>NC_135764.1:9784251-10124251 GCF_052425735.1 Oculina patagonica | reverse complement strand
CGGACTGACACAAGTGTACCTGGAAGGCTGGAGTTTTGTAGAAGGTGTTTACGCTTGGTTCGCCACACTTTCTACAATTGGCTACGGTGACTATTTTCCCGGCTTGGATTTAGTGCGTCAAGCATTGCAATCTTCAAACTCAAGGATAAGCATTCTGATTATTCTTTCTGCCTCTGCTATGCCCCTTCTGGGCGGGCTTTGCGTGGTCTCCGGTGTTCTTAATTCACTCGTTGAAGCAGCCGAAGAGTTTAGAATCGCTACCAGATGTAAAAGGAAGAAACCTACAAAATTTAAAAAGGAATCTGAAAAGGAAAACTTTATTGGCGGATTTCAAAAGGAGAGTGATGATGAATTAATTTTAAACGTGATTAATTCACGTAAAAGAGCACAATCGGCTTTCTTCTGAACTGAATCGTTCACGAGTAGTTTTATCGCCTTGGAACAAACCAGTGAAAGTCGATGTGTTGTGTTATGATGTTACCAATATTTCAAATATTTTATTAAAGGATCCGAAATTTTTTCAAATAATATTTAAGAGGAGATTTGTAGAAGAATCCGACAACGTCCGGTAATGCTATGAAAAATTGTTCGCTTATCCTTTGCATGAAGGTAGTCCTTATTAAAACTAAAAACGTTATGTTGTTTTTTTCTTCAAATATTTTTATTTTTCTGAGAAAAACGAAATTTTTTGATTTGACATCTAGACTCGTCTAGACTCGATTGAGAGGGTACAAATTGGGTTGAAAATTGACCATTTTCAATCGATTCGTATGTCAAAACCATCACGCGCAGAAAAAAGTAAATACAACCGGTCTATTGCATGACTCTTCCTTGTCTAAATAAGCATAGTTTCAAGAGTTTTGGTTTAATCTAATTATTTTACGGTAAACAAAACCAGACTATTCTCACGCGAAATGAAAGTCGGTCGGTTAAGAGAATCGTCATTTTCACTATGTGCCTTATCTCAGAATTCCTTGAGATAAATATATTTCAACTGTAGAAGGATGATACTTTCAAAATATTTAAAGTTTTGTCTGGGTAAATGATTAAGCACTTGTCAAAAAATTATTCAAAATCGTACAAAAACGACACAAAATCACGCAAGCTTTCGAATGCGTGACCAAAAGTATTACCACCGTATTTGTTCTTTAAATCAATTTAGTCGCAACAATAGCAATACCAAGGCATAAATCATAATAAATATGTTCACCTTTGCTTGATTATGATATCCTGTCCCATGCAATACGTTTTTTCCTGTCATTTCTTCAATGGCTTCCCGTTCAGTTCGCATGCCGCTTGTCGAATCCGTCTGCGACTGGTGAATTTGAAGCAACCACCGATACGAGTTTAACCAAATATGTATCGTCATGATTAACAAGCCCTTTTTGTGTTACTTGATTAAGCCATATTTCAGATTATAGCCGGCAAAGCGTTTTCGATAAGCCACTTTGCAGTGCCTGTTGGCACCGTTATTATTCGAAGTGAAGTATAAATTTGCATACTTTCGAGACAAGCGTGACAGTTTTTTTATACTTAGGGGGTGGGGTGAGGAAGGGTCTTAAATTTTTAGATGAATCAAATGTTTGAAAACGTTTGGGGATGAATTGTCACAAACTAATACCGTATTTTACATGGGGATGTAAAAGAATTTCACAACGTCAAACCTGAACCCACGGGAACAAGGATACCAGTTTTCTGGAATATGACATTTGATATTTCTCTTCCTTCATCTCTATCTCCTTTAGAAGTCTTCCCTTTACTGTGATAAGCAATCTCGTGAGGAACTTTGCATGTACTGGAACTTTTTCGCCATCCAATTCCAAGCTCGGATCGATGAAAGGGACAGATAGTAAAAGCGCTAACATCCTGTTGCTTGTTAAAGATACCTGGTGTTAATGGCGAACAGGAACTTATTCTCCTTAGAGCATGCTCTAAGGAGAATAAGTTCCTGTTCGCCATTAACACCAGCAAAAGACCAGAGGGACTTCTGATTTTCTATATCCTTGTTACATGAGCAAAGGGACCTCGGTTATTAATTTACTTTTATCGCGTCGATCATACGAGCAAGGACTGCCAACTATCGTTTTAAAAGAACAAGAAACTTCCATGAGACACCAAGTGCAGCGAGAACATGTGGAGTTTCCAACAGTTCACCAGACAACTGAAGGAAAAAGCACTTTACGGGGACTGTGTTGTGCTGGTTGCTCCACAAATGGTTCGTGAGAAAAAAGAAATCATTCAAACATCTATAATCGAGTTTAGTAAATTACATTAATCTCGTCTCCTAAAAGTAAACAACGTGAATTCTCGCACACACAAGGTCAATTATTTTACTTTGTTGTTTTGGAGAATAATGAAGTACATAACTGAATTATATGGTTTTTTATAGAAGGAGCAACCAGCAATTAGTAGATTATAGACTACCACCAAACCGGAAACGAGAAGCAAACGACTTTTAGAAAGTCTAACTTTAATAGATTACACTCGTGACTCTTTCCTGACAGCGGCTTTTTGTCAATACTTTTACGGTTTTTCTCTCTTTGATTTTGAGCGTAAGCAGAACTTATAAGTAAAGTAAATCATGTAGCAAATACGAGTTTGTGACAATTCATCCCCAAACGTTTTCAAACCATTGATTCATCTAAAAATTTAAGACCCTTCCTCACCCCACCCCCTAAGTATAAAAAACTGTCACGCTTGTCTCGAAAGTATGCAAATTTATACTTCACTTCGAATAATAACGGTGCCAGCAGGCACTGCAAAGTGGCTTATCGAAAACGCTTTGCCGGCTATAACCTGAAATATGGCTTAATCAAGTAACACAAAAAGGGCTTGTTAATCATGACGATACATATTTGGTTAAACTCGTATCGGTGGTTGCTTCAAATTCACCAGTCGCAGACGGATTCGACAAGCGGCATGCGAACTGAACGGGAAGCCATTGAAGAAATGACAGGAAAAAACGTATTGCATGGGACAGGATATCATAATCAAGCAAAGGTGAACATGTTTATTATGATTTATGCCTTGGTATTGCTAGTGTTGCGACTAAATTGATTTAAAGAACAAATACGGTGGTAATACTTCTGGTCACGCATTCGAAAGCTTGCGTGATTTTGTGTCGTTTTTGTACGATTTTGAATAATTTTTTGACAAGTGCTTAATCATTTACCCAGACAAAACTTTAAATATTTTGAAAGTATCATCCTTCTACAGTTGAAATATATTTATCTCAAGGAATTCTGAGATAAGGCACATAGTGAAAATGACGATTCTCTTAACCGACCGACTTTCATTTCGCGTGAGAATAGTCTGGTTTTGTTTACCGTAAAATAATTAGATTAAACCAAAACTCTTGAAACTATGCTTATTTAGACAAGGAAGAGTCATGCAATAGACCGGTTGTATTTATTTTTTTTCTGCGCGTGATGGTTTTGACATACGAATCGATTGAAAATGGTCAATTTTCAACCCAATTTGTACCCTCTCAATCGAGTCTAGACGAGTCTAGATGTCAAATCGAAAATTTCGTTTTTCTCGGAAAAATAAAACTATTTGAAGAAAAAAATAACATAACGTTTTTAGTTTTAATAAGGACTACCTTCATGCAGAAGATGAGCGAAATCCCTGTATTTTAAGAATTGCCGCAAAAAACAATTTTTGTTCGATTCTTCTACAAACTTGCTCTTAAAGGAATTGCTTTCAAGTAATCTTTATGGATAAATTGTACGACGATAATCATTGAATTCTCCTCTATAATAATAATAATAATAGCTAATAATAATTGCTCTTCATTAAATTCCTAAGTAACAAACGTTCTCTGTCACAAACTGTAATACGAAACAGTGTATCGATGTACATGCTTAAAACTAAATTTGGGACCTGAATTGCTGAAGAAACTGAAGCTCTGAAATGATGCACCATTTCATCATTTCAGAGCTTCAGTTTCTCCCCTATGTTTTAAGAGCCCCTTATAACACTGAAAAAAATAGCTCTGGAGAGCACCACTTGACTTTCAGGGACAGAAAAAATCTCTTGTCACGATCTCTTGATCCACTTTACTGGAAATTTCTCGTCATTTCTCAGTTACAGACCTTCGTTCCATGAACAGTTTAATTCACATACTTCTTTCTCGACAACCAAAGCCGCTACTAACGTCACGCAGACGAAAAGCAACTTGAATAAGCGACCGCTGGTTGAGAATCGATCGCTTCAACTGTCATCAGTATCACAACATCTCCCTACTCGGATGATAATTTCTTTAATGAGAAAAGGCTTCCCACGACTTTCATCGCTGAAAATAATGGCTGCAAAGTTTTCAGCTAAATGAATTGATGCTATTTTGAGATTATCGCCGAAAGCAGTAGCAAAGAAGAGGCCCGGGAGAAGAGAGGAGTTATAAAACCGCGCAGTAGTATTTAAAATACCACTTGGCTGTCCTCTCCTTTATTGTCATATTTAAAGCTTAATTTCGCCTTTTTGAAACAGAGAAAAACATTGTCTTTGGATGAATCGTAGCTCTTGTCATTTTTTATATAATTTGTTTCATAATATTTGGGTTTAGTTTAGGTAACCACTTTTTCATTGTTTTAAAAATGAATAAAAATAGTGTTTAATCTATAAAATCAGTATATCTACATAATTAGAATCACTTGCACACACTAAAAAATGAACAGTCTTTCGACTGACAAACGTGTGGCCCTCGGATTATATTCCCGAGCGAATTGGGATTTAGAAGTGTTGGTTTTTTGTGGAGGAAGGAAACCCGGAGAACCCGAAGAAAAACCCTCGCAGCAAGGACGAGAACCAACAACAAATTCAACCCACCGGGTCCGGGAATCGAACCCGGGCCATATTGGTGGGAAGCGAGCGCTCTCACCACTGCGCCATCCCTGAATGAATTTTATCATCTCGTGCTGATACTATGTCTCACTTGTTTGCTGCGCTCACTCTTAAGAGACTCGAAGATAAAATTCGTATCCCTAGGATACCTGAAAACCGAGTCAGGACTCGAGCCAGGATTCTAGCCAAGACTCAAGCTAGGACAAGAGCCAGGACTTGTGCTAAGGTTCGAGCCAGGACTCGAGCCAGGATTCTAACAGCGCTTCGGTTAGCCTGCATGGGGACCGGTCCTGAGTCCTGAGCTCGAGTCCTGGCATTGACTCAAGTTCATCTCTATATCCTTCATGTTTTCTTTGGGCCGATTTATATACGTGTCTGCTTAGCTTATTACTCTAAATTGCTGTATCGTCTGGCTTAGTCAATCAGGACACTGTGATCAGATATGAATATATTTTGATTTTGTTTATTTAAAATCTAAGCTAATACAATCGAGGTTCGACTGTATTCCACATGCCATGGTCCAAAATACCTTTCTTAAAGGTTGTAAATTTTAGTTTAGTGCTTTCTGAATTAATAAGCGAGCTTCAACAAGACAAAAGATATATATATACTCACCGCGCCGCCGAAGCACTTAAAACCTGTTCTTTTAACGAAAGTGGAAATAGATGGTCCTTCCATCAAAAACGACCGAAGTACGTCGAAACCAACATGACGGGTTGCGATACGCTGCAATTTAGTTATCTCGGGGAAAGCACGATTTCAGGACTACAGCCTTCTTTGATCCCACAACATGAAGGTAAGAGGTTTGTTAATTAAATACGTTGTACGTTCAATTTATAGTGCGAAACAAGTATGCGTACATGTGTTTATTGTGATGTAATGGCCTATAGGGGGAGGCTGCGCCCTAAAGGGGTACCTTTTTCAAGCTTCAGGTATTATAAAAGGGTGAGAATTTCACAAGTTTAGTTATATGAAAAGGTAGGGACATATTCGTTCGGGTATTAAAAAGGGCCTTGAATTAAAACGGATTGAACAAACACATGTTATGGCTGAATCAATTTTATTTACATAAAAAACGTATATGAAAAGGTATATGAAAGGGGTGCTTTTTTTTAGAACCCCCTCTCCCCCCCAGGTGGGGGGCTTTATAGGTGATGGCGATGAAGTAATTATAAGAGCACACAACATGTATCCCATTTTAAAGTTTTCCTAAAGTTACTACTGTGTACACAATATTAATAAAAGGCGCCCTTGTCCGCCCAGGTTAAAAAATTGCTGGTTTTCACTGGGTATTTGACTCGAGCTATCCGTTAAAATGTTCCACACAAATATAGAAAGTTCAGTATGGAAACGCCATGTTGGAGCACGTGTGAAGGGGCAACAAGATGACCGCCGGAAATCAATGAAAACATGTGGCATTCACTTCGAATTCTACTATAAAAAAGTGGCAGATCACCTTCATGAACACGTAAACATTCACATACCGTATTTATTTTTTTTCGTATTTATTCGATTAAGCGCTTAACCTCGAATAAGCGCCCACCTCGAATAACCGCCCACCCTATAGGTAGGAAAAGTTAATAAGCGCCCAGCCTCGGATAAGCGCCCACCCCCACCCCCACCTCCCTAAAAAAACTGAAGTGCACCAAAGGAGTATTGATTATTACTGAAATTGAGACTGAAATTGACTAAGTACTACTAAGAAGACTTCCCCGAAGACCAAGATTTCTAAGTATTTTACAGAAACTTCCAATGAACAGTTAAAATTCTGCTTTGGTACATCTTTACGTTTTGTTATTATTTATTGTTTTCTTGCAGAATAAACGTACTACTTGCTAAAAATGGTGAAAATTTAATAAGCGCCCAGCCTCGAATAAGCGCCCACTCTCAAGGTCCAAAACTTTATTAAGCGCCCAGGGCGCTTAATCGAATAAATACGGTAAACACTTCAATTAAAACCTCAGCTGTTAGGATTGTTGAAAATCACACGATGAGACATCTTTTTTAGCATACGTGACAGCCTTCAGGCGGTCATTTTGATGTCATGTGGCGCAAAACTCCGAAATTCAAAATGTTATATCTAAAAGACGGCAAATGCTATCGAACTGAAAACCTCCAATAGGATATAAACTAAGGACGTCTAATAGCCAGTAAAATGGGATTTTAAATTTGATGACGTCACGTGAAAACCAAGTATTCGGACAAAAACCCAAAGGCCGTCTCAAAGACAAAAGACTGAACGTTAGCAAATTTATTCTCGTTAGAAGTTTTACACATTGTTGAAGAAACCCTCTTACAAGGTCTTATTCTTCACAATGCACTGCGTTTTTATTTCAATATAACAAGAAATGTATTTGCAGTATTTTGTAATTGGAAAAGGGCTGTTAAAGCGTCACAAGGTCCAATATCACAAAAATATCGATTTGAGCATATTGGAAAGCTAACTGGCTGATTTTTTATTGGCCCTTTCAGCGATCCACGACATTAAATCATGTGTAGCACAGAACACGCGAGGAAAATAAACATGAAAATTGCAGAACTATATTTTTTCACTGCACCTACAACACACCAAGGAGATATGTCGTCCAACGGTAACATATGTTTCACAAAGCCCCGCATTTTTGAAACGAAACCCCTCTATTTATTTGAGCTTTTTTGGTTCGCAACATGGGCTCCTGGTTCGCAATTGTGTGGTACTGGAATATTCTTATCTTATCTTCCGTGAGGAATCAGAAAAAAAAAAACATTTTAATGGGTCATTTGATTGGTTTACTGATGAAAATGTTATATTATTGCTGGCGGAATTTAAAATTGAACCCTCACGTGTAGCTGTTTGTATTTTAGAGTTAATTAAAAAAAGTCATTGCATTTTAGTTATGAAGGTACTTGCAAAAAGCTTTTTTCTTTTCATTTTTATAGAGCGTTAACATACATTTGAATCATAGTGTTCATTTACAGGGAAACTGATCGTAAGCTGGACATTTTTGGGATCTTATCCATTGTAAAATCATAAGCGACAAGTCACCCCCTTCTCATGAATATTTTAATCATACTTAAATCGCACTGTAGGGCAACTTAAAGGTATAAATCTTGCAGTCTCGTTTTTAATTAAACAGAGATTCTTGAAAATAATAATAAAAAATGCTACACGAATATTGCTGCTATTAACAGGTTTGCATATCATTCCACCGCCACTAAAGTTTAACATAAGATAAACTCAACTTGCAGCATCGTTTAACTTGCATGGCCTTGTCTATTACAAATTCAAAACGAGATCCATATTATAGATAATATGCATACGCCTTTTTAAAGACTTTTTTGTATATAAATAATTTACTATTTGTCATTTTCAAAGTGGGTATAGTGTGTTACACATGCTGTGATCCTGTACCAAACAGTAATCGCGGCGTGATTTTTCAAGCTTTAATGTCGAACTTCTCTATTGGACTTTCAGGTGAGATATTTCGGTATTATAAAAAACGTGTTGGCAATTGTAAATACATCATTCATAGAATAATCATTTTGAACAACAGCTAGGTAACTTTGCCCCTCCGAGTAAGTTCGATCTTGGACCCCATTCAAAAAAATATATATTTCGTAAAAAATGTTGTCGTTAATCATCGTGGTAGAGTATAATAATAATAAAGTATTGTTCCGTTTGTCTCACGACGTAGTGTCACTTGTGATGTGCGATCTACACTGATTACAAGTGACACTACGTCGTTAAACAAACGGAAAAATGCTTTATTATTAATATATATTTCGTACAAATAGTGGTTTGAGCAACGAAGAATGTTTAAACAAAAAACATTATTTTGCATCGTAGTTGAATTAGCTATCATTTATAATGATGTTTTCCTTATCGCCATTCCATACGACTCGAGGGCAAGATAAAAGTAAACATTTGAAACCCGATTTCTTCTAGAGGGACAGAACACTTCTCTTAAATCAGTTCAGAAATAGAACCGTTGCGCTCACGGAATCGAAAAAGCGAGAGAATGTCCAAGACTAAACAACATTTAACTAACAGTTTTTGAAACCGGGCTGGAAATCTCAGCCCGGGCAAACGGGCTGAAAAACCTCATGTAATCACGTTTTCAATTTCAGTCCGGGATAAAAGTGAGCTTGCGGATGCGCAGTGGTGGTTTTCAACGAAAGAAAATGGCGGCCACGATAATCATTCAATTTTAAAAGTGTTCAGCCCGAGCTGAAATTCTCCATGTAATAGCAACAAAATTTCAGCCTGGCAAACCGGGCTGAAATTTCAGTCAGGGCTGAAATTCGCCATAAAACCGGGCCCTAAGAGATAAATACCGAGAACGGAGGTATTAATCATTATGATATTATTCATGAGGGATCATTATAAAAAGCCTGTTTCCAGCAGGACAAAAGCTGTCTAATTAGCGGTATATCGGCTCCGACCGTAAACAACATAGTCTTTCTTTTGTTTTATTGTTGCCATTTTGCGGATTTTTAGAATGACGTGATCGTGCGCTTTTCACGGTTTCGCGATTGTGACTTGTCAAGCTTATTTGAATAACACAAGACTGTTTTTTTTTGTTGATTTGCTTTGCTCTGGCATGTGTGATGTTTGCAAGAGCGGGTTAGTGTGTTCTGTACAGCGTCCATAACGTACGAAGAAAAAACTCCTGAGAAACGGCTAGGACATTTTATGAAAAATTGAACCAACGACAGGAACATGGTTACTGTGGACAAAGCTTTTCAGCGGAACCGAGTTCCAGATAAGTTGTTAGGAAACGTTTAGGAATGCTATTTTTTCAAGAATGAGGTGCGCGTTGTTGTATTTTAACAGGATAATCAAGCAGAAGGAATTTTTAACTGAGGTAATATGCGGCGACAAATTCGACTGAGCTCAGCAAATCGCTTATGTCGATTCTGTTTTTTCTTGAATTTTATATTTCCAAAATGACTTTAGAAACAGAAGAAGGCTTTTTAATTTCAAAAGACTTACAGTTTTAGGAAAAGTAAACCTAAGAAATGTTGGGCTGCCTATATGGCTTAAATTGTTTTTTAAATTGTTGGAAATGTAGAGTTTAATTTGTCCAGACAAGGGGTTTGTTTTGGTCAGGAAAAGACAAGTAGTAGCATAGATTATTTCATGATTGATACATTTTCTTTTGTTATTCAAGAACTTTTATTTTACTTACAACCCTGTTAAATATTAACTAACTGAAAGTCCGGGGAGGGTTTGATAATGTAGCAGGGAAGAGCGGGGCTGATGATTTGAATTTATGATTATTAATGAGGGATTTATCTGTATAAATCCCTCGTTTTGGGGATTTATACAAATTAATACCTCAAACGAGGTAGACTCGAAGGTTAACCCATCGCATACTTACCGTGCCAAAAAAGTACTTTAAGCCTGTTCGTAAATAACGAAAGTGGAAATAGAGGACCCTCGCATCAAAAACGTCTGAACCAACATGACGCGTTGCGATATGCTACAATTAATATATCAACGATTTCAGGACTACCTAAACCTTCTTCTTTGATACGACAACATAAAGGTTAGAGCTGTTTTAAGGTAAAAAAGTTGCAGGTTGAACATGCGGTGCGAAAAAATCATGCATGTAGGTGTACATTGTGCTCATTTGACTTTTCTCCTTGGCTTGGTGAAAAAATATAGTTTTGTAAAGCCTGGGTTTCACTTGCGACGCAAGCACAAGCGCAAGCACGAGCGCGGTCACGCAAAAAGGACAGATTTTGATCCTTGTGCTTGTGCTTGACGCAAGCACAAGCACAAGCTTCAAAATGCAATGCGCTTGTGTTTTGCTTGAGTCGAAGCCGTTTTCACGGTGAAATAAGAGCTGTTATCCTTGCGCTTGTGTTTGCGTTTGTGCTTGCGTCGCTAGTGAAAACCAGGTTTTACAGAACTATATTTGTTCACCAAGGAGAAAAGTCGTCCCATGGTATATGTCTCAAAAACCCCCCGCATTTTCGACGCGACATCCCCGTATTTATTTTTGCTATTTTGGACGGTTCGGTTGCTATTTTGTGTGGCAGTTGATTATTTTCTCACTTTTCGTGAGGAAAACGAAAAAAAAAATGGATCTTCTAAATGGTTAACGGATGGAAATATTAATTTATTGTAGGCGGAATTTTAAATCGAACCCTTGCGTGCAGCTGTTTGCATTTTGGAGTTAATGAGTTAGTCATGAAGGCACCTGCAAACGGCTACTTTCTTTTAACGTTAATATACATTTAAAATCATGGTGTTTATTCACAGTAAAACTGCTCGTAAGCTACCTTATTACATGAAATTTTCGCGACACTTTAATTTCGCGATTTTCGCGATTTTAAAAATATCGCGAAATTAAAGTGACGCGAAAAATAAGTGTCGCGAACATAACATGACGCGAAAATTAGGTGACCGTCATTGTGTCCATTATTTAGAAAGGATGAATTTATTACTTGAATACCGTTTAGGTAGTTCATATATAAATCGCTGCTTCCTTCAATGTCCGAGCAATACTTCTTTGGTACATAACTTAAAAAATCTCACTAGCTTGAATGTTCTTTGTGATGTATCCATTCTCACCTTGTCTCTACTGGTACCTTTTATAAATAGTGGCCGTCGGAAATGTGCGTTTTACAATTACGAAGACATCAGTGCCTCTTGAAATAAGGAATCTTGTGCAGCACCTGATCTCAGATTGTCAAAATATAATCAAACGTTAAACCTTTATTGGTAAAATCGCGAAATTAAAGTGATTCTGGATAGGACATTTTCGCAAGATCGCAAAATTTAAGTGTCGCGAAATATTTGATCTCCGAAATCGCGAAATAAACGTGTCGCGAAAATTCATGTAATAAGGTAGGTATTTTTGGTGTCTTATCCATTGTGAAATTATAAGCGACAAGTTACCCCCTTCTCCTAACTATTTAAATCAAACTTCAAAGATTTAATGAAGATATTTTTGTATTTTCATTCGCACTGTACACTGCTGTAGGACATTTTAAAGTTATAAATCTTGCACTCTCTTTTTTAATTTAACAGAGGTACTTGAAAAAAAAAAATGCCAGACAGATATTTCTGCCATTAACAGGGTTGCATATCAATCCACTGGCATTGTTTTATTTTAAGGTAAGCTCAACTTTTAAGATCGTTCAGTTGGCATGGTTTTGTCTTATTACAAATTCAAGACGAGATCCATATTATAGATAATATGCACACGCCTTTTCAATACGTTTTTGTATCTAAATAATTTAATACTTGTCGTCTTGAAAGTAAGTATAGTGAGATACACACGCTGAGAAGCTGAACCAAACAGTAATTGCGGCGTGATTTTTAAAGTTTTAAATCGCAGTTCTATGCCGGACTTTAAGGTGAGAAATTGCGTTTATGGTAAGAAAACGTGTTGACCAATTTTGAGTACGTCATAAAATAATCATTTTGAATAACACGTAGGAAACTTTGCCCCTTCGACTGAGTAGTGTTTTATCAGAAAGTTCTACCTTGAAATCCATTAAAGAAAAATATCATTCTAATAGTGGTATGAGCACCTCTTAAACATATAAATAGCATAGCAACACAGCTTTAAAATCTCCCAAAGGAACGAACGGAATATGAAATAGCTTTCTATTATGCTGGTGTTTTCCTCATCACCATTTCATCCATTTCATACGACTTGAGGGATAATTATTAGAAATTAAAAACCGTTATATCTCCAACAGCGGTCGGGCATTTCTTTTAAATCAATTCAGAACTGGCTTTGTATAATTAAGTCAGACATAAACAAATAGGGCCATTGCCAGGAATCGAAAATGAGCGGGCAAATTTCGAAAATCTGTCGACCAAGACTAAACACTTTTAAATTATAGACGCATGGCGCTTACAATGACTCGGGTAGATTTAATGCACATGCGGCAACCATGTGTTTAAAATCACGAAACCAGACGCAATCGAACCAATCGAACATAATCGAACACAGTCGAACTCGATCGGGTTCGATTTTGTTCGGAATCTTTCTTTTCAGAACCAATCAAAATCAATTTTTATTTGAATGGAATAAATATAAAAACGTCCAAATATCGAAATGAACGGTCAATGTTTAGTAAAATATATTTGGTAGAAGAGAACAAAGCGACGGTAAAACTGAGCTGAAATGCACTATTGTTTACATTTCTATATTAGAAGGAAGGATATGGTTTCTGCCCTGCTTTTCAACGTTACACTCAAACAGAAGTTGCACCATTTCATTCACAGCGCCACTGGCAGTTGTGTTCAATACGTGAAGAACACACATTTGGCAAAATTTCTCCCAACCACGTGGCAGACTGGTGTGCCTGTGGCTATTGTACAGACAATCGTCCTATCCCGGGGTATGGCGAATCGCCAAAAAAAGATTAGGGGAACGGTACACCGTAAAATATGTACGCAGTATAGACTAACAGGAGTTCGGTAATCGAACGTTCGATTGAGTTCGATTGTTGGTTGTTAGGTAATCGAACGATTGAGTTCGATTGATCACTGTTCGGTAACTCGAACGTTCGATTAAGTTCGATTGACCAAATTTTATTGTGAGTTCGACTATGTTCGATTACCGAACCCAATCGAACGATTGGTGTTCGATTAAGTTCGATTACCGAACGTTCGATTGGATACCCCGGGCTATATGTACAAAAGCGATCGCGATCATCACGAAACGAGACGCAACGTTTCCCGCAGATTTGAGGTATTTATTGTAACAGATAGACATAATAAGATAACCGTAAACCATGTTCATTACATGCAGAACTCGCTAATCTTCGTAAAATTTGAGATATATTAATTGGACTTTTCAGTGATATAAATAAAGCGAGAACAGCAACAAGTTAATTACGAAGTAGATCCGAGAATCGGGGCGAATTTTATCCAAATATTACAACCCTTGTTATTGCGTATAAGATTAAATTTAGAAATACAGTTAACAATAAATACAAGCGAAAATAATGAACGACGTTTCGGTGACATCCTGTCACCATTTTCACCATTTTTCTCTTTCGCATATGAATTTTAACTTGAAAATGGTGCCAGGATGTCACCGAAACGTCATTCGTTATTTTCTATTGTATTTCTTGTTATTGCTATTCTTTAATTAACATTTTTTTTTTTTTTTTTTTTTTTTTTTTTTTTTTTTTTTTTTTTTTTTAGCGCCTCGGGGGGGCCTGGATAGGCGCTATAAAAATATATTTATTATTATTATTATTATTATTATTATTATTCCCAATTTTAATTCAGCACGTAGCTGGCTTTCGTTTTTCCATAAGTAACCACATGCGGCAACTATATGTAAAAAAGCGATCGCGATCATCACAAAACGAGACGCAACGTTTCCCGCAGATTTGAGGTATTTCCTGTAACAGCTAGACAAAATAAGATAACCGTAAACCATGTTCATTACATGCAGTACTCGCGAATCTTCGTAAAATTTGAGATATATTAACTGGAATTTCTAGTGAAATAAATTAAGCAAGAACAGCAACAAGTTAATCAGTACGAAGTAGATCCGAGAATCAGGGCGATTTTTATTAACATAATATGTGAATAAAAATCGCCCTGATTCTCGGATCTACGCTGTTAACTTGTTGCTGCTCTGCTAATTTATTTCACTAGAAATTCCAGTTAATATATCTCAAATTTACGAAGATTCGCAATCATTGTTATTGCTATTCTTTAATTAACATTCTTACTTTTTATTCAGCACGTAGCTGGCTATCTTTTTTCCATTTGTAAAGGATTTGTCGTGCAAAGCAGAAAATGATTTCGCTAGCCGTTACAGAATCATAATAGGCCAAGAAAGCCTTAGGCAACAACAGGCATTAGAAGAAACCAATAAACCGGTGTTCTACGACCAACGTCAGTACCCTGTATCTGAATAGCTCTGCTTCTCATCATATCTGTTTTAAGAAATTTTGCGTGGGATTTGTTGGAAGTGGAACAATCATCATTTACTTATTTAAATATTTGGTGCAGTTTTGTTGAAAGGTGACTTTTACTTGTCACGTTTGGGGCTGAACTGAATTTCATTCTGATAACTACAATATAAGTTGTCATACTTAAAGATTTTTCGGATCACGATTTAAAATCGCTTCACACTATCTATTCTGTGATAGATTGTGATTAATTAGCGCTTCACCGGCGGTGGTAAAAAATGGCGACAGTTCACTCGCTTTTTGTGATGTTTTAGAAGGGAATTTGAAAAGTTTAGTTAAAAACGCAGTTAATAAAAAAGAAAAAAAGCTACGGCCATATAACAAAATAACTTGAATTTATTGATAATAAGAATAGCCGGAAAAGAAATGTTTTATGAATTCATCGTTGTACACCTTATCCCCCCAGACCCTGTCAGAGAACAACTAGAAACCAAAACAAAATGAATAAAAAAACCCCGTTTGACGAGCACTCTTTCTTATTTGACAGGGGCGTAACATGGCAACGAAGGTGCTTCTTAAAAGGAGTTTGTGGAGAACGTTTCTATTCGCTGCTTACAGTATGTTTGGTTCGTGGCTTTTCTACTATATTGAGAGGACGCCCATTACCTACAAAGAGATGTCAGCTAACATGCTTGACGAACTGAAACAAAAGTACAACATGAGCATGAATCACTCCGACTTCACGGCATTTGCCAATGACGCCTATAAGGCTGTTAAGGTTGGAAGAAAAGTGGAATGGACATTTCTGAACACTACCTCCTACGTGTTTACAATTTTGACAACAATAGGTAAGATGTGTTGTCAATAATAAAGATGGTAGATAGTGAAGATGAATTTTTCATCAATGACACTTGCGCTTGATGATTTTGAATTGCTGATCCTAGCAGAATGCAGGACGCGTGTCACATATCAACCTAGTAAATTTCCCAGCTCACCACGAGTCCCTCGAAGGTCAGTTGGTTAGAGCGCCCAACATGTATCTGGGAGGCCATGGGTTTGATTCCCATCGGGGATTTAGAATTTTTCTTTGCCCCATGCTCGTGTCATTGTTGAAAAATCCATCTTAGTTACTAGGTAAGATGTAGCAACCTGAAACAATGTTTTTCGTGAAACGCTTCTTTACCTGCACAAATTTGCATGGGCGAGTTTGTTTTAGCATTCCCACCTTTTTTTTATTTTCCCCTTCTACAAAGGTTTTCCTAGGAGCTCATTTGCTTCTTTCCTCTCCTAAATACCATAAAAGCTCTATACAGCTCGTTGTTAGATCACGACAATCATTTGGACAAAAGGAACCACGGAATTTTAATCTTTTATACTTATCCATGCACCAAATTGACTCAGTTTATTGTTAGTTTGCGTGAAAGTATGTTGCTTTTAAAAACGTTTGGAAGTCCACTATATTGCTTTTATATTGCGCTAACTGAGGTATGGATCAAATGCCCATAAAAAAGTTGGGAAGTTAGGTGGAGAGAGCTTGCCCCGCACTGAAGGTGTAAAGAATAAAGAATGAGGCTTGCAACTAGACTCTCAACAAGAACATTGAGAAGCTTGAGAAGCTTAAAATCGGGCGCTTTGCCTTGAAAGGCAGGGTTCAGTACAGCAGAAACCACGAAGCAGTTACTTAAGTAGCACTCAGTCCGACTGTGTTTGTGTAAGTCACAGGGCTTGCATGAGCTGTATTAGTGTGCATAATATAATATCTAGAACGTTGTCGAGATTGCATTATTACTTAATGACATGATGGTTTCAATTTATAAATGTATCTCACACAATACAAATAAACGATTGAAGTAGACGACTAGACAATGTAAAGTTTTAAGACTTAGCAAAGTGCAGTGTATTGGTAATACTGTAAGGTGCGGTTTCACCTGAAGGTCGTGTGCTTTTCGGTATTTTCCAGGCATTGCACTTTGATGGGACAGTACTACAACCGTTTACCCGGGAACTACTATTGTCAAGAAAATGATCACAACTTGTTGATGAATGATTGAACATTTGTTTCATACCATTACTGTAATAGCAATTGATGAAGGCTTTTAGTCCTGAACCAAAGTATAAGGACTGGGAAATACTGAAACCCATTATCAGCCACCTTAAACGGAAATATCTTGTTGGTGTTTCAAGGAATCCAAGGAAACTTCACTCATCCCATGTATCTATGTATTGCGGTATTTTGTAATTTTTTTAGTGATTTTTGGGGATGTTTGGCAGGTGATAGTTTTTTTACAAGAATTAGTAAAATTTAGACAACTAAGAAATATTGAAAATTTAATGTGAATTTAACATTGGAATTTGAAGTTAGAAATTGGCAGACGGACACCAAACAGCCCCGTGACATCCTGGAGTGTTTTTGCATGGGGGTCAACTGTGTAATGATGTTTCCATTTTTTTCTTCAATCCCCACTGATAAAGAACTGTTGTTGGTGTTATGTTGGTGTTATCACATGTCAAGCCTTTAACAAGGTATGAAAGAACACAAGGATTTAAATCATTCTGGTGCTCAATTTTTGCGTAACTAAAATTAATGTTACTCAAATTCCTGATGGATTCTGTCTTAAACTGTTACGAGCTTAGTATTTCCAAATTATTGCATGTCAATGAATGTAAGGCAAGACAAGACATGCCTTGGTTCTTATGTAATTCTCTTAAAAACACATAAGATATTGACTATAATTTTGTCTGTGCTATGGCAATTCACAGTGGGGTGGTCTTGATGTGTCTTTAACTTGTAGACTGGACTGGACTAGTAAAACGCGGACTTGTAAAACGCCTCTAGACACTTCGAATTCCTTGGCCACAATCATCTTACGGCTCTCTTCAATACATAATGTCTCAAAAAAACAGTAAACTCAGAAAAAAGTCAGAAGCAAATAAGGTCGAAAGACCGAATTTGAACATATAACGGCAAATGTTCTAATGTCACGAACGTAGGAGTCGTGTAGGCCCGTCACCCGTCACTGGTGAGGAATGGCTACCGAGTAGACGCGACTTTAAAGCTCCTCGGGTTTCTTGAAATTTATCGCTCAAATTATCCTAGCCTATGGACAGCCCTTCACTATCTGGTAAAAGAAAAGTCAGTTTGATTTCACCTAACGGGGTTAAGTCTTCTCCGGAGGAAAAAAGGACACGAGAAGAAGAATTCGGCGAAGTTAGTGAGAACGACGAAGTGCTCACCGCTCTTGACATGGCTGGAGACTTAGCCACGAAGATGGACTTGGCGTTATCTAAGTTGGAGAAACTTGATACAATTGAAAAACGCCTGGACAGCGTGATTGCCTCTATCTCCAGCATCGAAGAAACTGTCGGCCGTCTCGATAAAGACGTTTCAACTTTGAAGAAGAAGACCAGTAAGACCGAGAAGAGGGTCAGCGAACTCGAGGAAGGTGCAAAATTTAATGAAACAGAACTTTCTGACATCAAGCGCGACACTAAGAAAGCCCAGTTCGATACCGAAGAACTAAGAAAGCAAGTTTTGTATCTGGAGGCCTATAGTAGGCGAGAGAATTTGAAGTTTGCTGGAATACAGGAAAATATTCCTGAAGGTCAACAGACGGAAAACACTAAAGAGTTGGTATACGAGTTCCTGGAGAAAGAACTAAAAATTGCCAATCCGCGAGACCGTATTGAATTTCAGAGAATTCACCGGCTGGGGAAGCCGAGTTGGAAGGGTCCGCGACTCATCATCGCCAGATTTTTGAGGTTCAGCGACCGGGAAGAAGTTTTGAGTCAAGCCCGCGCGAATCAGGGATTGAAAGAGAAAGATTTGTATGTGTACGATGACCTGCCAAAAGATCTATAAGACCTGAGGAAGAAGCAAGTAGCAAAGTTAAAACAAGCAAAGAAGAATGGTTTCTCTGCTCGCTTCAGCAAGTCACAACCGGACAAACTTTTTGTAAATGGTAAATATATTGCTCCGGACGATCCTATTTCATAGATTTTCTGACTTTACTGTGTTTTGTTTTCCTTTCTGCTATGGCAATTTCTTAATTTTGTCAGAAACAATTTTTGTTTCAATTCAAATTAGATAGCACCTAATAGAACACACCTCGTAAAATGATAATGTTAATTAATAGGCTAGGCGAAATATTTCTTTTGTAAATAAGAAGCCACCTCGATGGAGCATACCATCTAGCACGCCACTCGGTAAGAGTGATAGGATGCCCACACATCGCGCTTTGGGGCTGTTGGTGAGTAGAATGTCCAAGTATATTATATGTGTTTTTTTGTGTTGTAATTACTTTTTGAATCTTTATTTATGTTCCTCCCTTTGGGGATTATTTGTTGACTTTGACCTTGTTATTTTAACTCGAAATGCGCATAGGTATGTTCCCTTTTGCCTTTACTCACTTATAATGTTCTCAGTCGTTGCCACTCTATTCTATTGTATTATTGTCAAAACTTCGAAGCGGCGGAGGTAGATTTTAAGATGGTTTCTTTGAATGCTCGAGGGATTCGTAACTTTTATAAGCGAAAATCAATTTTTACTTGGATTGAAAAACAAAAAGCAGATATTGCGTTCCTACAAGAAACGTACAGCACACCGGAAGTTGTCAACGAATGGAAATTTCAGTACAGAGGACAAATGTTTTACTCTCACGGCTCTAACCATAGTAGAGGAGTTCTTGTACTTATTAGTGAGACACTGACTTCAATTTGATCTAATATGTTTGAAAGAAGATATTAACGGCCGTTTTGTCGCTATACAAGCTCTTATTCAGGAAGCGCCCTTCTTATTGCTTAATTTATTCGCGCCTACAAAATGCTCAGAGCAATGCGACTTTTTCGAAATAATATAATCAGTTCTGGAAGATATGAATACAGATTCCAGTTACAATATCATATTGGGTGGTGATTTTAACGTTCATTTTAATTCGGCTCTCGATAATCTAGGAGGAAGGATATATGGTTGCCAAATCTTCAGTCCAAAACATTAAAGAACTCATGCTCGCACATGATCTGGTCGATATATGGCGACTACAAAACCCCGAAACCAAGCAATTCACTTGGTCTCAAAAAAACCCTCCCATCAAGCGTCGCCTAGACTACTGGCTTATAAGTGACTCTATTCAAGATTACATCTCTAAAACTAATATTATTCCTGCAATTAAGTCAGACCATTCAGCCATAATCCTTAATCTAAACAGCTTCAAAGATCGTCCTTTTGGGCCATCGTACTGGAAATTCAACTCCAGTCTTCTCAACGATGAGGAATAAGTTAGTATGATAACATCACAATATCCTATTTGGCTTGCTGAATTTGCGGATGTCATTGACAAACGTGTCTTATGGGACCTAATTAAGTACAGAATAAGTCAAGTAACAATTCGCTATAGTAAGAGTAAAAGCAAAAAACGTAAAGCTCGCTTGGCTGAAGCAGAAGAAAAAGTAAAAAATTGTGAAATGAAGTATACCGCATCGCCTTCTGAAGATACCTCTGCAGAATTAGAGCGGTCGAAACAGGAATATGAGTCTCTTTATGACTATATTATTCAGGGTAGAATCATTCGATCTAAAGCAACCTGGTACGAGAAAGGGGAAAAAAATTCTAAATTCTTTCTTAATCTTGAGAGCAATAGAAGTGGTAAAACTTGTGTTCGCCGACTGTTCGATAGTCAAGGGAAAATAATAGTCAATTCGCAGCTTATATTGGACGAACTTAGAAGCTTTTATCAAAATTTGTACAGAAATCAAGATTACCAAGATATTGACGACATTTATGCTGATTTTTTTAATAATACAACTTTGCCGAAAGTGATGGAAGACACAAAATTGCTCTGTGAAGGTGTACTGTCCACTCAAGAATGTTACAATGCTCTGCAAACTTTTTCTAACGGCAAGTCACCTGGAAATGATGGGCTAACCGCAGAGTTTTATAAAACTTTCTGGGATATCCTAGGGCAACAGTTGACCGACACATTAAACTATTCATACCTGCACGGGGAACTCTCAAACACTCAAAAACAGGCCATAATAAAACTGATAGAAAAGAAAGAAAGGGACAGGAGATATATAAAGAACTGGAGACCAATTTCACTGTTGAATGTTGAAGTCAAAATTGCCTCTAGAGCTATTGCTTTACGCCTTGAAAAGGTTCTACCGGATATAATCAGCACTGACCAATATGCTTATATAAAAGGCAGAACAATATTCGATGCCGCTCGAACCATTGATGATATAATGGAATATACCAAACTTACGAAAACTTCTGGTATTATGACTGCCTTCGATTTCGAAAAAGCTTTTGACTCGATTAGCTGGGCTTTTTTGATTAGAACCTTGGAATCTTTTGGTTTAAGAGACATCCCATCTTTTAAAATACTGTTAGATACCCTTGAGAGATTTGGAACCTGTTCTGGGTTGAAGCTAAATAACGATAAGACGGAAGCTCTCTGGCTCGGTGACAATTCCAATAAGGGTCAACTACCTAATATAGACGAAGACAAAGTTAACAAACCTATGAAAATCTTAGGTATTTACTTTACTTACGACTGGCGTAAGAAACAGGAACTCAATTTTGATGCAATTTTAACATCTCTAAGCAAGACCTTAAACAGTTGGCAATGGAGAAATATTTCTCTGTACGGAAAAATTGAAATAGTCAAAACGTTTGCTATTCCAAAATTTATGTTTCGAGCATCTATAATTCCTTTAAACAAAGATATCTTAAAGCAAGCAAACTCTATAATATATAAATTTGTTTGGAATAGCAAGGACAAAATTAAGCGCTTAGCCTTAATAAGCGATTACGAATGTGGAGGCCTACGAATGCCTCATATAGAATCAATGATCAATACCCAACGTATCCTTTGTCTCAAAAAGTACGTTGAGAAATACCCTAGCCCATGGAAACACTTCCTCACCTATATCTTAAAAAACCAGGGCGGAAAATTCATCATGCATTGCAATTTTAGTGTGACGGACTTACCAAGGGACTTACCTAAATTATATCTTGAATGCTTCGCTGCTTGGTGTAAGTTAGCACACAACAATATATTAACTAAGAAGCACGTTCTCAGCGAAATCATATGGAATAATCGTTTTTTTGAGAATCAACAAAGAGACGGTCTTCAGTGAAACATTGGTTTCTAAAGGTATTCTCTGTATTGGCGATATCCTATCAGCGCAAGGCAAGCTTCAGCCATGGCTGTTTTTTAAAAATAAAGGGCTCGTGTTGAATGACTACCTACTATTGCTTGGCATTCATAATTCTTTCCCCGCCCCTTGGAAAAACGTCTTAAAGTCATCTGATTCAACTCTAACTTGGCAAAGCATCGACCCAAAAGATCTGGATCACAATATATATATAGATGGCGAAAATGTGAAACTAGAACAACTAACCACGAAAAAACTTTACTGGACACTGGTAACAAATATTCAAGCTCCCCCGTCTGCTCAACAAAAATTCAACAATTTATTTAACGGCCATGCCCTTGACTGGAAAAAAATTTACATGGTTCCACACAAGGCAACCATAGACACAAAAACAAGAAGTTTCCAATATAAATTACTCAATCGCATTGTTTATACCAACAAATCTCTGTTTAAGATGAAATTAGTCGATTCTCCTATGTGTACTTTTTGCAATCTCTTAGAGGAATCCCTCGAGCATCTCTTTTGTAACTGCAACTGTAGCAAAGAATTTTGGATGTCTGTTGTTTCTTGGCTAAATGGTGTAGGGATAAATTTAGATCTGCTAAATGAATGTGATATTCTTTTTGGTCTGTTACAAACAAGATCACACTGGCTTCTGCTTAATCACATTATCATTATGGGAAAACAAGTAATATATCAAAGTCGTCTCAAAAAATCTAAACCTTTACTAACTCATTTAAAAACCAAAATAAAAAGTATAGAAAGAATTGAATGCAACATTGCCATAAGAAACAATAGACAAGAAATACATAACAAAAAGTGGCACCCTCTAGAGAACATCAATTTAACTTAAATTGAAAACAGAAGGAGAACATCAATCTTCAGTTCATTTTTTTTTTAGTTATTCATTTATTTATTTATTTTTTTTATCTACCTATTTACTTTTTCTATTTATTTATTTATTCTTTTCATCACCTGGAATACAGTCTCCGACTTTGTGTAAATGTAAATGTAACATAGTAGTTAACGTAGTAACGTCCATGTAAGTAAGTTTTGTAAATGTATTTGTATTTATGTACCCATATGTAAGTCTAAGTAAGTTAATGTAAGCTTTATGTAAGTGTGTGTAAATAAATAAAAGAGCTATATATATATATATATATATATATAAAAAAAAAACCTTTATTTACCACATACTGCCCCCAAATTAAAACAGTACCCTCAGAAAGAAGTCAGAAGCAAATAAGGTCGAAAGACCGAATTTAAACACTTAACGGCAAATATTCTAATGTCACGAACGTAGGAGTCGTGTAGGCCCGTCACCTTTATTTACGATTGACTGTTGATTTCTGGACGGGCCCCGTTCTACCTCGTGCGAGCAATACAAACGACTGCACTCAACAGACGTCAAGTAGTGGAAAGTAAGGAAAATTATGCACACAACTCATAGCATCAATCCCGTTGTTTTAGTAGGGGTTTGCAGAACGAACATGTGCTATACTGCAAAAACATCTCCACGCTAAAACAGACCATAGAGTGCTCAAAAAAGCTAGAAATATGCCGTCGAAGAAACACACAAGAGCTTCAAACACAAATTGTTTCGCTCGCTAAACCGTTTAGTTTTATCCGATTTACAAGCGCTTGTTTTACAAGTCCGCGTTCTACAAGTCCGTGCTTAACAAGCCCTCGTTTTACAAGTCCGCGTTTTACTAGTCCTCGTTTTACAAGTCCGCGTTTTACTAGTCCGCGTTTTACTAGTCCGCCTTTACAAGTCCGCGTTTTACCTGAGTCCGCGTTTTACTAGTCCGCGTTTTACAAGTCCGCGTTTTACTAGTCCGCGTTATACTAGTCCGCGTTTTACAAGTCCGCGTTTTACTAGTCCGCGTTTTACTAGTCCAGTCCAGTCCTCAAAATACAGTATGCCAAAACTCCCCGCCCTCTAAAGATAAGTCCTTGACGGTTCTTGTCGTTTTTCGGTGCCTATTTATCTTCGGCATCTTTCTCATCCACCTCTCGTTCTGTCCTGTGTCTGTCATCACACGAAAGAAAAGCTGATTCTCAAAAAATCTGCCACAAAAGGAAATTGACAAAAACAATATGAAAACCATATATCGAAAGTTTCTTATTCTAAAATTTTATCATACGTCTTAATTCAGAGCTACAAAGAAGTTCCTCCTTTTGAGTTATTGATACTGTTCTTACAGTACCTCTTTCCACTAGCGAAATTTTACAAAATTCCTTCGCGGCGAAAAGGTAGCGCGAATCCAGAACAGACTCCAATCGAGAGTGGGTTAATTCTAGATTACTATTAATTAACTATTACAACATTCATTTTTAAAATAGTTTCCCAAGCCGACAAAGCTAACTAAACGTCGAGTGTATCTTTCAGTAAACAAAACATGCCGTTATGACGCCGGAAATCCAGCTCACGCATACTATACCCCGTGACTCACGCAAACCTCCGACTTACGTGCTACTACAGTCATTCCTTTCTAAACATTTTTTTTTTGACCACCACCGTACCTTTCTACCCAAAAAACTCATAAAACCGCCCGGTTTTAACCTGTTTTAACCTTTCAAAAATTAGAGCGTTCGAACCTAAATAAGATCCGTAATCACAAACAACATACAGCCGTTTACCAGCACTCTTTAAAACTCCTGAAACCCTTCAAAATCAGGCAAAATAAATCTTTGAAATAACCTTTATCAATGTTTCTTATTTTTTATTCAGTTCTATAAAATGCCTTTCATACACTACTGTCAAACAAAAATTTCAATTTCCTCAAAGTTTCAAGACAAAAGAATAACAAATATTTCGTGCACAATGTAATTTGATTAAGCCAATATTATCACGTCTAAAAATACTTCAAGCAATTCAGTGAAAACCCGTTTTTTTTCGTATCAACGAAAACCACTTTCGAATAATCAATACATGAAAATAACAATAAGATCAAAAGGAAGAAAGGAACCTTTCTAATTATTTGAAGACTTTCAAAGCCGTGATATTATGCATCCAATCCGCGATAAAATTTAATTACAACAAAATCCAAGTTCTCATTTTGAATTCCATTTTTTTCAGTTGATACCTTTATCCAACTTGTGAAAAATTCCATTCAAGTTCCTATTAATACTGTACATTCCCAATGTTTTGCTCAGGTCTTTAGAAGCGTCTTACTAACCAAATCTAAAATAATTCCAAAACATGCTGTACAAACATTCTACTCTTTGTGACAAACGACTTGACGACCAATTGTTCAGAAATGAAAATCGACACAGTTCTTGCTAAATAATGATAAATAAAAAAAAAAAAGTTTTACGGCGGAGTTAGGCTCAAAAAATATACCGCAAGATCACACCCCCATTCATAGTCAGAAACCAGCAAACCATCTAGTTTGCTAAAAAAAACACTGCGTGACATCAATGACGTTACCTTTTTCATTTACAAAAATAACTTTAACTTGTCAAAGTAAGTGCAATTTCACAATGGTGAATATCAGTACAGTATGGGGCCCAGTTCTCGGCCGGGTCCAGTTCTCGGCCACTTTGTGTTTAACGCGTTTTTTCACACTCCAGTTGAATCAAAAGAAAAAGGTATTTCCTTCAAACGATAGACTGATTCATGTGCTTTAAGTATCTTGAGTTTGATCGTTCAATTCGATATAGAAAGCTCACACGTCGAGTTTACGCGGAGGTAGGTGAATTTGCATTCCCGAAAAAGTTGTTTGTTTACGGCTCCAAATTCATGGATGTAGTTAAATTCGTATTTTATCCAAAAGCCCCCACCATACGAGCTAATTATTGGCATGTGAAACGTAGAATAATTCAGCTTTCTATTTTAGTTAACTTTTCGTTGAACCGTTGTATTTTTTGGTCTTAATTTACTTCGAAATTTTTTCTTGCGACGTTTGCGTATTTGCCAGTTCTCGGCCACCCTGCTCGCTATCACAGCTTAGCGCTTGGTTTTTAATATAATTTCATCTGCTGCTGCCAGAATGAAAGAAATAAATGTTTTAAAAATAAAGTTCAATCTTATCTCTAAGTTTTGAGCTGACTCTTGTCTTGTCTATTATTTCTACAACACCTAAATCTTTCAAGACCTTTTCACTGCAAAATAAACCATTTAAATGCACGGGTCACACAATGCGGTTTTGCCAGAACCTGCACATAGGCAACTAGGCGCGTTAAAATCCTTCTTTTCTAAAGTAAAACAAAGCATCATAAAAATAATTTGGGATCGATATAGTATAAATAGGTTTACAGAGTGATTTTATGACTGTGAAAATTAATTGAGCATTTTTTTACAGATAATTACGCACAAGCTTTTTAGTGGCCGAGAACTGGGCCAAGGTGGCCGAGAACTGGGCCCACAAATGGAGCTTTTATTTTTATTATTGCTCGGGCAAATTAATTTTTGACCAGTCGATAGCTTTACACCAAAAAGCTGAATAATGTAGCTAGCTCTGGGAGAAATTTCAAGTTCCTGCGGTTCTTCTTAGGTAAGAAATACAAGTTTACGTCAAAAGTGGCCGAGAACTGGGCCAAGGTGGCCGAGAACTGGGCCCACAAATGGAGCTTTTATTTTTATTATTGCTCGGGCAAATTAATTTTTGACCGGTCGATAGCTTTACACCAAAAAGCTGAATAATGTAGCTAGCTCCTGCGGTTCTTCTGAGGTAAGAAATACAAGTTTACGTCAAAAGTGGCCGAGAACTGGGCCCCATACTGTACTTTGCCCCGTAAGATTTTTTCTCTGTCCTTCCGCCGAAGCAAAAAAACACTACCTGATTACACATTAACCCAAAAGTCGACCAAGTGTGCCTGCAACGATTTCCTGTCAAAACTAAAATGAAAACCATTGCGGTATGCGTCACCCGTAGCGGTTTTGTAGCAACCCCAAGCTATCCCCGTCTTTTTGGCTGCGCCAGGAGACTACGCTCTAGGACGACCAAAGGGTAAACTATAAATCGGCCACGCCCGATTAATTACTAATCGAATCCTGATTTAACTCTTGGACACAAACACATTCTGGGATAATTGTACTCTTAGTGAAGAAATTATTCAACATGACACGAGCGTGGGACAAAGAAAAAATCTGAGTCCCCGGCGGGAATCGAACCCATGGCCTCCCAGATACCGGTTGGGCGCTCTAACCAACTGAGCTACGAGAGACTCGTTGTGAGCTGGGCCATTTACTAGGTTGATATATCTTTTACTCCATTGGATAATAACTCTGACATTTTTTACCTTTAGGGTATGGTCACATGACGCCAGATACGTGGGTTGGCCAGTTGGTAACCGTTTTTTATGGTCTCGTCGGTTTACCAATATCTATGTTGGCTCTGAAAACACTTGGCGAAGTCATCGTCAGTGGTATACAGTCACTCGTTTTACGAATCGAAAAGCGGTTACTCAAGACAAGACAAGTTCGTAAAATCAGACAAAAAACATTTGTGGGAACATGCGTGCTAATGATACTTTTCCTCTTACTGGGAAGTGTTATTAATGTTCTCGCTGAAGGTTGGAGTTTCGTAGAAGGCATATACGTCTGGTTTGTCGTGCTTTCCACAATCGGGTTTGGAGATTACATACCATTTCAGTCTCTTGATCAGAAGTCCGAGAGCGGAAGAGAAATTCTTTGGGTGCTCATAGCCATCTTGGCGTTCTTCGTCTTGCTTGGCCTTTGTGTCGTGTCAGCAGTGTTGACGTCCCTTGTTCAAGCGGCAGAAGAATTCAAATCGAAAACCAAACCCGCTGGTAAACTGGTTCAATTTGTGAAGAGGCAAAAGACTAAAATGTTAAGATCATCTGTGTACGAAACAAAGGAAGAAATGGTGGACGAGGAAGAAAGACGATGTAATGCGGTCGTTTTGCTCGAAATAAACAGCCGAGTGAGATCGAACAGTATTTAAAAGGGACACTGTCACCAGTTTCACTTCAAGAACTCAAGAGCCTAAAGACATGTGGAAATTACGAATAGTGGTCCAATTTTGTTAAAAAGCACCATGTAAGTCTACTGAAGCGCTAAACAAGTGATATTTTTATGATGCCATCAAGAACTTCAGATCTCAAATTGAAAACGTCAGGTTGATATTTCTCAAGCTTTTAACTTGTGGACTGCAAAAAATTCCTTCAGCAACAATTTACTTAATATCTCCATCTTGATGTACTAAGTGTATTTCATGTTTGAGAAGACCTATTCGCCGATTTTAGTACTTTTTTTTTATAAAAAAAGCATTAAAATTCATGACAGTGTCCCTTTAAGAGCAAAGGATCTAACGAGAATGGCCTGGAGTACTCCACAAACTTTTTGGTGGCAGCGTGCGTTCCGCTTCTTGAAACCCGTATGA
Source organism: Oculina patagonica (assembly GCF_052425735.1). Taxonomy (NCBI): domain Eukaryota; kingdom Metazoa; phylum Cnidaria; class Anthozoa; order Scleractinia; family Oculinidae; genus Oculina; species Oculina patagonica. Next base: position 10,096,034 of record NC_135764.1, on the reverse strand, counting down.
ACCTATCTCAGACCAAACTATGTGATTTTCCGTAGCCTTTTTCGGACTTGACCCGAAAATAGATAAGTTATTTCAGACCCCCAAAATTAGTACACATCTCTAATACTAATTAATAATCCAATAATTTCGGCTAGCCGGGAATGGCTTCAAAATGTGGGTAAACATTTGAGAACGGTTTGATTTCCTGTTTTAAATGAGAAAACTGCATTTTCCAAACAACATACCCAATTCCAGCCCGAGTGCAAACATACTCTATCTCAGACCAAAAATCTTAAAATCTATACGCTTTTCAGTCCAAACAGGCTAAAAAACATACCATTTGTCGCCACAAATACATTTAAGGGAGTACCGTCCCCCTCTCCTGGAAAGCGATGATTGGCAATACAGTTACATTAATTTAAAGGCCCGACAAAACGAGGAAACACGTTTCCAGAAACATGCTGGAAACATGTTTTCACAATTGCACGGAAACACGAAAGGTTTCTTCCGAGTAGAATCAAAATTGCTTCTTGGAATCAAAATTGACGCTGGAAACAACGTTTCCCGTGTGGCAAAACTGGGAAACATTGGGGATACATACGCGCGTTACGGGTGACCTGGAAAGTGCAACAAGACTCAGAATAAACATTTTTTTGTACAAACAAGTAAGTTAATAACCAAAAGCATCTCAAAAGCAAGAAAAAGCAAGGCGCTTAAAATTAATATTAATGCTGTTTAATTTACGGTTGATTTTTGACCCCATTGGGAAAGGGGAATTGGAACTCGAGATTGGCAGGGCATGTTGCAAAATCGTAACACGTACACGCGCAAAATTCGAAGGACATGTTGCAGCGACACGTGCCATTGTGGCACAATGGAACTTACCGCTGCAGCACGCCCCTGCTACATTTTCGTGCGTGGGCTCATGTTCTGGTCTTGTCCCTGGTACATGTACAAAAAGTCCTTCATGTGTCAAGACTTTATATGGTTGAGGGGCAACATTCTCATTATGAACCAAATTAAAAGCAGAAAAACAAACAAACAAACAAAGACAAAAACGTTTTCACTGGATCCAAACTGTAAATAACTAACATTTTAGGACATTTGGTTGCATATCCGGAGACATCCTCGGAGACCCAGGGGCAGTTAGTGGGGCGAGGGAAACGCGAAAATGCGGGTAGAAAATAGCGCGAAACTGCGAGGGAAAAAATCAGCATATAAAAGTTGTATTGACTGAAAGTGCCCCTGGGGAAAGATTCTTATCAGACCAGTTCAAAAAGCTCTCTGAATACTGACTCCTGATTGGGCAGAAAAATCTTTTGTATTCCCTTTGTATTATTCTGCCCAATCGGCGACCAGCCTGACTACAGTCCTTTTGGTGTGTTCTCACACGAAATATGTACACAAAGCCAGTTCGCTCGCCATCTCTGTTTTGCTTGTTCGCCAAGAATTTGCTCGGGAAGGAAAAGTTTCGGCTAGTGCCTCCTCAACTTGGATGTGAAGTGTCGGAAAATTTTGTCTTCGGGAAATATGACCGTCATTTGAGTGCTACAATTGGTGCTGCACGCATTACACGCGCGCGTAGCTAATCGGTCGATCGACGGAAAAAATTTTACAAAATGTAAGGTCTTGAAAGTTTGTTTGGAAATAGTTTTTGACTTCCTAAAATCTTTAGCTTAATGTAACTTAAAATACATTGTTATTTTAATTTATTATTATGATATTCGAAGTTATCTTTCTTATTACTATCTTTTCTTTAATGTAGATAAGGTATTACCTTTTTGTAACTTTATTTATTTATTTTTCCTTCTAGAATAACTAGGCTAATTGCAGGAGGTGAAAAATATTGTAAATAATATGATTGTTTAAATAAACTTTTTGTTGTTGTTGTAGTTTCGCTTCCAGCTGCGATCGATCTTCTATAATCTCACCTATAAAAAACTTAGGAATCGCTGCTGCACGCTTTGCACGCGTAGCTAGACGGCCGCTTGACAAATCTGCCGGGCTTGTTCGCAAAAAAATTACTCTTGTTTGGAAAAGTTTCGCGTTAAGCTGTCATTGATCTTCCCAGAAAAAATCTGAAAACATCCATTACAGCAGTGCAACTAGTATATCGCACACAAACTTTTAAACTCGCAAACAGCATGCCGGTATTACGATACCTGCGATCGACCACAATCTGAAGAATCCGCCGTTTCTCCGCGTGCATGGCCGTCAAACTTTCGACGTTTTCAACCAGGGGAGGCACTAGCCGAAACTTTTCCTTCCCGAGCTAATTCTTGGCGAACAAGCAAGACAGGTATGGCGAACGAACTCGCTTTGTGTACATATTTCGTGTGAGAACACACCAAAAGGACTGTAGTCAGGCTGGTCGCCGATTGGGCAGAATAATACAAAGGGAATACAAAAGATTTTTCTGCCCAATCAGGAGGCAGTATTCAGAGAGCTTTTTGAACTGGTCTGGTAAGAATCTTTCCCCAGGGGCACTTTCAGTCAATACAACTTTTATATGCTGATTTTTTCCCTCGCAGTTTCGCGCTATTTTCTACCCGCATTTTCGCGTTTCCCTCGCCCCACTAACTGTCCCTGGGTCTCCGAGGATGATCCGGAGAGAAAATGGTTCATCTATCATTTATACTTTTGTCGTAGCAATGAAGGTTTTGAATTTTGATAGCCTACTTATGAGCGAATTGCTTTGTAAATTATTTCAGCGAATTAGCTCGTATGTCAGGTATTTGGTAACTTTAAATATAACTTAAACTAAAAAAAGTTTATATTTGTTGCTTCTAAGAAAATGTAAATTTATATATTACCTAATTAAATTACCTAACCTTGGCACACCGGGACTGTATTGTATTTAAAATAGACCGTTTCAATCAGCCAACCTGTTTTACTTCTGTGTACCTGTTCTATTTGCATTTAAGTGTCATTTTACAAGACAAAAATGTGCTCTAAGCTAAAATGGATTATATCCAATATCAGCAAAGATACCAAGGTTTTTTCAATCGGGTGTTTTTATTTCTATGCTACATGTACGTCGGTGCGTTTGTGTTCATATCGATAGAACGGGAACCAACGAAGAAGCAGAGTGAAGAAAATAAAATAGATATGGACATTTTGAAGAAAATTACCAGGACGAAGTACAATAATAATAATAATAATATTAATTGATATTTATATTGCACATTTTCTATAAAATAATCAAATGCGCATTACAAACATTACAATAGATACAAAATAAGAAACTATTTACAATCTTCAGAAATTTACAATTAGCTATAAGAAAAAAAAATTCATATAAACTTACAAAATGCCTTGCTAAATAAAAATGTCACAAGTTTCTGTTTAAAATCACTTTTATGACAGAAGATCAGGTTGCCAAGCTTGTCGACGCACTGAAGCCGTTGTCTTGTTCCAGTTTGCCACACCGGAGCTACGAACACGCAACCAGTTTTACACTGCAGCTTTTAACTACAATAGGTTTGTATTAAGTTATTTAGTAAAGCGTTGAATACCTCAGTATAAACAGAAATATGGTTAAATATAAAGCTTTGTGAATATCCACACTTCTGTTTACATCTGTAAGCGCCGAAAATATTTTTAATTATACCTAGCCTGGCATTTACAAAAATCTACTATCCCGTTTACATCTGCAAGCACCAAAAATTCATTTTAAATGCTTCAAGCAAGTTTACTGTTGGGGCTGATAGGGTTTAAACAATAGCGTCTCTTTTGTGATGGCAATGCAATACTGAGCTAATTAAAGTACGAATTTTATGATGATGGTAGCGAAAACGTTGATAGAATATCGCAAGGGGTGGTTGTTGCTAAAAAGTGTCGAAAACATCTAACAAAAAAAAAACAGCAGTACTTTAATGTTTGACTGCCTTGGAAAAAAAGCTGTCGAGATATAGCGCAACAGTGAAGCATTTCAACTATTAATTATTGTTTTTAGTTCAATGATTAGCATAATGTTGGCAGAAGGGTTTAAACCTGGCCATATTACAAAATAACTTGAATTTATTGATAATAAGAATAGCCGGAAAAGAAATGTTTTATGAATTCATCGTTGTACACCTTATCCCCCCAGACCCTGTCAGAGAACAACTAGAAACCAAAACAAAATGAATAAAAAAAAAACCCGTTTGACGAGCACTCTTTCTTATTTGACAGGGGCGTAACATGGCAACGAGGGTGCTTCTTAAAAGGAGTTTGTGGAGAACGTTTCTATTCGCTGCTTACAGTATGTTTGGTTCGTGGCTTTTCTACTATATTGAGAGGACGCCCATTACCTACAAAGAGATGTCAGCTAACATGCTTGACGAACTGAAACAAAAGTACAACATGAGCATGAATCACTCCGACTTCACGGCATTTGCCAATGACGCCTATAAGGCTATTAAGGTTGGAAGAAAAGTGGAATGGACCTTTCTGAACACTACCTCCTACGTGTTTACAATTTTGACAACAATAGGTAATATGTGTAGTAAATAGTGGTAAATTTTAAGCTCGGTGATAAAAAATTAATGGAGCAAGAAAAGAAAAATCTGAGACACCGATTTTAGAGCTATATATGTAGATCAAATTCCACATAAAAGTTAAGGCTCTCATGTAAATGTGTTCTGAAATAAACCCAAAGTTGTGCAACATTATAATTGTAAACAAAATGCTGAAGTTGCTTATTATGGGCTATATGATGCAAACAAAATCCCTCATTAGAATCTTTATTCAATAAGCTTTCAGAAAATATATACTTTATTAGGGTTACCATTGATGGTTTGCACACAATTTGACTTATATTAGAACGAAAACGCCAATTTTCCTTCCGTGATACCTTAACTCCCGGACACAAACACATTCTAGGGCAATTGTACTCTTTTACTCTATTGGATAATAAGTCTGACATTTTTTTCCTTTTAGGGTATGGTCACATGACGCCAGATACGTGGGTTGGCCAGTTGGTAACCGTTTTTTATGGTCTAGTCGGTTTACCAATATCTATGTTGGCTCTGAAAACACTTGGCGAAGTCATCGTCAGTGGTATACAGTCACTCGTTTTACGAATCGAAAAGCGGTCACTCAAGACAAAACAAGTTCGTAAAATCAGACAAAAAACATTTGTGGGAACATGCGTGCTAATGATACTTTTCCTCTTACTGGGAAGTGTTATTAATGTTCTCGCTGAAGGTTGGAGTTTCGTAGAAGGCATATACGTCTGGTTTGTCGTTCTTTCCACCATCGGATTTGGAGATTACATACCATTTCAGTCTCTTGATCAGAAGTCCGAGAGTGGAAGAGAAATTCTCTGGGTGCTCATAGCCATCTTGGCGTTCTTCGTCTTGCTTGGTCTTTGTGTCGTGTCAGCGGTGTTGACGTCCCTTGTTCAAGCGGCAGAAGAATTCAAATCGAAAACAAAACCCACTGGTAAACTGATTCAGTTTGTTAAGAGGCAAAAGCCTAAAGTGTTAAGATCATATGTGTACGAAACGAATGGAGAGATGGTAGACGAGGAAGAGGGACCATGTAATGCGGTTGTTTTGCTTGAAATAAATAGCCGAGTGAGATCGAACAGTATTTAAAGGGAATGTGTCACGGCTGAGTTAAGTATGCTCGCAATGAAACTTTATATGTTTGCAAAGAAATTACTTCTATGCATGTAAATGACAAAAGAACAGCTTCACTGCAACCAAATGTGTCTCCGGGGCGTCATAGTTTAAAGTTAAAGCAAACAGAAAATATGACATATGACAATCCGTTTCACTATTCGCCGCTTTTGGCCATCCGTAAATTTTTTGTATTTGGTGTGTTATGCCTAAATTTAGCTAAAAACCGTGACACAATCCCTTTAAGAGCAAAGGAACTAACTTGAACGGCCTGGAGTACTCTACAAACACTTTAGTGGCAGCGTGCGTCCCGCTTTTTGAAACCCTTATCCTATTTTACACCAAAATGTGTAATTTTCCATTTTAAAATACCCTTTTTGTCTTGTGACGTCATGACTACGTCATGACGACACAAGATAATACTACAGGCATGGAGGGGACAAGGTGCATTCCATGCGTATTTGCTTTCTGAGGCCGCGGAATTTTCCCGCCATGTCAATATTTTTCCCGCCATGTCAAAATTTTCTTTTTTCAGTAAATGCCGAAAAATGCGATCATCAGATTTAAACAAAATAGATGCAGACTTCTCATCCTCAAAGCACTGGAAATCTGGAGATTGAGGTAAAAAAATCTGGAGATTTCAGTAAAAACCGGGAGATTGATCAACTGACGGACAAAAATAGCTAAAAGAGTCCTAAAACCAGGCGCTAATCAAATGACTTGTTACTCTGTTTTTTCGTGAGATTTCTGTTTCTCGTCGTGAGATTGAAGTGAAAACCGTGAGTCTCAGGACAAAATCGTGAGACTTGAGAGGTCTGCAGATGCTGTTTACACTGACAGTTGCGTTCATTTTTAAGCTTTTTGTTTGTTTTTCTTAGTGATAAAAGCAATCACACGAGATTCCCACCATTCTAGTCATATTAGTCAATCAGATACTAGCTACCGTTTCGTGAGAACATGTGTTTTATGATTTTGGTACAGCAATAGGGGAAAAGCATGTCTTAAACAGGATTGCGCCTTACAGAACTGTAGGTATGTCGACCGACAATATGTCAGGAAAATCTTTTTTTGCCGTTTCCATTTTGATCCATTTTTGATTAGATCCGATTTCAAAGATGTAATAGACCGTAGTAGTCGAACCACATGTGTGCCTTTACTCCAGTGTGTGTGCCTTTACTTCAGTGCCTTTACTTTACTTTACTTGCCTAAGCTAGCTAGCTTAGGCAAGTTAGAATTTGTGCTGATTAAACTAGTTCAAAACAAGTGATCCCGTGGACATTATTTTCCTTGTGTGTCTTCAATTTGAGTATTACTCGAAGACACACGCGAAAGGTCAACCATGAAACTTTGCTTGGTAGTGTGCGTGAGTTTATTGAAACGTGAGGCTGAAAACGTTCTTATCAGTCACAACATACAGACACAAAACAACAAAGGAGAATCTGTGACTTTGTTGACCTTTTTAAGATATTTAAGAATTATCTGTGACAGATAAATGCTTATGAATCTGTGTGTGTCTGTATTCTTTTTGTGCTGTTATCGGAGTCCTATAACTGTTCAACGGCTACATGCTGGAGTGTAATTTGAATTTAAGTCAAGCCTACTTTCGGCTGCTTGGAAAAATCGCTTTTGATAAGGTGTCGGAAACAAGTCGCGTGACAGTAATAAGTACAAACATTATCCGCCTGACAGAAATAGCAACGATCAATTAATAGTATGAATCAAAATGGACGCTTAATTACCGTGATTGTGATCGGAATGGATACTATTAAGGCATCGATTTCAAAACTTTAAGCATGTAATCTTATACAATAATTAAAGATAGAAACTTCACGGACAGTTACTCAGAGTTTCACGCACGAAGCGATCATCAGACTGTGTCGTTAGATGCGGTGAAATACAATTTAAACTACGTTCATGGAGGACGGTTGGAACGATCCTGTCTCTGATTGGCCGTGTAGTACTTGTTTTCGTGCCTGCACTTGGTAACAAGCTCAGATCTTTTGTTCAAGAAGGTGGATCTGTCAGCTGATAGTATATGCAGAGCTTCTCCGTCAGACACAAATTGCAGCGTGACGGGTTTCCCCTGTAAGCGCTTGCTCTCGTGACAATGGACCACTTGATCGAAAATTCGGTGTTGTTGTCTTTCAGGTCCCAAATCTTATAGATATTTTTTAGTTGGATTTTAAGTCTTTCGCGTGAGAACCTTTTGTAGTTGGAATAAACCTTTGTTTTTATCTTTAACTGTGAAATCGTGAAGTTCAGCGCAAGCATTCACGACAAAGGTTTCTGAATTGACAAGTGAATCAAGAGTTTCGTATATCGTGTTGTGAATGTCACAACTTTTATCGAGCGACAAAAGTAGCTTTAGTTTTAGTTTAAATTTTAGGGGTGAGCACAGGGAACCCAAACCCTGTATTAGTTATTCATAATCTTAAAATAAAAATGTTCTTATTAACCTGCGTTCCTGTGTTTTTTTACCGGTTTTGGGGGCGATTTGAATCAGAGCGAAAGCGGTTTAGACGGTTTACGTTGCGAGTTTTAAACGGTAATCGATCTGTCGCAATGTAAATACGACGCGCCTTAAGTTTCTCAAGTTACTAACACCATTAACTATTAACTCTCCTCGCGGGGAGTTTCGTGTTTCAATTTAATGGTCAATTTAATGGTCTTCTCTCCCGCGAGGGGAATTAATAGTTAATGATAACAGTTAAAGTAAAACTTGAGACATAATTGAGGCGCGTCGTATTGACATTGCGGCAGATCGATTACCGTTAAAAACTCGCAACATAAACCACCTTCGCTCTGATTCAAATCGCCCCCAAAACCGGTTAAAAAAAACACAGGAACGCAGGTAAATAAGGACATTTTTATTTTAAGATTATGAATAACTAATACAGCGTTTGGGTTCCCTGTGGGGTGAGGAGTCTGAATGTTTCTTTATGTTAGATGCACGCTTTTTAATTTTCGATATCTTTACAAGCAATAAATAGACGTGAAAAGCGGTCTATTTTCAAATAAATTAAACTCTGAAAAGAGTCACAAGACACTAAGCCCAGAGGGCTTTTGATTCAGACCTGACCCGAAAGTAAATAATTTATTTCAGGCGGTACACATCTCTAATATAATTATGACCTCGGCCAGCCGGGAATGGCTTCCTTTGAGAAGTGGTTTCAAATTCCGCGATTTTAATGGGCAAAAACGTATTTTCTCAGCAACATACCCAATTTCAGGCCGAGTGAAAAACATACTCTATATCTTTCCAAATGTTCAAAATCTATACGAATAAGAATATATTTTGTTCACTTTCATTTGACCTGGACAGTGGAACATATTATATAGTGGTGAGATAGGTAGAAGGCCTGCAGTAACTTTGAACGTTTCCGTAAACATTTTTTTAGCGCAAACAATTTAATAATCAAGGGCTTCTCAAAAGCAACACTTCCAAAGTCATAAAGCGAGTGCTTTTTGCATAACTGGCAATACGTCTGGGATAGGAGCGAAAAAAAGCGAAGTGACAGTGTCAAATGTTAGGGCAGTTTATGGTTGATTGTTAACACCATCGTAACAATCTACTATTGCCCTGGAAAAGAAGTTAGTGTGAAGAAGTATTTACACACGCTCACGATGGGACAAATCACAGCAAATATGCAGCAGGCACAAAGTTGAAACATGTGAACACACAAGAAAATGTAGCTCCGACATGTTGCAGCGAGGGGCTGATACGTTTCGGGGGAAGTATCGCTGCAACATGTGGTCGCGACATATTCGTGTCTGTATACGTGTTTTGATTTTGTCACTGTTTCATGATGCTCAGTGGTCCTCGGAAAAATCGTAACATGTACACAGGTAAAATTTGCAGGGCATGTTGCAGCGACACATGCCATCGTGGCACAATGGAACGTGCCGCTGCAGCACGTCCCTGCTACATTTTCTTGCGTGGGTAAATGCAGTGGTCTTGTCACTGGTACATGTTGCCGATACAATTTGTGTTGCAGGACCCATATTAGCTTATTTACATTCTGATTATGAACCAAATTAAAAGCAAACAAACAAACAAAAAAAAAAACGCAAAAACATCTTCTCTGGACCCAGACTGGAAATAACTAACATTTTATGACATTAATTTGGTTGCAAATTTATAAACTTCCACGAGAAAATGGTTTATCTATTATTTATACTTTCTCCGTAGAAATGAAGTTTTTGAATTTTGATGAGCGAATTGCTTTATAATTCATTTCAGCGAATCAGCTCTTTTGTCAGGTATTTGGTAACTAAAAATAAAACTAAAAACAAGTTTTGTTGCATCCAAGAAAATGTAAATTCATAACTTAACTAATTAAATAACCTAAGCATGGCACACTGGGATAGTATTGTATTCAAAATAGACCGTTTAAACCAGCCAACCTGTTTTACTTCTGTGTACCTGTTCTTCTATTTGCACTTAAGTGTCAATTTTACAAGACAAAAATGTGCTCTAAGCTAACACGCATTATTTCCAATATCAGCAAAGATACCAAGGTTCTCTTCATTCGGGTGTTTTTATTTCTGTGTTACCTGTACGTCGGCGCGTTTGTGTTCATGACGATTGAACGGGAGCCAACGAAGAAGCAGAGTGAACAAAACGAAATAGATATGGAAATTTTAAAGAAAATTACCACGAAGAAGTACAATATGACAGAAGATCAGTTTACCAAGCTTGTCGACGCACTGAAGCCGTTGTCTTGTTCCAATTTGCCAGACTGGAGCTACGAACACGCAACCAGTTTTACACTGCAGCTTTTAACTACAATAGGTTTGTATTAAGTTTTTTAGTTAAGTGTTGAATACCTCAGTATAAACAGACATATGGTTATTTTCAAAGCTTTGTGAATATCCACACTTCTAATCTGCTATCCCGTTTACATCTGCAAGCACCAAAAATTAATTGCAAATGCTAAAGGCAAGTTTACTGTTGTGGTATAGGTTTTAAACAACACATAGCCTCTGCGATGGCGATGCTCTTCTGAACTAATTAGAGTTTGCATTTTCACATGGCGATAGCGAAAAACTTGATAGAAGGGCGAATATCGCAAGGAGTAATTGATGCTAAATAGTGTCAAAAATATCAAAATAAATAACAATTCTTGAATGTTTGGCTGCCTTGGGGAAAAAAAACTGTCGAGGTATAGCGCAACAGTGACGCATTTCAACTATTAATTATTGTTTTCAGTTCAATGATTAGCATAATGCCGGCAGCTGTCACTTTGTTTCAAAACATTCTGCCATTTTCCCAGAATGGTTTATAGTAATACGAGTCAAAGCTGGCAATATCAGGTAATCCGACTCTGTGTCGAAAAAGTTTTGTTGTTGGGATGTTGAAATATACAATTGTGCAACCCCTAAGCAATAAGAAGGGAAAAACATACGTGGTGTGAATCTGATGAATATGTTCGTCAGCCTTAATGCGGCAGAATTAATTTTCTAAAGTGTTGAAATAAGCTATTATTCAGGCTCCAAACGATGCAGGAGACTCAAAAGACTTTTGAATTAATTTTGCAGACTGCAGTTATACTTTGTCTTTCGGAAATTAAGCCACCGTTTTCGATTGCGATCGTCTTTAAAAAAATGTACCATTTGCCGTTTTCACCATTTAATTAAACTTAAACCAAGGGAGAGAAAGCAGCAGAGAAATAACGATAACCGAAGGAAATTAACCCTATTCAGACCAGGGGAGCTTTTGAGGCCCGCGCTGACTTTGAACGCTTATAACTTTTTTAAGATTCAACCAAACCCTGCCAAACTTTCCGAGTCTACCTAAAATTTTCTGGGAATAATTTGGTGGGATAGGATGTTGTGCCAGCAACTCGACATCACCATAGCAATGGCATTTTGATAGGCATGTTTTCCCAAATTAGTAGTTCGTGTTTTTTTTTAATTTATTTTACCTTTTTGCGGTTTGAAAGCACAGTTTTATTGATTTTGGATACTTTGCAGTAATTTTGGGTGGTTTTCTAGCATTTTGGAAAACAAAATTCGAAATCCAAGATGGCGGATCCAAGATGGCGGCTGTTTTGACATCATGATGTAATTCTTGGTTTTCACGTGACGTCATCAAAATTTTACACTCCAGAATCGTAAGGCCCCTGAGTTTTTATCCTTCACTGGCTATAAGACGTCCTTAATACGTATATTTTTGAAGGTTTTTAGCTCGATAGCATCCCACGAGTCACTTGTATTTTCTCGGTGTACACACGAGCCTTTAGGCGAGTGTGTATACGAAGAAAATACAAGTGACAAGTGGGATATCCCATAGTATACCACGAGAAAGTGTTGTGTAACTATTTTATACCATGCCATAGAAAATACGCTCACTAAATTTCATCGAGAATAAGATCGCAGCGCACGATGGGAAGGTTGGGTTGAATACCGTCGAATATACAACGGCTTTCCTGTATTCTGATTGGCTGTATTTTCTATGGCATGGTATAAACTAGGTTATAATAGTGTTATTTGTCAGTGTCTGTTCTCCACTATCAAATGTCGATATGTTTCTCAATTGTTAGTTACTTTTTCCTCGTAGGTTATGGTAACATCACACCTCGAACCGCAGCAGGACAAATAGTCACCATAGTCTATGCCTTATTTGGAATACCGTTAACGCTTCTGACTTTAAAATCCATTGGTGGATGGTACAACAAGCTCGTCAAATGCATCATCACTATGATTGAAAATTGTTTCCGCGGAATGCAGCATGAGATAAAGAACCTTGAGCTTAAGGTTCTTATTGCCAATGTATTCCTTTTAGTGGCTCTAATCCTCTCTGCAGCCGTGGTGTCTTCATACGAAAACACGTGGAGCATACGTCAAGGCATATACGTTTGGTTCATCACCCTGACAACTGTAGGTTTTGGAGAGTTCGTTCCAGAAATTATGATGAAAGGGCTTCAACCCAACACTCTTATCATCCCTGGATTGTGCTTCATGTCTGGGGTTGTGGACGCGTTGGTGGAGTATGTAAACAAAGCTGATGTCAGGATTCTTCGTTGCCGGGGTGCAGCGTGCCTTTGCTGTAACAACTCGACTCATTTATCAGATGGCGACAACGTGATTGAAATAGCTGACACCCAGGATCACTCATGTAATAATTCAGGATTTGAGGCGACTACCACAAAACAAGACACTATTAATTCATGCAATGATACGACGTTGTAAACAACAACAACAGCAACAAAAATGATAACATTATGGAAAACCTTAATGTACATAAATTTTTCCAAATCTTGAATTTTACTTTTAATGAAAAGGTGTCCAGTTTTCCATCTAAAGATCATTTTGTTTTTGGCATCCTTTCAGGATAACGTTTGATTAGATACCATAAAGAAATGGAAATGACGTATCAATATCACGTTATGTTTCGGTCTAAAAAGGAAACACGTATACAGTATACAGTATTATACAGTACGACACAAGTTGTGTCGTCATAGGTTTAGGAGATCCCAGTCTCAATTAAAGACCGACAAATAAAGTCCTTTTTGAACCTGGTTTAATGCTTGTTATTGTTGTACAGCTTTTTTAACCCACAAGTTACAATGATTTTTCCTTGCTTCTGTAATCAAGCAGCCCCCGATTTCTCAAACTCCCTTTTCTTCGAACTAATTTTTCTTGCCCTTGGAGGCTCGAGTCGGATCGGGATTTCATTGTTGTAGTGAAATTATTATGTAGAAAGCTTTCGTGAACAATTTTTGTACAAGCAAGTTAATAACCAAAGACATCTCCAAAGCAAGAGAAAGATAGGCGCTTATGTATTAAAAGTTAACTCGGCCTCAGCGAAGAAAAGTGAGATTGTTCCAAATGATAAGGCAGTTTACGGTTGATTTGTAGCCCCATTAAAATAGGGAAATTAAAGAACTGGCAGGGTCATGTTGCAGAGTCATGTCCCAGCCACAAGCAGAAGCGACAAAATCGTAACACGTACACACGCAAATTTGCAGGGTATGTTGCAGCGAAGTGTGCCATCATGACACAATGGAACGTTTCGCTGCAGCACGCCCCTGATACATTTCCTTGCCTGGATACATACTGTGGTATTGACCCTGGAACAGTATGCCACACCAAGTCCTTCGTGTGTCAAGACCTTTATACGTTCAATGTGCTACATTCTGATTATGAACCAAATTAAAAGCAAAAAAACAAATAGAAACAAAATTAAATCATGTTCTCTGGAACCAGACTATAATTTCGTCGTAGCAATAAAGGTTTGGAATTTTGATAGCCAATTTATGAAAGAATAACTTTATTTCAGTGAATCAACTCTTTTGTCAGATTCTTGGTAACGAAAACTAATTTAAAACTAAAAAAAGTTCATATTTATTGCATTTAAGAAAAAGGAAATTTCATAAATTACCTAATTAACAGTCATTGACTGAGAAAACCAGGCAATTTTACAAAAAACCGAAAGATGGGGGTCGGCCAATTTGCTTCATACTAACACGATAAATAGGTTAGGTGGACTTATGAATAAATATACTAAACTTGGCTCCTCAATCGTTTTTGTATAGGAGATATGAGGTCCACTATTTATCACCCCCATCAGGGCCTAGATTTACCAGTAAATTTGACCCAAATTTGAAAACCACTATAAACTACAAAATTAAACGAACGGAATTTTTATTTTCTGTGTGGCATAAACAGATATAGAACTACTTGTAAAAATCCAGAAATGTACGAAATAATTACAGGTAAGTCTACACCGTTCACGTTTTGAACACCTACTTTTTACATTTTCGAATGAGCAAGATTTTGCCCATTTTCGAGTTCCCGTAGAACACACAACTATAACTGCAGAAATCATTGAATACCACAGATAAGTGCTCTTACCTTTCCTCTATCATAAACAGCAATAATCTTTTTGGGCCATTGAAACAGCAAGATTTTAGAGCACCTCAATGTAGTTCATGTAGGCGATATCGTCTTCAACAACACACGAAGCAACCAATGTGTTTTTAAACCACTCCTCGAGTCCACTTTGAGTTTTTCCGAGGTTAAATAAATGCAATTGACTGAATTCCTTCCGAAATATATCTCAACCCGTCGATTATTCGTTAAACAGTGAAGAAAACGTGAAAAACACGAAAATAACAGAGCGACGCCATTTTGAATTTGACAACTCCCAGGGGCCTGGAATCCAGCTTTTCTCCAGGAGGGTAGGGTGGGTGACATTTTTATTGTAAATACCTTCAACAAGCGTTTCACAATGCAATACAATACAAAAATGTATTTTTTATTATTATTTTACGTTAACTTCCTTACGATAATGCTTGTAATAACAACAGTTGCATACCCAATAACCCCGCCGTACAAAACTGAAGAACAAACAAAGCTTATTACCGTAATTCCGCCCTTTTAGATTGCTTTCATTTAGTTAACTGCTCCTACATAAATACTTTGATCGATCTTTTCGTAGACTGCAGTCAAAGTAAATGAACAAGCATGAAGTAAGGGCAATCGACAATTATGCTACGTTTTTACCGGCGCAAATTTAATAATTAGAATTTAACTTTGACTGACTGAAGCTTAAATAATTCTACAGTCAAAACGTGCTCTTTATCAGACCTAATCAAGCAATTTATATCGTATATTTATCCCAAAAGGTTGGGACAGTCCGTTCAGTATTAATTAAAATTAGTTTAGTTTGTTTAAATTGGTTTTCCACCTCAGCTCATCTGTTTATGAGTAAATCGCATAAAAATAAAGTATTGCAAGAAAAGTACCCCCCCCCCCCCAAAAAAAAAAAAAAAATCATCACTTTTAATTTGCTTTGACTGCTTGATCTTTTATGTACACGATAAAAAGCACTGCCGTTCTGCTCCATTTTCAATTTTTCATGTTGTTGATATTAAACGCATGCGCTCGAAGAAGGTGGTCTTCGACCGTCCATTTTATTTACTGATCTGTAACGTTAGAGAAAGTCATTCCTTGGAACAACTGCAGGTTTTTACGAGATGTTCGATTGGTCTCACATAGGAGTCCTTTCGGGCAATGGACCCATCAATCTCTATTCCATAGAGGTCACAAAGTTCTTTTAACTGTGCAATCTTAAACTTTGACTTTAACATGCCACGTTTAACTAGACCACAGATATCCTGACCTTTATATTCGATTGGATGTCGCAGGTCGACCTCTTCGTACACTGCTGTCTGCAATTCTTGCAGATGTTTCTCTGCCTCCCAGGCTTCAAGATCATTCTCATCGATATTTTCAGCTTCTTCAATTAGCGCGGTGGGTGCTTTATTCTGACGCTGCGCTGCTGCCAGTCTTGAGAAATAACTGCTTATTTGTTTGGCAGTTCGCCATTCTTCTGGAGCAAAGCGAAGTTTGCCATCACCGTCCCTTGCAATTCTCATTTCTTTTGCCACCTTTGTTGGATCTTCTTTGTTCCCTATATCAAATAAAACATATCGTAATGACATAGTACAAACACAGTCATTTACAGTGTGATAAAAAAGAAGGTCACGGTAGTATTGTAAAGTCGTCGGCCTTCAGTGAGTGTGAGCAGCTGACAAAACGTCAAAAAGCAATTGATCTTTCTTTCACTTAAATAAACTTTTAAATAGTGTTGAAAAGATAGGAAAAGCAGGATAATTAGGGGGTTTAGGAATAAGGGATAATTCACCAAATTATTTTAGGCATTTAATAATTAGATAAGGTATTACAACATAATTTTGCGGGTAATGAAAATCAAAAAAATCAAATCAAAAAAAAAAAAAAAAAGAAGAAGAAAAAAAAAAGCCTCGGTTATTTCATGGTTAATAAAAAATTAAACTGTCCCTTGACAAGAAATGTGCGAGGCGATTTGAACTACTCTATAAATCATGGAACTTTCTTCCTTTTAAGCCCGGAATGAAGTAATCGCTTCAGCTACTCAAGATCGCTGCAAAGATCACTCATTACTGTTAATTGCTAACTAGACATACCTAGTTGTGAACTTATTACCTGTTTCGACCCCTCTATTGAACTTTTCCACTAGAAACGTCTTAACGCCTTCGGTTGCTCTCTGACCCTTTCGTTGGGCTTTCAAAGCCCAACCCTGGAGTGGTTCTTTTCTTGTTGTTACGTGGGTACTTGCTCGTAGGTGCACTGCCTCTCTGGCGACGTGGGACGACTGTATTCCTGTGACCTTTTTCTGCCCACTCTTTCCGTGCCAAGTCGTAAACAGTCTCCCTCTCAGTTACCCTTATATGCCGCCCAGTATCCATGTGTGCATAAAGATCCGCCTGTGTCTGAAATGTGGCCACGCAACCTTCCTCTTCGCACACAAAAATGTCTTGGAAACTGTTAGAAGGCTGCTTTTTTACCATAAGTCCTGGCTTTGACAATGGCGTTAGAGACGTAAGTGGCATGACAATACAGAGATCTGTCGGACCTTGGAGGGATAGACCCAATTCATCGTATAGAAACATCTGACCTTCCCCCACAGCATAAGCTTTCCAAGCCCTTATCCCGGAGACAAGAAACTCAAAACTGAACAGAGCGCTAATTCCTTTCCATTCCATCGTTTTAGCCGCCTTTGCTAAATCCACTTCAGCAACTGCGTTCCTACACCCACGTACACCACCGTACGATTCCAAAGCCTCTTTCATGTCAGCTGCTGTGACAACATCGTGCTTTTCGTTTACCCATCTTTGTATGTGACCTTTCATTGGCGCGATCTTTCTATCACATACGTCCTTCCCTGACTGTGGATCTGAGAAGTCATACCTTCGAATGCTGATGCCTGTCCTCTCTCCAATGGACTTCAGCGAAAGAAGCAGCGAGGCGTTATGGTAACATCCAGCATTGTCAGATTTTAGATAAGCCGTCTCTACATCAGGGTGCTCTTGTTTGACTGAAACAAGAAGGTGCTCTAGAATGGATGCCACGGAAAACCAATCCTGTGTGCAGCTGTCAAATATGTGCACAACTGTTTCCACGTTGTATTCGTTCTCATCAGATTTGAGTATAACACAAGCAACATGCCAGCTCTTGCCTCGTTTTCCGTAAAAGTCACTCATTTGCTCTCTATATCGCTGGGGCAGATATTTCATTGCCCAGTCCATCGTTACGAGAACGCTTTTATCGTTGGGTGCACCAAGAGCGTCTTCCTTGGCTTGCTCTTGGTTCACAGTGCGAAGCATATGGGCTTTCCAACTAGCGATTGCATGCACGGCATGAGCCATATCAAACTTGACTTGACTTTGCTGTAGGTCGGTAAGAGTCAGGTTTGGAGAATTGATCTTGTTTGTGATGTCAGATAAAACTTCATCTAGTTGACAGCATGAGATACAAGATGTATCATGAGTGTGATCACATTGATGGGCGAAGACGTCGTTTTGAGGGTCGCTAAGACTGTACCTAGTGCAGTGGTCTGCACATCTTTCATCGGGTCCGACGTGGCTCTTAAAGTCCGTTTTGAGGTAGCGCTTGGCTTCTTTCAAGATACCCTTCGCCTCTTTTCCCCATATCGGGGAGGCACCACCTTCTTCAAGTGTGGTAACTACACTATGGAGAATTTCGAATGCTTGTGCCCCTTCCGTTAAGAAATAATCTAATCCCTGTAGCGACTTCTGCGTTGACGCAGCACACACTTCGATGATCCTATATAGTGTTCTTTCGCTGGCTGGCTCAAACACTGTTTCTTGACAATAAGCAATGTATTGCTTGATTATTCTTGAGGGCACCATTGTTCTTATCACATTTGGAATGGTGATTTTCTCACCAGAGTCAAGCTTCAGCACCTTAGTTCCGTACGCTACGTCCTGTAAAAAGTTTGGTCTTGCAATAAAGTTGACGAAGTGGCTTGTTTTGGCTGGATCAAGGCGTGTCCTTTTAATAGGTACTGGTACCACTGGTTGACCTGGTCCTTTTTCAGTAGCATGGCTGCGGGCTTGATCTATTTGCCAATTACTTAGACCAGGAATCATCTCTCTGAGCTCCTTCTTTGAAAAATGCTTAGCAAACATCGACAGAATTTGCAATCGAGTTTGACGACTTTCCGCTTCATTATATACCCCCAGCAAAATTGACAGTTCGACTTTGCTTACTTCTTTTCTGTCGTCATATTTGCCGTTTTCGTCCCGGTCTGAAGAATACTTCAGTGCATCAAATACTTTCTCTTCTTGATCTGGTGCAATGGTTGTCAAAACAGCACTGAGAACTTGACGGACTTTCCGCAAATAGTAGGCTTTTTGTGTACTTGATATACTTTCCCAATTCGAATTGAGTGTCGATGCTATCGGACTAACCCTTCCATCTGATATATTTCCTACTGCTTCATTTAAGACTGCGCGTCTTTCATGCTGACGCTGTTCTTCATCGATCCAAAAACTGACATCTTCATCGTCTCCTTCATTGTCGGCAACAGTACTGTCCAATGTGTATTCAAACTCGGAGGGGTTAGGAAATGACAAGTTAATGTTCTCTTCAAAGTCCAAATCATTTGAGTCGAACACACTATATACCTTTACCGGAGTCTCGTCTTTCTTCACTGTACTGCCTTCATTTCTAGCGTTCTCTTCTTTACCCTGGATAGACACGAATAAATAAATGTAATATTCAATAGAAAGTATAAACAGTGTGCGCGGCGCGCGTTACTAGAAAACGTTTTATACGGGGAGGCACCACGCCCTGAAATCCAACCCCTTACCCTAGCGGGAAGCAAGGGTGGCGCAGTGGTGAGAGCACTCGCCTCCCACCAATGTGGCCCGGGTTCGATTCCGGCCCGGTACCATATGTGGGTTGAGTTTGTTGTTGGTTCTCGTCCTTGCTCCGAGGGTTTTTCTCCGGGTTCTCCGGTTTTCCTCCCTCCACAAAAACCAACACTTCCAAATTCCAATTCGATCTGGAATCAGTGGGATCAAGAAGAGCCACCTAGTGGAAGATCCCACTGTAAATTCCCATTTTTTTTATTTTTTATTTTATTTATATAACATTTTGAAAGAAAAGGCACCTCTTTCGTAAACCTTTTTATTGAAAAAATGTACCCGTTCTATATACCTACATGACATGACATATAATTAAAACAGGGAGTTTTCGTGTCATTTTCATATAGCGCATAGTAAATACAGCCAGTTGCGTATGTTCGAAATATTTTATAAAAGGCAAATTTTAATGCCTTAACGTCAGATTTCCCTACCCTTTCAGACTTTTCAGGCGGAGTCTCGCCGTATAGGTCTTAACAGGAAGTACCCCCATTCCCCCGGGGACTGAACGCTCGATTTTATTCTTTTCCTTATTTAGTCTTCAAAGTCTAAATCAGTTGATATGAAACTTCTATACTAAACTACAAAACTAGAAAACGTTTTATACGGGGAGGCACCGCGCCCTGAAATCCAACCTCTTACCCTTTTATATACCGTTTTGAAAGAAAAGGCACCTCTTTCGTAAACCTTTTATTGAAAAACGTACCCGTTCTATATACCTACATGACATGACATATAATAAAAACCGGGAGTTTTCGTGTCATTTTCATACAGCGCTTAGTAAATTAAAATGATACAGCCAGTTGCGTCAGTTCGAAATATTTTATAAAAGGCAAATTTTAATGCCTTAACGTCAGATTTCCCTACCCTTTCAGACCTTCGGGCGGAGCCTCGCCGTATAGGTCTTAACAGGAAGTACCCCCATTCCCCCGGGGACAAGACGCTCGATTTAATTCATTTCCTTATTTACTCTTTAAAGTCTTAATCAGTAGAGATGAAACTACCATTAACCTTTATTGAAAACTCATTCTTCCTTAGAGCACTGCCTTCATTTTCATCGTTCTCCACTTTACCCTGAAAGAAACGAATAGCAATGTAATATTCAGATTATTTTAACTATTTACGCGTGCAGTTCGGCATCGAATGCACTCTTATCCATAAATACTCTGCTGTTTTTTGCAAGTGAAGAATTATAAAGGATTAGGTATGAAGGGCGTGGCATTTTCGATCGCCGGCAACTAAAATATTAGTAGTGTAAGAGTCATTGTCGACGAGACCTCCCAAACAACTCTAGATGTTACTTACCAAGCTTTAGGAAAAAATGTAAAACATGCGCACATTGACACAGCATTTTTTGCTTCTGTTGGCGAGGAAGAAACCTGGAGGCTTGTGTTACTAAAAGGGGAATAATTACCCACTCCTCTATTCTGACTGAGGGAGGGAAGCAGCAAAACCCACCCTGACCACAAATTAATTCAGTTAAAGGCTAAGTGGATAGCCGAGGAGCTTCGCTTTTATGTTTGGCAAAATCTATTTATATTGCCGAGTGCTATCAAACTTTATATATTATGCAGGGGAATTAGCGATGTCATTTTAATTCAAAATATTCACCTTGGTCTCTTCATCACTTTTTGAATGGCCTTTTCGGCATGTGTTACATAGGGCTGAAACAAGAAAGATGTAAAGGTATTGATAAGGTTTTCTGAAAAACACGACGGCAAGCTAAACGTGTTGGTTTCAATTGGAATGCTACACTTTCCACACTGTAATTAGCAAAGATTTTCAAACTGATAAACAGCTAAATATGGAAACACACTAAAAGAATGAAATAATTAGCACGAATATAATAATAGTATTCATTATTTCTCTTGTGAATCTTTCATGAAAAATCCAACATGTGAAAAGCTGTACTAAATAATAATTTTATTGTACTGTTGTACTTACCGGAACCGATTGGCACTGAAACATGATACACCTCATAGATTTCCTCTGACACCTGCTTGTTTACCCGACGAGGATTTTTCAATTTTTTCGCTTCGCCTCTATGAGATGGGTAACAGCAACTGGATGACAACTTTTGGTAATGTGTTGTCAGTTCGTATCGGTGCTTTGGACACACGGTAATCCTTCCTCTCTCTTCCTTTGACAGGGAATGTAATCCAGCGCGATTGAGAATAACTTCACTCTCTGTGATCTGTGTACCAACACCACGGCTTCCACTGACACCCAATTTAGTTAGATATTCGGTTAAATCCTTGCTACATGCTTCTAAAGGAATTACATGAAGCTCGGTTGGAGCGTATGGTGTTGCACCGCACACACTGTTTTCATTTGAGAATGAGCAACTCATTTTCCATCGTACATTATATTTCAAGCCGGCTATGTAGATAACATCGCAAAACCTGGTGCCTGTATGACGCGTTGATATATGCATAAAAAAAAATGTACACGGTATATATAAAGGCCGAAACAGTACTGTCTCAGTTAAATATAAATATATGTATTTATTTAACCGGCTTTATCAATATAAAATAAGTAGCTGTAAAAAAATATAATTGGCACTGGAGAATCTGCAGAGCAGACGGATGGATTGATGGACAGAAAAAAAAAACAAAAAAACAAAAAGGCAACATATACTTTATTCAAACTCGTTCGTAATTTTATTATTTTATTAAAATATATTTTTTAATTGCTGTCATAGTATAAAACTAAATAAACAAGCTACTACCTTTGTAAATAGCATAAACATTGATTCGGCCCAATGCTAGCCCCTCTAACCCACCTGTGATACACCTGTTGAAACAATCACCCACCCTACCCTCCTTGGGAAAAGCTGAATTCCAGGCCCCTGCGAGTTGTCAAATTCAAAATGGCGTCGCTCTGTTATTTTCGTGTTTTCCACGTTTTCTTCACTGTTTAATGAATTATCGACGGGTTGAGATATATTTCGGAAGGAATTCAGTCAATTGCATTTATTTAACCTCGGAAAAACTCAAAGTGGACTCGAGGAGTGGTTTAAAAACACATTGGTTGCTTCGTGTGTTGTTGAAGACGATATCGCCTACATGAACTACATTGAGGTGCTCTAAAATCTTGCTGTTTCAATGGCCCAAAAAGATTATTGCTGTTTATGATAGAGGAAAGGTAAGAGCACTTATCTGTGGTATTCAATGATTTCTGCAGTTATAGTTGTGTGTTCTACGGGAACTCGAAAATGGGCAAAATCTTGCTCATTCGAAAATGTAAAAAGTAGGTGTTCAAAACGTAAACGGTGTAGA
Organism: Oculina patagonica; assembly: GCF_052425735.1. Taxonomy (NCBI): domain Eukaryota; kingdom Metazoa; phylum Cnidaria; class Anthozoa; order Scleractinia; family Oculinidae; genus Oculina; species Oculina patagonica. The sequence continues at coordinate 10,073,459 of NC_135764.1, read as the reverse complement.
CTTACCTGTAATTATTTCGTACATTTCTGGATTTTTACAAGTAGTTCTATATCTGTTTATGCCACACAGAAAATAAAAATTCCGTTCGTTTAATTTTGTAGTTTATAGTGGTTTTCAAATTTGGGTCAAATTTACTGGTAAATCTAGGCCCTGATGGGGTGATAAATAGTGGACCTCATATCTCCTATACAAAAACGGTCGAGGAGCCAAGTTTAGTATATTTATTCATAAGTCCACCTAACCTATTTATCGTGTTAGTATGAAGCAAATCGGCCGACCCCCATCTTTGACTGCCTGCCTGGATTTCTCAGTCAGTGACTGTTAAATAACCTAAGCTTGGCACACCGGGATAGAATTGTATTTAAAATAGACCGTTTAAATCAGCCAACCTGTTTTACTATTGCGTACCTGTTGTTTTATTTGCATTTCAGTGTCAATTTCTCTATACGAAAATGTGTTCTAAGCTAAAACGCATTATTTCCAGTATCAACAAAGATACAAGGGTTCTTTTCATTCGGGTGTTTTTATTTGTATGTTACATGTACGTTGGGGCGTTTGTGTTCATGACGATTGAACGGGAGCCAACGAAGAGGCAGAGTGAAGAAAATAAAATAGATATGGAAATTTTGAGGAACATTACTATGACGGAGTACAATATGACAGAAGACCAGTTTACCAAGCTTGTCGACGCACTGAAGCCGTTGTCTTGTTCCAATTTGCCGGACTGGAGCTACGAACATGCAACCAGTTTTACAGTTCAGCTTTTGACTACAATAGGTTTGTATTTAGTAATTTTAGTAAAGTGTTGAGTACTTTAGTAAAACCATAAATATTGATATTTACAAAGCTGAGTAAATATCCACACTTCTGTTTTTATCTGTAAGCGCCAATAACATTTAATTCATATCGGAAAATTACTGAAATGTATGATTCTGCTTACATCTGCAAACAACAAAAATTTATTTTGAAAAACAAACAATAACAAACCTTCTATGATGGCGATAGAGTTCGACATTTTTAGATGGTGACGTCTAATTAATATTCAGAACACGTGCGAATAGTTGACTATCGCTCATACAAAACGAGGGCGAGAAATTTAATTGTTTTAGAAGAAACTCTAAAGGATTGCATTCCAAAAACCGCGATTTTATGTAAAAACATCAACAAGAAAAATTGTCCCTTTAAAGAGTTGCGATCGTGTTCTATCGGCGAATAGAAAACAATAGGAAAAGCAATCCGATTCGCGGATTTCCAATAGAACACAACTGAGTTTCTACTAAAATTCGATAGAACGTCGAATAACGCAAAGGGCATTTGATGCTAAATAAAAGTCATCCTTTAATGTTTTTTTTTCGCCTCGGTGAAGGCTGTTGAGGTATCGTGTAATATTTGACTCGAGTCTTTGCAATCAGTGATCAATCATCAGTGAGTTACATTAAATGTTTACGAAAGCTAGTGAAAGATGGTGCAGGATTTCATCTGTAAAGGAGATTTGTGATATTGTTTATGGTTTATTGATAAGCATAATGCCAGCTGCTGTAACTTGTTGAAACGTCTACCGTTTTCTTAGGAAGTTTTTATAGTAAGTTTATAGTAATAAAAGTCAAAGTTGGCAATATAAGCTATCCGAATCTGTGTCGAAAATGTTTTGTTGCCTCGATGTTGAAAAATACAATAATACAAACCCCAAGCCATAGGGAAGAAAATAGTTACGTCACGTGACTCTAATAAATATAATCGTCTGCCTTAAAATGCAGCATAATTAATTCTCTAAAAATAATGTTAAAGTAAGCAGTTATTCAGGCTCTAAACGAAGCACGAGACTCAGAGACTTAACAGCTGAGGCTTTTGAGTTAATTGTGCTGCAGTTCTACTTTGTGTTTCGTGCATATATAAAAGTCACCGTTTTCGATTTTATTCGTTTTATTGAAGCACCAACCAATTTCCGTTTTCACCATTTATTTAAACTTCAACCCGGGGTGAAAGCAGCAATGAAAAAACGATAACCGAAAAAGAAAATCCACACAGAACTACAACACCTTCATATAAACAGTGAGGCGAATTGTGTAAAATACACTCAATGGTGACACTTCACATGATATAGATTACGTTTTTGTAACGCCATCGTGTTAGTCTAAAGTCGGGATATTTTTGATCGGCAGTACCAAGCTTAGTGCGCCGGTAATGACCTTGGGCAGCAGAGAGACGAAAAACAGTGGGACATTGAAGTTTCACAGTAAAATGTTTTTCTTATTTCTCATTGGCAATAGCTCACCACGTGATTAATAATAATAATAATGAAAGCTTTATTTAAACTGAAGAGACCGATCAGCGACGTCCAGAGAGGAAGACGCTGGTACAAACCGGTGATCAGTATATAAAAATGTATAAATTACACGATAAAAAAAACGACAATACAATAAAAACAATATAAAAGAAAAGAAAATCTAAACGCTACAATTATGATCAGTCTTCTCTAAATCGGTGGTCTTTTGGGAGGTCATTTCATTCCTTGGCAGCAGCGTACATGAATGTGGACTGGTCCATAGCAGTTTTAGTTCTAGGGAGATGAAGTTCTCTGTTGTCTCTCAAGACCTTGCCACGGAGGTCGGATCTTAATACGAAGTAGCCTTGTAGTTGCCTGGGACAGTTATAATCCTTCACGATTCTGAAAACTAACTGAAGACGCATATAACGCCGCCTATTGGATAAGGTTAACAAACCGAGCTTTTCTCTCATAAGAATTGTGTACACGTATAGTGATTTGTTTTTAAAACTATTCTCATCGCCTTATTTTGCAGTCTCTCTAGAAAATCAGATTTCTTTTTGCTGCATAAACCCCAAACAGTGCACCCGTAGTTTAAAATGATTCGCAAATACCTGCCTACTAATGAAAGTCTGCATTGCCGTCTGACATTTGTTTTACTGCAAATAATGCTCTGCTCATGCGTAATTGTGTCCACTTCTGTCAAAAACCCCGATAGTTTGTTTTGCAATAGGCTAAAATCAATTTGACAAAAACAAAACAAAACAAAACGACAAGGCAAGGCAAGGCAAACGAACAATAAAAAAAAAGCAGCAACAATAAAAAAAGAAACAAGAAAAAGAAACTTACTGTATTCCGGCAACATTTGAAAAAGAGAAAATTGGATGACGACCAGCTCGTATCATCAAAGGGGATTCATGCACCTGTAATGAGAAAGATTTAGCAAGGCAGCGTGCTTCTCGCTTCCCGAAAATAATTCAGTGTAAACAAAAACCCAGTGATCGAATGATAAAACAATTTAAACTTACTCGGATTATGGCAAAATATTATTGTTTGTCAGTGTCTGTTCGCCACACGCAAATCACGATATTTTTCTCAATTTCGTCTAATAATTGTTAATTACTTTTTCCTCGAAGGTTATGGTAACATCACACCTCGAACCGCAGCCGGACAAATAGTCACCATAGTCTATGCCCTGTTTGGAATACCCTTAACCCTATCCAGACCGGGGGGGGGGGGGGGGCGGAAAGTGCCCGCGCCGACTTTGAACGCTTATAACTTTTTTAATATTCAACCAAACGCTGCCAAACTTTGAGACTTTATCTAAAATTTATCTGGGAATAATTTGGTAGGGTAGGTTGTTGTGTCAGGAACTTGACGTCACCATGGCAACGGCATTTTGACAGGCATGTTTTCCCAAATTTGTAATTTTCCTGTTTCTATTCATGAAAAATAACTTTAAAGCAATTATTTTCATCTGTTTACGGGTTTTAAGCACATTTTTATTGGTTTTGAGTATTTTCCAGTAATTTTGGGCGGTTTTCTGACGTTTTGAAAAAATTCGAAATCCAAGATGGCGGATCCAAGATGGCGGCTGTTTTGACATTATGATGTCATTGTCACGTGATGTGACGTCATCATCCCACGTGACATATAGCAAAAGATAGATTTTGGGACATACTATATATCCTGTAAGTTTCATTGTGATTGCTTAAATATTCTGGAAGTTACGGAGGGGGGGCGGAATCCGCCCCCCCCTCCCCCCCCCGGTCTGAAAAGACCAAAAAAAGCCCGGTCTGAATAGGGTTAACACTCCTGACTTTAAAATCCATCGGTGGAGGATGCAACAAGCTGGTAAAATGCATCATCACTATGATTGAAAACTGTTTCCGCGGAAAGCAGCCTGAGATAAAGAACATTGAGCTTAAGGCTCTCATTGCCAACGTCTTCCTCTTAGTGGCTCTAATCCTAACTTCAGCCATAATGTCTTCCTACGAAAACCCGTGGAGCATACGTGAAGGTATATACGTATGGTTCATCACCCTGACCACAGTAGGTTTTGGAGATTTTGTTCCAAAAATTATGATGAGAGGGGGCCAACCCAACGCTCTTATTCTCCCTGGATTATGCTTCATGTCTGGGGTTGTGGATGCGTTGGTGGAGTATGTAAACAAAGCTGATGTAAGGATTCTTCGTTGCCGGGGTGCAGCGTGCCTTTGCCGTAACAACTCGACTCATTCATCTCCTGGCGACAACGTGATTGAAACAGCTGACACCCAGGATCCCTCATGTAATAATTCAGGATCTGAGGCGGCTACAACACAACAAGATGCGTTGGTGGAGTATCCTAACAAAGCTGATGTCAGGGTCTCTCGTTGCCGTGGTGAAGCGTGCCTTTGCTGTAACAAAACGAATCCCTCATCGGATGGCGACAACATGGTTGAAACTGATGACACCCAGGATCGCTCATGTATTAACTTGAATCCAGGAATTGAGGCGGCTACCACACAGCAAGACGCTCTAAATTCATATGATACAACGCTGTAAATAACTGCTTAAAAATGATAACATTATGTAAAAAACCTGCAGGCTGCGAAAAGTGATAAATTTTCCAAATTTTCGACTTTCCTTTTTGTAAAAAGTTTCAAGTTTGCAGTCACAGTTCAATATATATGCACACGCTGTTAAAAATCATAAATTCCCTTGTGTTCTGTAAAATAATTTACTGTTCGGTTGTTTGGGCTTATACTTCAAAAAAGAATATTACTCGGTCAGTACAATCAGTGCAGCATATTGCGTCATGGATCTATTAAGACCCATTCTCTGGAGAAATTTTTAAATTTTAGATTTGTGACTTTGATAGGTTTACTTACTTCTATTGTACATAGTCTCTTTTTATCGATTTGTATTTCATTAAGACTGAAAAACCATTTTATGGATGTATCTAATAAAGGTATTAATAAATACTTATTTATAACTATCAAAAACCTGCTGCTGTGGAAACGTCAAACTCAGTGGTTACGTTCACTAGCTAGCGTCAAAATGTTTCCAGTGGCTAGAGTTTTACGAAAAGTTGCCTCTACTACAAATTTGAAGCACGCTATAAAGCTGCCCCGAATAGGGTTAATGCAAAACTAAATTAAAGCAGGATCGATATTTTTTATTGTTATGTGCTTTCAAATTGTAATTATGAGTTTTGTAATTTTGTCGCATGCTAAATTAATATTAAATTTTATACAAAATCTTTAAAATCCGTGAGCAGGCTGTCTGTGTAAAAACAAAATGTTATGTGGATTATCATACAATAAAGAGACGTTTGCTAAAAAAATAATAATCATGATAATAATAAAGAGTTTTTGCATTACAAAAACAATATTTGCTCTTCTTTGCAAAATGAGGACTAAGATATAAAGACTAAGATACAAAATAAAGCTATAATGAAAAAGCTATGATATAATATGCAATAAAAACGACCTTCTGAAAATGTTCATACTGAGTGGGTGTCACACAGAACTCCCGACACAGAAAATGACTACAAGTTTGGAAAGAAATGCTGGCATATGTAAAGGGACAGTGTCACGAAAAGTATTCTACGTTTTTAGGGTAAACTTTGCCCGGGGGGGGGGGTACTCCCTATAATGGCCTATACGGGGAGGCTCCGCCCGAAAGGGGTACCTTTTTCAGGTTTCAGGTATATAAAAGGGTAGGGATTTCACGAGGTTAAGTATACGGAAGGGTATGGAAATCTGTCATTTGGCTATTTGAAAGGGCCTTTAATTAAAATATTTCGAACGGACGCAATTTACGGTTGTATTATTTTAATTTATTAAGCGCTACATAAAAATGACAAGAAAACGTCCTATTTCAAGTCCACGCCATGTCTCTCAGGTATATGAAAGGGGTACCTTTTTTCAGTTAAAGGTATACGAAAGGGGTACAATTTCTGTGAAAAATGGTATATAAAAGGGTAAGGGGTTAGAACTTGGGGCAGAGCCTCCCCGTATAAAACTTTTTTGAGTAGAGCCCCCGGGAAACTTTGCTAGAACTGTGAGGGTATACTCGCTGTAATAGAGCGGTTTTCACTTGAGTGTCGAAAATAATTCGCGTTTGCTTTGGTTTTGCATTGCTACGCGTTGTGATTGGTTTAAAAATCTCGCGCCACTTTCTCAGCCAATCAGAAGTAAAACCAAAACCAATCATGACGCGCTCGCGCACGTTTTCCCGCGCTTTGTGCCAGCTACATGTATTTGCTTCGAGTTTTGATTGGTTCACTGGATTGTCTGTGTCCTTTGTGATTGGCCAGAGTAATTACTTTGGTTTTGGTTTTACGACACTAAATTGAAAAATGCTCTAATAGAAAGGCATATACTTATTCTCCAAGATGGTCAGTTAATAAACCTCATTCAATGAATTTCATGTGACTTTCTTCCAACAGTAAAGGTGGATTTCCACTGACGCGTAAATATTTACGTACGTAAAACGTGCGTAAAAAAAGATACGTAGGCAAATTTCCACTGTCGCGTAAAAAGTAATAAAAAGCGTTTCCTTTTTACGCGCGTTGAACGTGCGTTAATGCCCGCCATACTGAATTATCAAGTTGATGAATAGAGTGCGTGATTGTCGGCCATATTGGAGAAGTGAAACAATAAGTTGTTTTTCCTTTGGGAAAAAATCATTAACATTTTTATGCAAATATCTTGTTGTTTGATTCTTCCAACATGGCTGCCATGAAAACACTTTGTACCAAACGCTAGAAAAAGAAATGCGTGAATATGACCAAGAGGCACTTTATAAATACTTCCGAAATACACCATCAAGTAAAAGAGGATTTGAGGCGACCTTCCCGGATTCCCGGTTCAAAGTGTACGTGACCTGACGCCAGGCGTTTTCTTTCACTACTGCGTTCGTGTAATTTGGTTCTGTAGCCAGTTCTATAGATTATTTCTTGAAATGTTAAGACTTTCTCGATGAGAAGTGTTTTTACATCTGAATGTTTTCCCAAGTAAATCGATGGGCGATTTAAAACAAAATGGTTTTCCACATGGTTAGTGGTGTCATGTGACGAAATCCAAAAGTATGATTGGGTAAATCGTTGCGTAACCGCAGACAGCCGCGAAAAAAGTTGAACTCGGTTCAACTTTTTTCAAAACCCCCAAAATCGCTACGCGCGTAAACGTGCGCGTCACGTGCGTAAATACCTGGAAAAAATGTGGCATTGGAAATTGGACAACGTAAATTCGACGCACGTAATCGCGCGCGTAAAATTTCATTTTACGTACGTTTATATTTTTTACGCGCGTTAACGTGCGTAAACAAAAACGCGACAGTGGAAATCCACCTTAAGGCTGTCAAACTTGAAAACGTCGGCCCGACGTTTTCACGCTTTAGGCCTTTTCCTTTCTAGGCATCAATAGCCCCACCACTTTCGTTTAAAATATTTCATGGCTAGTACAATACGTTTTAACAAGGCCAGGCCATTATAAGTGGAATTCCAACTAATACCAACACCTTCACTGGACCATCAAGTAGTACTGAATATTGTGACACTTCCCTTTAATCTTGATAGATATTACTTAGTATCTTTCTTGATTTTCAATTTATCTTTTTTTGACTACCACCCATGGAGCAAGTGTTGTAACTAGGTCTTACTACGCAGCGAGGGCCATCCGAGTGCATGAAATTTCGCTTTTTTTTGCTCCGTTTCATCGCATTTACCTTTTCTCTTAGCGTTTGAAAAAAAAGAAGATAAATGGAAAATAAAAAAAAATCAAAACCTTGAAAATCTTGATATTTGCCTAACTTTTTTTTTTCGAATTAACCAGTTAAAAGTTGAAATATTGCCTAGTTTTTTATTAAGCTAGTTAGTCCATCAGCTAGTGGGGTTGTATGGCTCACTTAAGGGGAACAAACTAAACTTGTCTAATATTACTCTTTGACTATTAAGCATCATAAAAATGTGTGATAGCAAGGATAAAAAGGTAGCTTTCACTGTGTAAATCGAATTTGAAATTTGCTCTCATATTCTTCTTTTGGCCGCCATCTTGGATTTTAAAACAAAAATCCTTAATTTTTTTTATTCGTTCTTAAATACTTACTGATTTTTTGCTTAGATATATATTTGAGAGGTACTACATATTCGGGACATTATTTTAGCATTGTTTACGGCAATAAAAGCAAAGTACGCAATAAATGAGGTCGCAATGTCCGCCATTTTGTTTTCAGCTCGTTTTCCTTTGGCTCCTCAATCATCTAAAATTGCAAAATTACCATAAAGGCGTTCCATCGCAATGCTACGTTTTTTCAAGTATACTACACCATTAATCAGTATACCCCAAATCAGATTACATAGCTCCGTCCACGCATAAGGTTAGAATAGGGCTCAGTTAAGAGATTGTTGAGTACAGAACAGACAGAATCGCCACACTCGTATAAAGTCCTCCTTCACTGCTGCTATGCTTCTGTCAACTCTTCTGGAGCGGTGAAGGAATTACCGGAAGGGAATCAGTAGCTCTTCTCTAGATTGTGGCTTGAAAATTTCCTCTTGTAACATTGAGTTCGGTTAGTAGAGATGCCTCGCGTGGTGGGAGAACCTCTGGCTTTACTTTCCCGGGCGCCGTTCACTTTTCTCTGGCTTCACTTTCCCTGACGCCGTGAATCTCATAGCACAGCACATCCACACTCTGACACGTTTTCTCGTACAGCTGATACACTTATGCTTTCGTATCTTTAATGATCACCTCGGATACTGCAACTCCTCCCCGCTAATCGCCATAGCTCGGACGTACGTTTCGTACGTTGGGAAAGCTCCACTTTTCTGGTCTTCGCACCTCTTCCCTCTTTTTTAAAGTACTTTGCATGTCCGTGGGACCATATGTTTGAAATAAAGGGCTGGGTTGGAAAATGACGATTGTTTTTTAGGGGGATTTATTCAAGACACTCGAATGGCAATGGTATTTTATCTACGCGCTCTCTTTTCTTCGTGAAATAATTTTTAAATCTGCACTTTTTGCTTTATTTTGTCGGGTACAAACAGTCATATTGTGAACAATAATCAGCCGTGGCGACGTCACATATGACATCACGTTGTTGTTTTTGAAACACTAGAATGAACGAAATCATGTTGTTAGTTCCAATAAGTTTTAAATTTGCGTTTGAAAGCGATTCGTTTACGTTAAAAGAATGCAGGCAGCTTTGTAGCTTTTTCACCCCAAAAATCCAAGATGGCGGCCAAATTAAGAAGCGTATAGGGGAGCCAATTTAAAATTCGATTTATAAGTGAAAGCTACCGTTCCAACCTTGCTATCATACATTTTTGTGATGCTCAATAGGCAAGGATTAAGATAAGACATGTTTCGTTTGTTCCCCGAAAGTGAGCCATGAACCCAAATTTTCGGATCTCAGCTGATGGACTAAGTGTGTTGTAAAAATGCCTAGTACCCGCTGGAGTTAAAAAATGACCGTCTGATTCTATGAATGGTACTAAATTAGTTTTTCTGCATGTGATAAAAAAGTATATAACAAATTACATTAATATTTATGCCTTTTGAAATGTAAAGAAGGTATATTCATTAATTTTTAATGTTTACCGACATTTCATACAAGAAGTGTCGAGGAAAACTACTGGCAATCCTCAATGCAAAAATTGATCTAAGGTTAGTTTGAACAGTGCATATAATATAAACGGAACGTTCTGTTTAAATTTAGTATTTTTTTTAGTGGTTTTTGACAAGCAAACGTCTTTTTTTGGCAAAGCAGCAAAGCTGTAATGTGTCGACAAGAGAATGTCCCATCCTTGCAATTTCTTTGCCAAATAATAAAAAGTTAGCAACGTCATTTGTCTAATGGCTTCACGCAATTGAAGAAAATTCACCAAGATAGAATTGTTAACGGCATGCAATGTTACATCAACGAAAGCCTAAATTATTATTTCCTTAAAAATATAATGTTTCGTCTAGGGTCATTTTAAGACAACCGAAGTTATTTAAATTGTTTTGATGTCATTTCAGTCACTTTCCCGAAGTGACTGAAAGCAGACGATTAAATTAACAAGACTTCAAATAGCCAACAACGTATATTATATTATTTTTTTTTCATTTATGAGTTGTTATTTGATCAAAGTTACCGCGACGGTTTTAAGGAAGTGAATTGCATTTCTAATCATAACTTTTAAAACTCCATTTGAGAAATAAGAAAGTAGTAGGATGCCGACCTTATTAGATATGTTAAAACCATTATTCTTAATGCATAATCCCACAGTTTTTCTTCAATTTCTGTTTTATTTCTCATTTGTGCAGACTTCAAAGCTTGGATACGCAGCCAAGGAAATGCATCTCGTTAAAAAGACACTGTTTCGTATTGCGCTATTTTACGCTTATGGTTGTTTCGGTGGGTGGATTTTTACGCTTGTAGAGAAGAAAGAAGAATCGGGGTATGTAAAAATGGAGAGGATGCTACAAGAATTGAAAAATAACATGCGAATGAAATACAACATGACGGATGGAGATTTCAGCGTTGTTGTCGAGAAAGCGACCCAGGCCATTGCCGCGGGAGATGAGATTGATTGGACTTTCTTTAACAGCTGTGGATTCACTTTCGCTGCCATCACGACAATAGGTACAATAAGTATTAAATTTTAAATAAGGCCTGGGGGTATTAGCCGGACTGACAGATCAGATCTAGAGTCAAATAACGAAGGCGCTTGTTTGAAAAATCTACAGTTCGGATTATCATGTAAATTATGAGTAAACTTTTAACTGTTTGACTGTTTGGCAGCTTGTTTGAGGTCATTAGTAAAAAAGCCACCGCGGAAAATAAAATAAAAAATGATCGCATATAACTGAAAAGAATGCTTCGAAAAACCTTCGGAAACAAAACAAGTTTGATTGCCAGAAAGTTTAATGTTTTGTTTTTCAATTGGGATTTTTCTGTCAGAAAATGAAAATTCTAAGAAATTAAATCACTGAACGGTTGATCTGTTTAACAAAAAACTTCTTTAAAAAGGAACCTGTTTGCCCGAAAAATACCGCGTTCCACTTTAAGCTTAATGTTGATGTCGTGCGTATTATTCTTGAAAAAGATGTTGGCTAACTTTTATTCTCAATAAGAGAGTTTAAAGTCAGTTGGCGCTTAAGTGTGCAGATCCGAGAAACATCTTGTCAAGCTGTTAATAAGCAATTATTGGGTGAGGTTGAGCATGATATTGTGAATTATCAAAACCGAGGTCTGTGTTATTTGCCGAAGCCGAAGGCTGAGGCAGATAACCCAGACACGAGGTTTTGATAATTCACAACATCATGCGAAAACCGAATTCAATAATTGTTTTATTATACGTTTTCAAACAATTTGCCATCACTTTTTCTAGCGCCGGCGTAAACTTCGTCAGAACATTAACCAATGCGGTTTTGTGGTTCCTCCAGGTTCTTCTCCCTCAAATAATCATTCAGAATTTTTACAATTTTTTTTGTTCTCTTGGTGTTTTTAGAATCCTTTATTCTCGATCAAAACTTTCAATTCCTCTTCGGAAATGGAGGCGAATCGCTCAGCCATATTTTCAAAAGTTTGACAGGACTACACAGACGAGGGGCTTGGAAACTAGGCGGACTTAGAACTCGACATGATAACTCAATATCTGCTGCAGATATTGGGTTATCATGTCAAGTTCACATGCTACTGTATATTGACTGAATGCTCTCGACCAATCACATGTTTCAAAGTAATTCTAATGTATAATAAGGGTTATTATCAGTTCTTCATATAGCAAACAATTGTCTCTTAACAAGAGTTCTTGAAAGAGAAATCATCAAAAGTCGTTCCAAAATTGATGAATTTAAAATTGATGGACAAAATATTTTTTGTAGTTGAGATAGAAATAAACTAGAATAGTTTACTTTCACACACAACAACAAAATGATATGGAGAAGTAATCTCACCAAACACCGCCTCGGGAGAGGGGGGGGGGGGGGGGGGTATTCACTACTCACTTGACTTTACGGGAAGGCTTCACCCGAACGGGGTACCTTTTTCAGTCTGGAGGTAAGTGAATGGTAAGAGTTAAGGAATATGATAACCCCTTTAAAATATTTAGAACAGACGCACCTAACGGCTTATTCAACTAAGGGACGCAGTATGTCTACTGTAGGTGTTTGAAATTGGTATCATTGTCTATGGAAGGTACACGAGGTGAGTAAAATGGGCAAAAATGGTAACGCTTTGGCCCTCCAGGCTGAGCCTGCCTGAGTAGCCCGTCCCCCCCCCGTCCAAACATTCTGATATCACTACACAAATAATCCGTTGTCACGTGAGACGTGAACCACGCGAATCTTAGGATGCAGGCGCTTGTATATATGGATAATTCATTGCATTTATGTCTACGATTGACGTCTGTTACATGTTAAATGGATTCCGTAGGATATGGTAACCTCACACCAACAACCAGGCTTGGTCAAGGACTCACTATTCTTTTCTGCTTGTTTGGTCTTCCCATAACAATGCTGGCTTTGAAAACGGCAGGGGAACTCATTGCAGCTGGCATCAAACGAACAATCGTTACTATAGAAACAAGACTTCTTAAAAAGGAGGAACCCACCCACTTCAAATTAAAGACTGTGATGTTAGCAGTGTCATCGCTTGTTGCCCTACTGCTTTTTGCAACGGTTTCAACTATCTACCTAGAGAAATGGAGTTTCGTGGAGGGCCTGTATGCTTGGTTTACAGCTTTCACCACAATTGGGTTCGTGGACTATATCCAGTTCGAATCTATATCGAAAAAGGTTGATCACGGAGAGACGTCGACTGCGACACTTATAGGATACGGCATTCTTTTTATCCTTCCTTATTTAGGTGGCCTGTCTTTGATGTCGTGTATTCTGACGTGCCTTGTGGATTCTATGGATCAAATAAGGGATTACAATGACAGGTTTATTAAACTTTTAATGTCATGGGTTTCAAAGCCCCTACGACTGATGCGCAAGGGCTCCAGTTATGACGTTAATGAGTGAAAGGGAAACTGATTTTCAAATAGCAACCTGTTTTGGTCACATTTCTCCGGTTATGAAAGACCTGCATTGGCTACCTGTTAAATACCGTATAATGTTTAAAATAGTTGTATTCACATTCAAGGCTATACATGGTAGTGCCCCCACATATATTAATCAGTTAATAAGACTTAAGCCAAAGTCAACTTATATGCTTCGTTCAAATACAAAGCACTTTCTGCTCGATCAGCCATGCAAAATGAAGAAGACAACAGGAGACAGGGCCTTCCTTGCCGCTGCACCAACTTTGTGGAACGCCCTCCCAGATGATCTGAGAGCTTTGGACAATTTAAAAAGTTTTAAGTCACAGCTAAAAACTCATTTTTTTTAAATTAGCATATAATTTGTGTTCTTAGTGTTTTTAACATAGATTAACATAGATATGAATAATTTTATAAGTAAATTTTTGTTGTAAAGCGCATTAGATCATATATGCATGGATTTTTGCGCTATAGAAATAATAAAGTTATTATTATTATAAGCAGGAAAAACAATTCTCATTTCATTTCACTTAATGTTGAAGAACAAGCATACATGCTCACTTTAAAAGCTTTAATTTCGTAAGGGAAGCATGTGTAGTGCAGTAGTGAGAATACTCGCTTCCCAGCAATGTGCCGCGGGTTCAATTCCCGGACCAGGCGTCATATGTGGGTTGAGTAAGAGTTGTTGGTTCTTGTCCTTGCTTACAAGGTTTTTCTCCGGGTTCTCCGGTTTTTCTCCCTTCACAAAAAACCGACATTTCTAAATACCAATTCGGTCAGGAATCCAAAGGCCACAGGTTTGTCGGTTGCAAGACAGTTCCGTTTAAACAAAATTGATTGATTGATTTATTTGAATTATTATACCGTTGTATCCGGTTGTGGAGCTTGGGAAATGTGGTGGAATAATAAATTCCTTATTGCATAGCAATTAATATAATACTGGTATGTATTAAAACGTTTAAGGGGCCGAAACACAGTACTTGGCTTCGCACTAGAAGCCAAGTTAGTTTCAAGTAAACACTTGACTCAAGTAAACTTGAAAATCTCAAGTCGCATTTTACAAAATCTGGCTTCACACTTGATGACAAAGTATATTACTTGTGGTACAAGCTGTCAATCATCTTCAGAATCGTGACAATGCTGCTCGCCGCTTTAATTTGGCTTCCGTTTCCTGTTGGTCAAGTGCGTTCTCAAGTGTGATGTAGACCATACTTAGCGGCGTACTTCGGCTTCTTTGAACTGCGAAAGTTTCCATGGTCACCAAGTAAAGTTCAAAAAAGTACGTTTTACCCCTTCACACTCAAAGTAGGTTTCAAGTGTACTTAAATTACACTTACGAGCTCTAATGTGAAGCCAAGTAATAGGACGTGTTGTTGCGACCTATAGAAAACACAAAATCACAACACGTACACATTCAAGAAACTGTAGCAGCAGTACCGTATTACCGCGACTCGCAACATCATGGCACAATGGAACGTCCCGCTGCAACATGTCGCTGCCAAATATTCTTATTCAGTTTGTGGACATACGACTTTTTTTCTTTTTCCTGCAACATGCTCCCACAGTAACTCTTAACAAATTGGCATGTATTATCTGTTAATTATGTAGAAAGCTGTATATATTACACTGTATGAGATGATTGTTTTACGTTATGTATAGTTACTGTTTCTCGCTGAGAACTGAAATGAAGAAAGTAAAACACGAAATTATTTAGATTAACTTACCGTCAACGCTTGTGTTGGGGTCAACTGTCTAACGGAGTTCCTTTTTAACGACACTGAAATTAACCCTCCACGAAATAAACGCCACTTTTAAATTCGCAATAACTAGTTCGTGGAGCGCTAATTATCTATGATGAGTGAATAATTAAAGAGATTAATCTAGTACGTTAAATATTGAAAAAGTTATCAGTTTAACTGCGTTCAATAGTTTCTATTGCATATATGGGGATAGTTGGATATGCTTCGTTCTTATGTAGTGCCTTTTTCGGAACGCGTCAAGGATAGATTTGTTATTTCATTCAGCTTTCTTTGGTATTTTAGACACACGCTAAATCGTGTTTGTGACTTCAAGCAGTATAACTAAACTAACTTAAAAAAGGAAAACATACTTTGTGCACGTATTGACTGTCGAATGCAAATTATACTGCGCTTGTGGCAAACTTAATTATTTATGATTTGTAATTATACTTGGCTTCACACTAGAAGCTGAGTTAGTTTTAAGTAAGCACTTGACTCAAGTGCACTTGAAAATCCCTAGTCGCAGTTTACAAAATCTAGCTTTACGCTTGATGACAAGGTATGTTACTTGAGGTACAAGCTGTCAATCATCTTCAGAATCGTGACAACGCTGCACGCCCCTTTCATTTGGCTCCCATTTCCTATTGGTCAAGTGCCTCCTCAAGTACGGTGTAGAACATACTTGGCGGCGTACTTCAGCTTATTTAAACTACGAAAGTTTCCAAGGTCACCAAGTAAAGTTCAAGTAAGTACGTTTTACCCCTTGACACTCAAAGTAGGTTCCAAGTGCACTTAGATTATACTTTTAAGCTCTAGTGTGAAGCCAAGTATTATCGTCTTTTAACCGGCCTAGAAAATTCTTCTTACACAAGTATCTGAAAAACATCACGTGTTATTCCCCACGCCCATTGACGAAAATAATTTGCTAATGACCTCCACCGCAATTTCACAGTTTTCAAAAGTTTTCTTCGACACTGCGAAAGATGGAGTCTATTAAGTAGCAGCTTGCATTTTGAATCTTTCTCGATACCACATGTTGTGTATTTTCTGCGGTGAAATCTCGGCTAGAGGTAAGTCAAGGTCGTGCAGGCAGATAGCGAGATACAGATGATGTCTTTAAATTTAGCTTTCAGTTAAAGTTTTGGAATGGAAAAATGACTATAACCAGTCTATCGCTATTCATGACACTGGCTGGAGGTGATGATAAACACAATGTGTATGTATTCGGATGTAATTTCGACATGAGACAAAGTTGAAATCAGCCATTGCTAGTTTTAAGAGGCCTTTACACGACAAGCTAAAGTTGGCAAACTCAAGTTGCTGTGTGTGAACGACACAACAACAGTTGGCAAACATGTTGGTAAATTTATCTTTATTATTTACTACACATGTTGGCAAACTGTTGGCGACAAATAGAACTTGTCTTTATTCTCGCCAACATTACTACCACTGAACTTTTTTTTTCCACCATTGATCTCTGGACGATTGGCAAACGAGTGTTGCTGATTTTCAACCAATCAACATACGCGCTCACTTCACGTAAAGGCACGAGTTTGCGAAATCTTTTAAGTTTGCCAAACACGAGGTTGCCAACTTTAGTTTTTGTGCGAAGGCTGCTTGAGCTTGAAACAATGCAGGTTAAAAAAGCCGGATCAAAAAAAAAAATTAACGTCTTTTTTATGGGTGGTTTGTCAGGTTCATGTACCTTGAAAAAGCAATAAGCCTTTCTTTTTGCGCTATGTCGTACACGTGTTATTGAACAATCCATGGGTGAGTTCTCCGCCATTTTCATCTCTTAACCGACCTAGGACTTGCAATGACAATGATTTCATTGATGTCGAATACATTCTCCCTTGTAGAGCTGGAGAATGTAAAGTGCTTGGGGACTTTACGTGCATCTCATAGACCCTCAGTCAAACATTAATTCAGCAGGTGGGTAAGTTATTAGCTGGAGTACGTTTTAAAAGAAAATGACGTTCGACCTTACGTACCTAGCAACCGACTTCGTGAACTGAAGCATTTATATGCAAATTGTTTCCCTCTATAAATTATGAATACACTGTATGTTCAGCGAGTCATAATAACTCGCTTAAACAACAGCAGCCTGTTTGTAACCGTTACCCACCGACCGAAGATAACTTTATGATAAAGGGTTTTTTAAAGCACTAGAAAGGTACGTTTTTGTGCGCTGGAATTAATAATTTAGACATTTGTTGAAGTTTGCATTATAATCTTTCGCGCTTCTTTTGCAAACAGTGTCGACAAACGAATTAATTAATGTTTTAGTTTTCTACGGGCAGGGTACATCCTCTCGATTCAAATATTAACTAAGATCAAGAAATGAAATCGCAATACGAATGCAAATTATTGCTTTCACATTTTACGAATAATGAGATGGTTCTTGCATGAAACTTTGTAAGTACAAATTTAATGTGAGAATATTTTGAAATGTATTTTAATTTTAAAAGGGAAAAAGTATTTACCAAGCTTTCTTCTTAGTCTCATATTCTCTTAAAAGGTTAATTCTAACACCGAAGCGTTGGAAAATTTTCAAGAGTTTTTCAACATTTATTTCTTTTATCGCATGTTTATGTCTTTTGCGACATTTAAGATGATTCTCACTACCGGATATTGCTTTAGATAAGAACGACTGCGCAAATTATGACTGTTAATATACATGATGTTTATTTTTTAGATAAGAAAATCCGCAGGTGGAAGTTTTAATTGCGCCAGAACAAAAAAGGATGTCAGAACAAGTCAACCGAACAAGCGTTTAACGGGTCGCTAGTGTCTACCAGACGTTTATATATCAACACGGGCTATTAAATCTCAATTTGTGTAACAAAGCCTCCGTGTATGATTGAAGGAGTGAAGTGCCATCATAAGTAAACTGCAAAAACAGACGTATTCGAAAGTAAGTTTTAGAGCGAGCGTCAAGAAGGAGAGTGCGACAGGGAAAAGGCGCGGTGGCGTAGGACTGCTACAGAAACGGGGTTAACCCGGGCGGTATATGCAGACAGTTTTTTGACAGAGTCAAAGGAAGATGAAAAAAATTTAGTGACAAAAACAATCAATAAGTGCCTACTTTTGACAAAATTTATATGCCTACAAGCTTGCTATAGATTATGTACGTAAACGAATTTACTTTTCTGTAACAAGCTTGATATTCCTGGTCTATTGTGATAGGAAAATGCATCCACTTCTTGGAAAAGCTTTACTGCGTGTTGGACTTTTTCTCGCACACGGCTTGTTTTTTGCGTGGGTTTTCACCATAATTGAAAGAAAAGATGAATCATCACAGGAACAAAAGGAAAAGATGTTGTCAGAACTGAGGACGGAAATAAATATGAAATATAACATGACGGAGGACGACTTCGAGCGTTTTGTGAGAAAAGCCACAGTGGCAGTGACAGCAGGGGATGAACTGAGTTGGACATTCTTGAACAGTAATGAATTTGTCTTTGCTGCTCTCACCACAGTAGGTAAGACGTCATGGTATGAATAACGGGCAGCCAGTGATGGTAGTCTTATTTGATAAATTTGTAACGCATATTTACGTGGTGACTGAAGTTAATGAAGTTTGCTCATGGTTCCTTAAGAGGTTGGGTTGTCATAAGAGGCCCTAGACCACAAGGCACAGAGGAATCAAGTTTTTCCGTACTTCAGAATTTCTAAGCGATCTTGCAAGCGTGCCCTGTGCCTGGACTGGAGCCATAAAAGAGGTCAAACTTTCTTATTTCTAGTATTAAATGTGGATAGGGGGTATTTAAAAGTGCCAGAGGCATTCCAACATACTCACGTTCTAAAAGGTAGTTGCAATGGTAATTGAAATGACGTCTTTATTTATATTGTCAGTCAAAACCTTACATTTTATGTTTGTTTTTCCTTTCCGTCAAACAGTGCCCTTGAACGTTGGAACCCGTTAATCTGGTCACTAACAGGCCACAAAAAAAAATAGCAGTCATAACAGAATGACCATGGCCAATTTAAAGACTGATTCTTGTATTATTGTTTATTTTGTTGTTGTTAGGATACGGGCATATTACACCCAAAACGCCCCTTGGCCAAGGTATCACCATCATCATGTGTGTCGTCGGTATTCCTTTAACAGTACTTGCCTTGAAAACGATGGGAGAGCTCCTGACCGCTTGCATTAGGCATCTTGTTCTTAAAACAGAGACCGTTCTGCTCAAAAGGGCTGAACCGAAACATGTCAAAAAGAAGACGTTTCTCGTGGCATGTACATTAATGACCACCCTACTCATCTTGACAGCTGTGTCGTCCATTTACCTGGAAAACTGGACTTTCATTGAAGGCTTGTACGCATGGTTTACTACTTTCACAACCATCGGTTTTGGTGATTATGTGCTATTTGAATCTCTTGCGAGAAAAGTTGATCAAGGGAAGGCCTCCGAGGATCAATTTATTGTTCATGGGTTTGTCTTCACTTTACCTTACCTGATTGGCTTGAGCCTTACGTCATGCATTTTGAACTGCCTTGTTGATTCCGTGGATGACATTCGCGATTTTCGTGATCGCTGTTTGAAGTGTTGGCCGGGTCTCACTTCATTTATAAGAAGATTGCTCTGTCCCAAAAGAACAAGCTATGATGTAGAAAATGAGCATAATGATGTCAATCAAACATCTTACGAAATAAGCTAAATGTATGCAGCTTTATTGGTATCAAGTGCCAAAACGGGATCATTCAATGCCAGAAATGCGAAGTGCACCTATCTGTTAAACAGTTTTCTGCCAACTGTCTGGAGTTATAAAACCAAAGTAGATAAACGCAGAGAACCCGCGCTTGTACAAGGTTCACGTGGCTTATCTTACATCCAACTAGTAGTTAATTGGAACTCGACAAGGCCTGGCGCTGAATTGAAGATCACTATTCGCTGAATTACACAATTGTAAAATTACAACATACATGTATTTGCGTAGCATAAAATATGTGACGGAATATTTTTCCGAGTTGTCCGTTAAATCCTTCGCATAAGATATCAAGGATTAAAAAGATACAATTGTTATGGGGCCAGATCATTAAGGCAGCGAACTAGTAGATGTTTTCTCTTAACATGAATGCACATAATTACAAGTGATCTTAGTAGAAAAGTTGTTAGAGACTATAAATACGTGCATGATCTGGTTATTGCTACAAAACGTTTTGGTGTTTGTTAAACATCTTCTACAGGAATGGAAATGCATTTTAAGAAGGAAAATATGAAGAAGTAAGAAAATGATAAGTAAATTACAAACACTGGCGCAAAAAGCATTGTAGATAAACGATGGACGTTAAACAACAAGTCGGTAAATGTAAAATAAAAATAATAATACAACGTGATCTTAATCTTGCAAAAATTGTAACTTTTATTTTTATTTTTAAACTAAGACGTAACTAAAAAAGGGAAGTAAGCGATATTGTAATGATATTAATTTTATACCAGACGCGTGGTAGGAATAACATTCGCAATGACAAAGCCTGAAAGAAAATGTTGATATATTTCTTTACATTCGAAAATATTCTCAATGTCTTACAAATTAAAATAAAAACTTTTAAAATTTGGATCATTAAATTTTTGATATTTAGATAATTAGATAGCTTTATCCCACTGATGACACTTTAGTATTTAAAAGAGATAATTTAAGACGGAATCCACTGGGAAGTCGAGTAATATTTATTAAAGTTGGACAAAAATCAAGTACCAGAATAATTTAAATCCTATTGCGTTATTTCCTACCCTTAATAAAAGGCAACGATGTAAGTAATTATCCGTGATAACACTAACAACAATTTCTTATCAGAATCTGAGAAAATGATATTCAAAGTTCACAAGCTATGGGCAAAAGCTCACATCTTTTAAGCGATTCATGGGAATTAAGTGGAACTTCGAAATTGGTTTTCGATGTTTGGTATTGTCAGAAAAAATTTATTTCGATAAGATATTTGAAGCAGTAACACAAAAGCTTGCAATCAGGTGTAAATAGTTTTGGTACATAATTTTGTCCAAGTACATATGTCAATAGTTTTGGTACATAATTTTGTCGAAGTCCTGGCGGATTTCCTCTTAAATAATTTCTCAATATTAAACGGCAGCGCGTTGGAATCCAGATCGAGTACTAGTGGTCTAGGATTATTGTGTTGTGTCTTAGTCTTAGTTTCTAGTCGCTTCATACTGCAGAAACAGTGAGTGGCTCGGCGGTGATGGGTCACTTTGCCCCGAGAGCAGGCTTTTTACTATAGAAAGTTCAAGAATAAACATGTAAATCTTCTGAAAGTTAAGTGCATTTTGTTTTCCAAACCTGTCCTCGATTTGTAAACACATGGCTTAACCCTTAAAAATATTTTAGTGGAGTTTCGTTTAACGCAGATGTCTGAATATTCAAATTAAAGCTTGCCAGAGAACCACAAAAGTATGAATCGTGCCTAAAGTCGAGTGTTGGTTTTCAATATAGAAACAGTGTTTCGTGGGTATATACTGGCCAAAGGGACACCAAAACAAAGCAAAAACCTGTTTTTTCGCCAAGCGATTACGGACTGGCCATGCATTGTAGCGATCACGAAGGTCGCAGCAGTCAAAATAATGAATATTTCCTATAAAAGTTGCAAAAATTACCTTGTCATATCACATATTTATTCAGCAGGTGGATAAACGTATATATCAACTTTACGGTCATATGTCAAAAAGATGCATTAAGCTACGTAGCAACCGTCTTGTTGTAGACAACATTTAAATGTAAATTGCTTAATATATGTTCGTGAACGCTTTACGAAGGAGCTGTTGTTAGAACCAATGCGTAGCGTGTATCACTGCACCTTATATGTGGTTTATGAAGTAATACCTTAATCAAACACCAGGAAAGGTTAGTTTTCAAAACATGAATTTTTAATTTATATATTTGTCGAAGGCAGAATAACAGTTTATATTTCAAAAATATGTCTTATTGTTATTCGTTAAGTTGAAATTTATTTCACGAACGACTAAATTATTCGTTTATCCGGTTCGACAATTTGTATTTAATTTTCTTGTAAAAATGTTAGAAAGTATTCTTAAACGAAATATAAAAGCGGTTTTGGCTTCGAAACCTATGCATCAAAAAGCCATATAGCATTGTTGTAAAGGTTTCTTAATATGCATATTTATTTTTTAATTACTCTCCTTGCTGACTCCATCTACAGAATATTATTACTTCAGTTAAGTAAAAATGAGGAAATATTTCAACTGTTAGAAAGTGTGGTACTTTTTGAGTTCAGTTATTACAAATACAGATTAGCAGGTGAACCTCTTCAGGTCTCATCATCGACAAAAACATATGACAAACGAAAACTTCAAATAACATGATACGTGGCAAAAGTTCTGCATATCGTAACAGGCGGTCTCATATACACAATAGGTAGAGTTCGATTGAATACAAAAAGCGAAGTCAGTGCAAACAAATGAAGTCCTCTAATTCGTAGAAATTATCAAAATATACTTCATTGGTCTGGGATTAAATAAGGGAATAAATAGTGGCAATAAATAAGTGAGTCTGCGTGAAACATATAGAGCTTTATTCGGTTCTTTTACAAAAAAGAAAACGTTTACGAATTGATTACTAGTTTTATTCATAACACAGTTTACTGTTTTAAGAGGCTCCGACTGAGAATATGAAGAATCGTTGGACAGGCTGGGGAAATCGAAAATCTTGAAACTTTGCCTGAATAACACCTTTGGGGAACTATGTTCGAAAATATTATTCTCATCTTCTAGGAATTTATGGTTTTCGAGAAATTAAGAAAAAACGAAAATAACGGTTTTTGGCTCATTAAATATGCAAAAATATGCGTAAAAATGGCAAAGTTCTCGATATTCCTATAAGAGCAATTTTCAATGCTTTAAATCGAAATAAACTTAGAATAATAGCTTGACCTTTCTTCTTTCAGGCAACATAAACTTTCATTTTTTTCCGGCTATTTTGAGGTTTCCTTCGCCTTTTAAAATATTGCTTTATCAAGCACTTCGGGAAAGGGCAAAAATTGAGAAACTTTGGAGGCCAAAAAAGCACCTTGATATGTCCGATATGGAGTCGAAATAAACACTGTGCAAAAGCTCAATGTCTCTTCTGTTATAATATTAAATAAAAAATCTGGGTACTCAAGATTCACACAAATGAGAAACGAAAGTTTACGACCTCCTCGTGCCTAATTTGCATAAAGCTAATTTTTGAATTCGTCCTCCGCTAAGTGATCTGGTCCGCTAAATTTACATTTGGAAGCTATGATTTGCACAAAGAAAGCAAGTTTAAACTTTATTTGATTTTGTTGACGTCTTATGCCTATCAACAGGTTATATAGACGCGAAGAAAGAAGAAAAAATAGTAAAATCATCGACTGAGCTCATTGCGTGACCTGCGTCACGTTATGAATTTTCTTGTCAATAATTGAATTAAAAAGATCGGAGGAAAGATTTGTTTGTTAGGACTCTTACATTTCAAATTTAAGATTAAAGATTAAGATAATATCATTCACTTTAATACCTGAAATTGGGAATGATTTGTATATTTTATTTACTCGCGTAACTTACGTCAAAAATATAAATCGTGTAGTTATTATTAATTTGGAAGTTTACTTTTTACGAAAATAAACGTACATAATTATTAAAACTATGATGGACATATATCGCTGTTAGCTTCCGTTCAGTTGTCATTAATGGAAATAAAATACGAAAAGTTTCTTATCTTGTTTTAAAACAACTATATAAAAGGTTTCGATCGTGCAAAATCCATTCATTCATTCATTCAGATGTACATCACAAAATTAGATTAAAGAGACCGAACATGTACACAGCGACAGGACCCGGCGCCAGGACATTTAACACAAAGCACGAAATTATTCGGCTGAAATTTAAAAATAGAATGACCCTTTACAGTTGTGCCTCTCTTGTTGGTGGGGCTTGGAGTCCAAGCCCAGAAAATCCAGAATTTGTCCAGTTTGTAAATTACTATGCAAAAGCACACTTCAAATTTTGTTACAGCTTGTCTGACAGAAACTGAAAGCATCGTAATAGCGAAGGAAAATTGTTAGTTGCCCGTGCAGGTAAGTTAAATTTTTTTTTTCTTTGAACCACTTTTATGTATGGGTATCTGAATTAATACAAGCTTAACTATCCAATACCTTAGGATTTTTGTAGCGCAAGAATGCCAAGAACATATGACAGTTTGCCATAAATACAAGAACACGCTCTTTCGCTGGCGGACTGGAGAGCAAGATGTTCTATACCAATGGAAATTGCGAGCCGTAAGCCTTCTTTTACTCAGGGACGATCGCGGAACTGCAAGCAACCCTACTCTGTTTTACAAGAGACGGGTATGCTTTTTTGAGCTAGATCACATAAGCATTAACTTTCTGTTACTTAATTTTGTTTTAAGCCCACAGTAACAACTTCCAAGTAAAAATTTAATGAATAATAGCTTACATGATTACTATAGTATTTCCTAGACTTTTAAGTTATAACACTTTCTTTAATATTGTGAAAATCGCTTTTGGTTTTAAGTTATAAAATGACAGTTGACCTTACCCTACTAGCCTTCAGAACAAGCGGTCTTGCTCAAGGGATAGAAAGCGTATGTAAACGTGCGAGCAGGCGAGTGCAAACACAAGAGCACGCACGCGATTGCTAAGTGGTACAGTTGTTTATCCGCTTGATCCTTCGCGCCGCGCTAAACCACTCGTTCTGTAGACTAACACTTTTGCGAAGGCATTAAGTGACAGACGTTGGTTTTCAGCCAGTGATGCCAGATATTCGTTCTGCACGGGCAACTAACAATTTTCCTTCGCTATCGATGCTTTCAGTTTCTGTCAGACAAGATGTAACAAAATTTGAAGTGTGCTTTTGCATGGTAATTTACAAACTGGACAAATTCTGGATTTTCTGGGCTTGGACTCCAAGCCCCACCAACAAGAGAGGCACAACTGTAAAGGGTCATTCTATTTTTAAATTTCAGCCGAATAATTTCGTGCTTTGTGTTAAATGTCCTGGCGCCGGGTCCTGTCGCTGTGTACATGTTCGGTCTCTTTAATCTAATTTTGTGATGTACATCTGAATGAATGAATGAATGGATTTTGCACGATCGAAACCTTTTATATAGTTGTTTTAAAACAAGATAAGAAACTTTTCGTATTTTATTTCCATTAATGACAACTGAACGGAAGCTAACAGCGATATATGTCCATCATAGTTTTAATAATTATGTACGTTTATTTTCGTAAAAAGTAAACTTCCAAATTAATAATAACTACACGATTTATATTTTTGACGTAAGTTACGCGAGTAAATAAAATATACAAATCATTCCCAATTTCAGGTATTAAAGTGAATGATATTATCTTAATCTTTAATCTTAAATTTGAAATGTAAGAGTCCTAACAAACAAATCTTTCCTCCGATCTTTTTAATTCAATTATTGACAAGAAAATTCATAACGTGACGCAGGTCACGCAATGAGCTCAGTCGATGATTTTACTATTTTTTCTTCTTTCTTCGCGTCTATATAACCTGTTGATAGGCATAAGACGTCAACAAAATCAAATAAAGTTTAAACTTGCTTTCTTTGTGCAAATCATAGCTTCCAAATGTAAATTTAGCGGACCAGATCACTTAGCGGAGGACGAATTCAAAAATTAGCTTTATGCAAATTAGGCACGAGGAGGTCGTAAACTTTCGTTTCTCATTTGTGTGAATCTTGAGTACCCAGATTTTTTATTTAATATTATAACAGAAGAGACATTGAGCTTTTGCACAGTGTTTATTTCGACTCCATATCGGACATATCAAGGTGCTTTTTTGGCCTCCAAAGTTTCTCAATTTTTGCCCTTTCCCGAAGTGCTTGATAAAGCAATATTTTAAAAGGCGAAAGAAACCTCAAAATAGCCGGAAAAAAATGAAAGTTTATGTTGCCTGAAAGAAGAAAGGTCAAGCTATTATTCTAAGTTTATTTCGATTTAAAGCATTGAAAATTGCTCTTATAGGAATATCGAGAACTTTGCCATTTTTACGCATATTTTTTGCATATTTAATGAGCCAAAAACCGTTATTTTCGTTTTTTCTTAATTTCTCGAAAACCATAAATTCCTAGAAGATGAGAATAATATTTTCGAACATAGTTCCCCAAAGGTGTTATTCAGGCAAAGTTTCAAGATTTTCGATTTCCCCAGCCTGTCCAACGATTCTTCATATTCTCAGTCGGAGCCTCTTAATGCGATAATATTTACCTTACGTAAATGTTACTTCTAGGATATTTTGACGGACAAATGCATCCGCTTCTTGAAAAAGCACTTCTGCGCGTGGTGTTCTTTTACACATATGGCTTGTTCGTTGCTTGGATTTTCACCCTGGTTGAGAAAACAAATGAATCTGCCCAAGACAAAATGAAAAGGACGCTGTTAAAACTGAAGGAGGAAACATACATTAAGTTTAACATGACAGACAATGAATTTGAAAGCTTAGTGACAAGAGCCGCAGCGGCAGTGATGGAAGGGGATCAACTGGACTGGACTTTTCTGAACAGCTGTGGATTCGTGTTCGCTGCTCTCACCACGATAGGTAAATCACCACTTAATATAATTTCGAACAAATTTTTATTAAACATATGTTATTTAATTCATGAAACACAAGTGAAAGTTTAAACGAACAAGAACTGCTTTAGAAACTAGAATGAAAGGCGAGCGTTTTCACAGCTACGATTCACATTCAGCTCTATAGGGCAATCTTTGCTGACATCATTGTTTACATTTTGCTTCATTATCATACGACTTAAGGTAGAGAAGGCATCATGCCATAAACAAAGTGAAACTTAATTATGGGCGAAATTTTCAGCTCTTTGGGAGATATAAGCGTCCAAAAACCGCAAAATTTCTGGGTGGCAAAAGCGCTAAGGGGTTCATACATTCTTTGTAAAATATCAAGTTATCAAACCTCCCTTACAGAAAAAAGTATTTAATCCATGGGCTTCAAATTTATAGCGAAAGTTAATCTTACCATACACTTTCAATTTTCAGGTAATGAGGCAAATAGTGTGTTATAAAATGTAGCTTTTTAATACATCGTTTGATGGCTATAAATAGATTGTTTAGCAACTGTTATGTCTTACAAACTTGAATAAAAGGCTTGACGGTAAAATGAGGCATGTAAACTGATTTTGATAATTGGATTTTGTTCTTTATTATCGTTTATGTTTTTTAGGATATGGACATATCACACCAAAGACGCAACTCGGCCAAGGTATTACAATCATCGCCTGCATCATTGGAATTCCTATAGCAATGTTGGCATTTAAAACATCGGGCGAGCTCTTGGCTGCGTCTTTCAGGTTTCTTGTCGTCAAAACAGAAACTGTTATGCTGAAAAAGGCTGAGCCGAAGCATGTCAAAAAGAAAACATTTTCTGTGGCCACTGCACTGATGGTTGTCCTAGTTATCTTGTCAGCCTTATCGAGCACTTATTATGAAAACTGGACTTTCATGGAGGGTTTGTACGCGTGGTTTATAACTTTCACAACGATCGGTTTTGGGGACTATGTGCAATTTGAATCACATGCGAGAAAGGTAGCCCAAGGAGAATCCCCTAAAACTAGTTTGCTAGTCCACGGAATTATCTTCGCTGTGCCTTACGTGGTTGGCTTGAGTCTTATGTCATGCATTTTGAACTGCCTTGTCGACTCCGTGGATCACATACGTAATTTTCGTGATCGTACTATGAACTGTTGTCTTGGCTTCATTTCGCCCATAAAACGATTGCCCTGTTGCACAAGTTATGATCTAGCAGCTGAAGAGCCCAGTCATGAGCAAAATGAGCTAAGCTCTGTGTAGCATAACTGTCTAGGGTCTTAGCTGGATTGTTAACTTTAAAAAGGTGAAAGGATCCAAGACCGTCTGTTCATTCGTTAATCGAACCAATGCAGTCGAACCTCTTAAATACGGACACTAAAGGGATATGGAAAAGTGACCGTTTTATGAAGGTTTTCGTATAAGAGGGTCTCAATGGGGTTAACCGTTAGCCGTTAGGCGTAAAAATTTAGCCGTTAGGCGTAAAAATTTGAAAATTGTAACCGTTAGCCGTAAAATATGTTAACCGTAAAAAATCGGTCAGTAATTATAAATAAACCAAAGTAGTTCACTTCATCGTCCCAAAATGGCCCTGAGACCTAAAATATGTTTTTCAATAATGGAAATTAATTTTTAACTTTTTAAAACAATGAAAATTAACTTTAAACTTCTGTTAACCGTTATGGAATTATATTAACCGTTAGCCGTAGAAAAGTCAAAATTTTAACCGTTAACCGTAAAAGCCACCACCCCATTGAGACCCTCGTATAACAGCAGTTTATTTAAATTTTAGTGTGTTTCGGACTGATTTAACTGCCCGTATTAGGGAGGTGTCCGTATAATGTGGAGGTGTCCGTTAGGAGAGGTTCGACTGTATCAGATGTTCGGCTGTATCAAATGTAAGAAATCAAGTCGACTCTTTCACGCACAGTAACCATTAGATGTTTTGTAGGTCTAATTAGCATGTAAATACGATTTTTTAAGGCAAGTGGCGTCTATTTAGACAAAACCGTAAATAATCTAAGAACTACAACCTGTAAATATGTTTTATTTTGTGGAAAGTTGGAAAATTGCTATTATAAAAGATTACTTAGACGTTTTCGTTAGCTAAAAAAAGCTTTATGTGGCTTTGTTTTGTCGAAAGAACTTTGATTGAAATAAAATGAATAAAATCGATTACCATTATGCACAAAATTACTTGTATTTTTTTATATGTTGAGAACATAAGTGACGAAGCCCTAAATATGGTTGGCAGACCACAATACTATCAGCTACGTAATTCTGTGAATAGATCTTTCTCCGAGATACCATTTGCGTTTGTCGCTCAATGAGACTCGGTGAAAAAACTCTTGTAAAAATTATGAGTCGTAGATAACTGAACGTGAACACAACTTATTCCATATATGTGGTTGTCATCTGCTTGAATTGGCCATTTCCAAGTTCATTTCCACATTGAATTCAAAATGAGTCCTGCTGCAAAATCCTTTTGCTGTTTGCACTAACTAGATAGTATTCTAACTGCAGTCAGTTCACCCGGGACACAAATATGTTGTGATTCAATTTTACCATTGGTACAATTTGATATTTTCCTTTGTTCTGGTGTAAGGTAGTATATGATACTGGAATGAATAAAAAGCAACAGAAAATACCAAATTGTACCAAGGGTAAAATTGAACCACAACAAATACACCGTGGTCCATCGCACAATAAATTGGTAAAAATGTTTACTTGGCCCCTGCCAATTTTGAACTGATTGTTCAATTGATATTTACAGACATGAAACCGGGGGTCTTATTAGTCTTCAATTTTTGTGTTTTGCTGCAGCCGCAATGGCTGCAAGCAAAACACATTGAGAGCTGAAGTTTGTGCCGTAAGGTACGTAAGGTGTAAGTGCCGTAACAGAGGAGAAATCTGAACTACCGATGTCAATCAAATCCATGAACAAACAAAATCGAAACCAATGAACCGTAGCGCTGATCGCATTCGAAGTTACGGGCCAAAGTATTCGAACGCAAACCACGTTGGACACGTTGGAAAACAGAAAACCGATTTAAAAGTATATCGCATTGGGAAAGAAAACAAACTGTGGCGCGACCACTCCAGTTTTATGAGAAAATTATTCTGCAGTTTTCATCATTTACGAAAAGAGCGAAGACTTGGAACCTCGCCGAAGGTCATAAATATTTTCTCCAAAGGACCGGTTAGTGCACAGTTTGTAAACTTTCGCTTTGAAAATAAACTTACCCTCACCTTGTCTACACTGTCTACAGCATACTAGTACTGTATTAACTCTGAACTTCATATTTTAAAATAAAATGTATGAACGTGTAACTTGTCACGCAAAGACAGCTGGTGGTAGGCTGCACCGCTAATTGTAGCTGTATTCGAGCTATATAAAAGACAGCTAGAAACGAATTAATACTAGTAACATCACAATGGGAAAGAAACTTATTCAGTGGTTCACACCGTCGAAAACAAAGAAATATTAAAGGAAGTTCTCATTCACCAGATTCACTGCATCAGATGCAACATTCGTCAGTTCGTGTTTAAATGCGTGGCGACCAGTTTGTTTACTAGTTATTAAAAAATAATACGGTCTTCATTTAATAAACAGTTCATCCTTAAATTTCAGCTTTTCTACGACTGACAGGTAGGTACTATAGTATAAGCCCCGCTAAAATAGCTGGAAAGGGAAAGTTTTTTGAAAAATGAATTTTTGACTGCCACGCTGGCGCCACATGTTTATTTTGTGAAGATTAATTAAACGCCGTGAAAAATAGAATTTGATGTCCAGCGAGCCACTGCATCTTCGGCTACGCAGTCCTCAGTGAATCCTCCAACTTCACAAATTTCTAAAACTTTAAGAAAACGAACTTTCGCAGAATCAACAATTGGTCCTTATCGATCTTCCGATCTTGTTGTGAAGACACTGAAATTCGACGAGTGTTCATGCGTGAAGGGATGACTGACGAATGATAATAATTATTTGTAAACTTTCGCTTTCAAAATGAACTTTGCGTTACGTTCAACGCCGTCTTTCTGTTGTTGTACGCCGGTGCGCGTGCGATTATTTATAATTTCTGAATTTTGATCAGTAAAATTATCAGGATTGAATTAACACAAAGTGACTACAATATAGTGCAATTATTAACCTGCACACAAGTGACAGACAATAAAAGACGTTGGATTTCAATCTCGACTCACTTGTCTTTCATCAACATGTTCCCTAAGACTTTGCTCTAGCAGCAAAACACATGGACCCATTGGGGCCCTATTTTTATTTATAGTGACGGATGACATAACTGATTGTTCCGAGTTCCATTATTTAAAAGCCCCTCTTAAATTAATAGTATATACAGTAATATATTTTAAAAAGTAGGAACTGTTTCGGACTTGTGCTGAGAGTCAGAGATGACAGCGGATGAAGAATCAAGACACAGATGTCCGGAAAAGAAAGAACTTTATTATTTTTCACTTGAGCGAAGTCAAACTAGCGGTACAAAAAGGTGTAGCCCAATCTTTTTCTCCGTGTATTACATACCCAAACAATTTCCCGTGTATTTTAATCATTAAATAATTCTACCGCTCGAATATTACACCTTTCTGTCTCAACTCTTTCGCACACTTTAGGACGTATTTAAATGACACACCAGTCTCTTGGAAGTAACCCCGGGCCATATATCGTAAATCATTAGGGGTGCAAAATAACTGGCTTAAACCGCTCAAAATTAGGTGCAAGAACAGGTCAAATCAAGCTGTATGGAGACGGATCTTTTTAAATTGCTGTCCCTAGACTCTGGAACTTGCTACCTAACAGCACACTAAACAACAGTAAGTTAAAATGCCGATACATGTATACAACAACTTCGTGAAAATGGGAAACTGACCTGTTATGACGATTTATTTAACCAGTGTAGGACTTAGCTCCATATCGTTATGTTTAGCGAGGTTTACTTAATAAATAAAGAAGCCTCGACTGTGCTCTGTTCTGTTGTAAAGCACGCAGGAAGCGGCGATAGCACAAAAGAAGTGTAGGGGGAAACACGAGCCGTTAGGCGAGTGTTTCGCGCCTAACGTGTACTTTTCCAACAAGACAATTACGAAAGAAAGAGCTCAAGGCTTGCGGGTGAAACTTTCCAAACCGCGCTGAGTTGAGTTTGAAATGAGGAACATGCAGTTGTGTTCAAGGCAGCCAGAGGACTACCGAACTGGCAACAAAGTTGAAAAGATTGATCTGCTTGCACTGAGGGTGTTAGAGCGGATGTAAGAGCAAGCTTTTAACGGTGTCAGAGTCACTAAAAATCAAAGAAATGGTGGCCACAGTAAAAAAATCGAATTTGCTCATACTTTGTCAGTTTGAAAGCCAGTTTGAAAGCGGCGCGGTTCCAACGCAGACTATACATCTTTCTTAAGTTTACAAAGTAATGGCTTTCTTAGAAAAGGTAGGCACTATCGAAATTTTCGATCTATTGTTTATTGCGAAGAAATTGCTTCAGTAATTGTTCCTTCAGTTGGTATCTACGGTAGTTTGTGTAGAATGAATGCTTATCGACAGTTTGTGGGATCTTCCTCAGCAGTACCTGTTTTCATTTTTTCGAGTGAGGGTACGGGTGGCTTTTAGCTCATCTCCTGAGAAGTACAGTATTCTTGATTGTCCTCTCCTTTAACGTCATATTTAGATAGTTTTCGTCAAAGCAACCATCTTAAGACTGATGTCATGTTTGGCCAAAGGCTCACAATGCGATCACGGAAATCTCTTATGTGATTAATGGAGTCGACGAGGCAGGTCAAAAGGCATGAAGTGAGACTCAGTCCTACCAGATAGGGCAGACTGTAGAGAATCCCATAAAGTAAGAGATAACCCTTCGAGGTCTCCCCATGGTCGACCTTTCTAACCATTGATTCCATTTGTATAAAGTCGCCAAAGCCAATCGTGGTGAAAGTAATAAACCACGCGTAGACGCCCTCTACGAAACTCCAGCTTTCAAGAAAAGTCGATGAAACGCTTGCTAAGATAATTAGAACAACCATCATTGTATTTGCCGCAAGAAACCTCTTCATTTTGACATGCTTGGGTTCAGCCCTTTTAAGCAGAACAGTTTCTGTTTTGACGATAAGGAACCTGATACATGTAGCCAAGAGCTCCCCCGCTGTTTTCAATGCCAGCATGGTTATAGGAATACCAATGATGCAGACGATGATGGTGATACCTTGTCCGAGTTGTGTTTTTGGTGTAATATTGCCAAATCCTAATAAAAGACAACCATACAACAGTAAATGTATATATGTATACACCGAATGCAAATATGGTGGACCACTCGGTCGATGCCTGGGACGAGTCGCATGAAAGCAAGGCGAGTTAGGCCTCGATGTTTTGTACTGACAATGCTTCCCCAGATAAGCCTTGCTTCATGGTCTATCTGGGCTGTTAAATTTCGACCTTCCTACCAGCTTTTGGGTTCGTTAATGCTACCTGAAGGGAAAAGAATCTTCCACAGCAGAGAATTTTTTTTGTCAGTTTCTCCTTTCAACTTTGAGTGGAAATCAGACGAAGGAAAGGAGTTCACGATCGCCGAAGGAACTTTTTATTATAAGTTTCAGGTTGGATCTTAGAACATGTGTAATCGATTACATCTAGCTCCAAGTCGTTCTTATTCGGCTCAATGCTTTTACTAGCTTTAACTATGGGGGCAGTTGAATTTCATTCACATGGCTAGTATTTGTTTCCTGCGATTCCGACATGCGAGTTGATCGGACGCGGACAAAGCCGGACATGACCAACTTTGAGGCAGAGGATGTCTTGGAAGTGGAGCTTTTCTTTACCTTGGAGAATGCAACTCGTGCTGAAAGACCACCAGACACCACATCACCTCGTCATTTAATCAAATTTTCTAACCCGAAATGTAGCGAACAAACCTCAATAGTTCCCGCGGCGATGGTGAACTCCTTTCGTTCGTCTCAACGAATCGCATTGATCCACTTTTTCCCTTAGAGCCAAACGGTAAACGCTTCTATCACTTCTCGTGGCATTCAGAATCATAGCAACTCGTAGGCGCAGCGAAAAGAAACACACCAGATCTGCGAACAAGCAAGACTTTTGTAGGAATGTCAAAACAAAACACCGAAGCCTAACTCGCCTCGTTTTAATGCAGCTCGTCCCAGGCACCTACCAAGTGGTCCGCCATATTTGCATTCGGTGTATATACTTCGATTTGCAGCTGAGAAAAATTGTTTCACAATTTTTATAATACGGGTTAAATGGAAGCCAAGAAAAAAAAAAATTGAAAGGAGTAAAAAAAGTTTGAAATTGGCGGCAAAATTAAATTGTCCATGTACGAAGCAGCACAGTTTGGAAAAAAATCCAATCCGGTTTAATTTCTTGAATCAATTAATGTAGGGATCTTGTGTTTCTTAACTAAAATACGGAAATTAATTATGAATCCAGAGACTCGAAAACGCAGTCTTACACTTCAATCGAGCTTTTCATGAAGAGTTGAAAACAAGAGAGGGACATACATAAACATTTATAGATAAAGTGAATTTGAATACGATTGCGGTTGTTTTTATTTTATCCCAAACGATCATCTGTCATCACAGGATTTTAAACTTCAGCTATAATTTTCGCATTTGAAGGGGTGGATCGCTGCTATCGTAATTTTTAAAATAAAAAATTAATTTTACTTTATATTAAATGATAAAACAACATTAACAATAAAAATGTTGAAATTCGTATTATGGAAACTTCATAATTTTATGATCAAACATATAGCATGTTAATTTCAAGCGAATTAGCAATATAACGGCAGGTATCCCTCAAGCGGTTACCAAAATAGACTAGGTTTAAAAGCACTACATTTTTTCGTGAAGTGTTTATGAGTTAATGACTTAAAAATATTCATTATATTCTCTTATATATCATGGAATACTTCTGTGGTGTAACAGTAGCAGGCGAATCGAAACGCTTGGGTGTGCCAACGGTCCTTAGCTTTTGGTGAATGAATTTGCAATTGGTAGGGTTCTGATCATGAAGAATAAAGTTAATAAAGCTCGCTTCTTGTATCGCCTCTCAGTACCTTATAAAAGGTTTCTGAAGCATTTGGAGTTGCATACTTTACCTACCTATTGTGGTAATGGCAGCGAAAGCGAACCCACAACTGTTCAGGAAAGTCCAGTCCAGTTCTCCTTCTATCTCTATAGCCGCTGCGGCTTTTCTTACAAAACTTTCGAAGTCTTTGTCTGTCATGTTATATTTACGATCGATTTCCGTTCTCAATTCCTTCAACATCTTCGTCATTTTTTCGTGTACTGATTCCTCTGTTCTTTCAATCAGGGTGAAAATCCAAGCAACGAATAAGCCGTATGCGTAAAACAGGGTAACACGCAGTAGTGTCTTTCCAAGAAGTGGATGCATTTCCCTAAAAATAATATATCCCAGAAATGAAAAGTAAAATAAAGTTAAGCGCACCGAACAATGTTATCTATCGAGGCGGAGCTCGTAGCCTTGTCTTTCAAAAAAATACATATTATTTATATCTAGTTTCGGGTCAAAATGACACATGAACATATATAACGTCCGTTCAACAACATGAACACGGACGCATTATTAGATTCCTAGACAGATATTTGCGTTTTTTGTGTGTGTACAAACTTTGCGTTTCGATTTTCCCCAGCCCTATTTTTTATCGACGTTAACCGCCTGAATATGAGGTATATACAACCCTTTGTTATCGATTGCGTCCACCTATAAATAGCAGTCTTGTTGTTTGATGTTGTTTATATTGTTGTGTTATTAAATATTGTGCTTTAACACACTTTTTGCACGACAGTGGAATAACTGGAGAAATATAATACGAAAGACCGTAACTGAAGTTAACTCATATACTCAAATAAGTTCATATATAGGATTACGTTATAATACTTGTCGTTCATAACCGTTTTACTAAGGTTTGTTTTCGTCTTCCCCAATTGCGCCCAAAGCAATACCCATAAAACTTTGTTGTTTAATTAGCTCTTTTTTGTAAAAAAGATGTTTATAATGTGTTTGGAATAACCTTATTCCACGTTTAACGAAATAGCAATAACTGATTCTGAATGCAAGCACTAAAAACTTACCTCCGTTTTTTATATTAACCACAGTATGCACCACTCGCTGAAGTTTGCGTTTACCGATGATGTACCATGAATCATTAATGACCATATTAAGAATTTACATTTAAATGGTTTTACTGAAGCAGTAGTCGACTGTTTCGTCAGTGGAGAAGTCATTATGATAAAATTAATAAAATCGTCCAGCTGCCAAATTAAACTGCTGCTAGGAAATAAATTACCTAGTAAGCTCATAAACTTTGCATAAATTGTTCTCAGTATTCAGCCCCACTTCCTTAAACTAAAGTTGTTGTGGTCTTTGTGATTGCGATGACCCAGTTTATTAAATATATATTGCAGACACATGAGTGTTTGAGTTAGCATTTAAATGTTTGAATATTATGTAAACCAAGACCAGAGCACGGAAGACTTGACTTCACTTTATTATTATCACTATGAATATCTTATACTAAACTATATAAAGCTTCAAAACAAATACATAATACAAAAGACGTTATTGTTTATATTATGTTCAGAATCCTAAAGAAATAACATATAAATACGAGTGAGTGTGATATTTCGCCCGATGGCTATGTCTTGGTTAATTTTGCTATATTGACGCAGTCAAAGCAGCCTTATAAAGCTTTATTCACGAGATGTGTGTTTGACTGTTTAGTGGCATCTTTATTCGTTTAGGTCGGGTTACAAGCATATTAAGCTCTTTCAGAATCTCTTTCGATTGTTATTATAATAATTTTTTTCCTTAAATAAATACGTCGAATGGAACAAGAAGAAATAACAAACACTCTGCGTGATTCGACCTTTAATATTTCAATGCGAGAAGCTAAAATAACAAATTGTATGTACACTTATATGCAAGCACAGCTAATAGAATATTCAACACTGAAAACCTGTTTGTCAATTTCAAGTTGTTATGTCTCAGTTAAGCAATGTGTTTTGTCGATTGCAAAAATGTAGAAATCCGTCATTTCAAAATACTTCATCGGTTCCAAGTTCCCTCATTTAATAGCCTCGCATTAATGGTATAATATATAGATTTAAGCAAGCCTAAAAGCGGAGCTCCCCTTTAATTTATTTAATTTTAGCTGGAGTTACAATGTTTTCATTTTGATAAATATGCGGTCAAAGCTTTAATGTATACGCTGGCCCAAAAGGTGCAAGACAAATATAAATCCACCATAATCTCGAGGCAGAAAAACTAATGGCCTAAAAATTAATTAAGAGTTTATTCTCTCCAGTCCTTTCTAAAGACTAGAAAATAGTTGTACGATCCACTTATCGTTTTGCTTTAATACAACTCATGGCCTAAAAATTAATCAAGAGTTTATTCTCTGCTTTCTAAGAATAGAAAATAGTTTTACGATCCTCTTATCGTTTGCCTTAAACAAAATGACGTCAATATATTTTGTGGCCATATTCCAGTCTTACTTTTCTTTCCTGTATTTGTCTTAACATCGGCGCACTGAAATGGGTTGCTCAGTCACGTACGCAAATTTAAAACTTATCTTTTATTTCTTACCATGTGCACAGTTTAAACAAATTTAAACATACACTTAATCATCTCTATTCAGTGTAGTTATTCAGTGTAAAAGTGGGCTACACTAAAGCAAAATAATTGTTTGAACTACTTTGAAAAATATGAGTCAGTTTGTATTTTTCACCTGGCGCTCGAGCAGATGGGGTAAACATGTTTTTCAGAGCAAGTTTAGTTTAAAGGGACTGTGTCACGGCTAAGTTAGTTTTATGTTGTAAAATTTTGTCAAAAAATTCGCTATGAAACTAAATGTTTGCAAAGAAATTAATTCTTCTATTCTAAATGACAAAACCATCGCTTCGTTACAGCCAAATGTGTCTCCCGGGCGTTATAATTTAAAGTTACAAGCAGACAAGATTAACTTTGAAAACCGTTCCGCCGGACCATATTTCAAAAACTCTTATCGCAATCCGTTTCAATCATCGACACTTTTGGCCATCCGTACCTTCTTTTGCATTTTGGTGTGTTATTTAAATATCCCTTCACTGTTTTATGAGGTTATGTTGTATATTTAAACGAATTTGATGGTCATTTCCTATGCCTAAGTTTGGCTAAAATCAGTGACAGAGTCCCTTTAAATAAATTTATTTTGTTCTAGCTTTTTGCTTTGTCGTCGTTTAGCACTTCGAAAAACGTCACTTATACTGTATGAATTTCCTCCGCCGAGAAAATGTAAGGCTAAAAGTCGGAATAAACTCACAGCAATAAAAAAAAAATAAACTCTTACGACAAAGGATTAGAATTTGACTTTATTGACGGCCAAAGAAAATCAACTTACGGCAATAGATAATCGGTAGATCAATAGCAAATAAAACCAACTCAGGGGAACAAAAAAAGGAACTGGCATGTAAGCTATGACATGTAAGCTATGACCACAGATCGCTCCAGCAGTTTTATTGACATGTAAGCGTAAGCTTAAATGTACTAAACATCACACTTAAATTAAGCGACTGAATGGGGCAAAGTATTAGCTTAAGTTACAAAAAGATCTAAATTCTGCCGATACAGAATCTATCGAAACTGCGCTCAGAAAGTAAGCTTAAGTTTATAAACATCAAGAAATTTTCTGTCATAAAATCTGGCTCAGCAATTTAGTACAGGTTATTACCTTGCATCAGGTTCCTGTATCTTTCTTCAGCGGACTTGATCCGTGCAGTGTTTAGCTTCGTTTTCACACAATAATTGCTAAAGAAATTGTATTCTTGATGTTGACGGCCGAAGATTCATCCGCAAACAACAGAAACAAGCAAACTGGACGTGTACAAGGAATATCATTCGCAATTATTCCGGGTCTCATCGTACACCTCTTTCGTTATCTACAATTTCACGGAATATAGGTCACTTTTGAGGACATCGTGCGAGAAATATTACGGTAAGAAAGTGTCGAAAGTTCTCGATTCTCTGTCGCTCTTTTTTATACTCTCGGTTTCATTCAGACTACACAGTAAACACCGCGCAACAAATTTTCCCGCGTTTTCATAACATAACTTCGTTTAGATCAAACTGAAACGTCCACATCATCCAGTCGATAGAAGATAACGTCAATTGCTCGTTTTACGGTTACGAAAACTGCGACCAGAGACCAATAAATTGAATTTAACCGTGTAGCGATCGAACGAGAGCCATTTTTTTTGGTGTAAAGGCTTCGATACACTCACACATGAAAAAAAGACTATCAAAATAGAGCAGTTGGATAATAAACCTCTCAGTTATTTGCGACATGTGTAGTATCGCTGTGTACTTTTACCCCTTGTGTACATTTTGTCTTGCCTTGCGAGCTTTATTTGCTGTTTGTAATTTCCTTACTTTTCTTTATAAGCCACGGGCGGGCAACCTCGTCCCCAGGCCTAATCCGTGCGTACGGGCGTACGTACGCGACTCCCAAAATTTCTCCGTTCGATAGAATACCATTTGCCTGCCTATGGATGCTCAGCTCGCGGCGCCTTCGGCTTCGGCTTCGGCTCCGCTATAAGTAATATCTTTTAAAAAGGCGGAACTGTTTCAGACTTGCGCTGAGAGTCAGAGATGACAGCGGATGAAGAACCAAGACACAGACGTCCGAGAAATGAAGAACTTTAATTTGTTACTTGAACGTAGGAAAATATAACGGTAAAATTAACAATATAGACAAAATGTTCAAAACTCAAGTGGCACCACGAGCCGTTAGGCGATTGGTTTCACCTCAAAGTTTTGGACATATTATGGCGCCATTTTTTTGGTCTATAAAAGTATAGACCATGGCAAAATGTGGTCGATTTGTTTAATACCATAACAAACTGGAACAAGTATTTAACAAAAGCGATGCCTGTCCGTAAAGAAACTTTTCCGGGCCGGGATGAAGGGGGGGGGGGGGGGGAGGCGTAAAGATTCCCGACAGGTAAAACAACAATGATACAAAAGAAAATGAACGAGAATTTAAGGAATTTCAATTCTCTCGTTGAGTGTGTGCCTATCGCTAGAAGCGAGCTTGCAGATTATTTTTCTTTCTGGTGATTTCGCTAGAGCTCACTGACCTTCGACAATTCTCAGTCAGACAAAAAAATTCAAAAGCCTGGTAAATTTTCTTTAATCCTGATTTCCGAAAACAAATGCGTACTTGATTCAAACAAAACAAGATGAAATTCACTTTCATTCATGGCGACCAAACTTACACATTTCTAGCCCGCGCGTTACTTTCATGGTCTATACTCTCATCGACCACAACTTAGGACCAATCAGCGCGCGATAATTCTCTCGGTTATGGTATTAAAATGTGTAGCCTAACATGCTTCTCCGTGCCTTACATACACAAACAATTTCCCGTGTCTTGATTCTAAATCATCTGGTCGCACATGTAACTTTAGGACGTATTAAAATGACACACCAGTCTCTTGGAACTAACCCCGGTCCATATATCGTAAATCATAAGGGGTGCAAAATAACAGGCTAAAACTGCTCAAAATTTAGTGCAAGTCCAAGTCAAATCTCAAGTTGTATGGAGAAAGATCTTTTTATATTGCTGCC
The DNA here is from genome assembly GCF_052425735.1 of Oculina patagonica. NCBI lineage: Eukaryota > Metazoa > Cnidaria > Anthozoa > Scleractinia > Oculinidae > Oculina > Oculina patagonica. The sequence continues at coordinate 10,033,217 of NC_135764.1, read as the reverse complement.
CCTAGACTCTGGAACATGCTACCTAAAAGCATAGCTACAACAACGTCGTTAAAATGAGAAACTGTCTTGTTATGATGATTTTTTAACGAGTGTGGGACTTAGCTTCATATCGACTCCTTGTTTATTCCGAAGAAATTAGTCTGATAACTTTTCCTTTAGTTGGTATTCTGCAGTAGTTTGTGTAGAATGAATGCTTATCGACAATTTGTTGGATCTTCTTCAACAGTATCTGTTTGCATGGTTTTCCGAGTGAGGGTACGGATGGCTTTTAGCTCATCTGCTGAGAACTACAGTATTCTTGATTGTCTTCACCTTTTACGTCATAATTAGATAGTTTGCAGCAAAGCAACCTTCTGAAGACTGACGTCATAGTATTTGGCCAATAACGCACAATGCGATCACGGAAATCTCTTATATGATCAATGGAGTCGACGAGGCAGGTCAAAAGGCATGAAGTGAGACTCAGTCCTATCACATAGGGCATACTGCAGAGAATCCCATAAAGTAAGAGATAACCCTTCGAGGTCTCCCCATGGTCGACCTCTCTGACCATTGATTCCATTTGTACAAAGTCACCAAAGCCAATCGTGGTGAAAGTAATAAACCACGCGTACACGCCCTCTACGAAACTCCAGCTTTCAAGAAAAGTCGATGAAACGCTTGCTAATATGTTTAGAACAACCATAAGTGTACTTGCCGCAAGAAACGTCTTCATTTTGACATGCTTGGGTTCAGCCCTTTTAAGCAGAACAGTTTCTGTTTTGACGATAAGAAACCTGATACATGTAGCCAAGAGCTCTCCTGATGTTTTCAATGCCAGCATGGTTATCGGAATACCAATGATGCAGACGACGATGGTGATACCTTGCCCAAGTTGTGTTTTTGGTGTAATATTTCCAAATCCTAATAAAAGGCAACCACACAACAATAAATGTGTGTATATGCTTCAATTGGCTGCTTATGAAAAATGTTTTACAATTTGTAATATAAGGATTAAATGGAAGGCTAAGATTAATTAAAATTGACAGGAATCAGAAAACCGTATAGACTTCCTTGTTTGAAATCGGAGCAGTTTGGAAAAAATTTTGCCTCGCAGCTTCGCCGCTCGTTGTCTGGCCCTCTGGCCGCTCGTTGTCTGAACCTCAACAAAACCGCCAGCTACCCAGGCTAGAAAAAAATTCCCAATCCGGTTTCTTGAATCAAGGCATGGATCTTATGTTTCTTAACTTAAACCCGGAATTAATCATGAATCCAGAGACTCGAAAACGCAGTCTAGAACTTCAATCGAAGTTTTCATGTAGAGTTGAAAATAGTAGAGGGACATACATAAACATTTATAGATAAAGTGAATTTGAATATGATTGTGGTTGTTTTTATTTTATTCCAAACGACCATTTTCCACCACAGGATTTTGAAATTCAGCTTTATTATTTACATTTGAAGGAGTCTAAATGTGGTGGATCTCTTTGATCGTAAATTTTGCAATAACTTAATATTAATTATTTTTACATTAGATTATAAAAAGAAAAAAAAAACATTTACAACAAAAATCATGTCTTAAGTCCATTTTTGGGAACTGCATAATTTATGCTCAACCATAATATGCTAATTACAAAACAAATTGGCAATATGACGACAGGCATCCCTAAAGCGGTAACCTTAATAGACAAAGTGTATAAGCACTCAAATTATGGCGAAATGTTTATGAGTTAATAACTTTAAAAAAGTTCTCATATTCTCTGGTGTATCATGGAATACATTTATGGTGTAATTAAACAGTAGCAAGTAAAGCGAAGCGCTGGGGTGTGCCAACGGTCCTTAGCTTTTCGACTTAGTATATGATATATAATTTATGGTAGGGTTCGAGTGATCACAAGGAATAACGCCATGCTCGCTCCTTGAATCGCTTCTTAGTATCTTATAAACGATTTATAAATCATTTGCAGTTGTATATCTTACCTATTGTGGTAATGGCAGCGAAAGAGAATCCACAGCTGTTCAGAAAAGTCCAGTCCAGTTCCCTGTCCATCTCCATAGCCGCTGCGGCCTTTCTTACAAAACTCTCGAAGTCATTGTCTGTCATGTTATATTTTAGATCGATTTCCGCTCTCAATTCCTTCAACATATTGCCCGCTTTGTCGTGTACCGATTCCTCTGTTTTTTCAATCAGGGTGAAAATCCAAGCAACGAACAAGCCATATGCGTAATACAGTGTAACACGTAGTAGCGTTTTTCCAAGAAGGGGATGCATTGTCCTAAAAAAAATATCCCAGAAATAAAAGGTAAAGTAAAGTTAAACTCTCAAAACAGTTTTGTTTCTCGAGGCTGAGCTCTTAGTCTTGTGTTTAAAAAGGTACATATTGTTTATTTATAATTTCGTGTTAAAATGACCCATGAAGCTCCATTCAACAACATGGACACGGAAGCATTTTTTGATTCCTAGACAGATATTTGCGTTTCGATTTTCGCTGACCCTATTTTGACGATGACATCTCGTAAATAAAAACTGTCGTAATGTAAAGTACATGAGACCCTTCGTTAGCGACTGTGACCACCTTGTTAAATAGCAGGCTTGTTGTTTGATGTTGTTTGTATTATTGTGTTATTAAACATTGCTTTAACACAATTTTTGCAAGACAGTAGACTGGCTATCTGTATAAATATAATACCAAATGCGATAACTGAAGTAAACTCATATACTCAAATAAGTTCATACATAGGATTACGTTATAATACTTACCGCTCATAACCGTTTTGCTAAGGCTGTTTTTGCCTTCCACAATTGCGCCCAAAGCAATACTCGTACAACTTTGTTGTTTAATTAGGTCTTTTGTAAAAAATAAATTTACAATGTGTTTTTAAATTACCTAAATCCACGTTGAACGAAATGGCAATAACTGATTCTGAATTCAAGAGCTAAAACTTACCTTCGTTTTTTGTATTAACCACAGTATGCTCCGCTCGCTGAAGTTTGCTTTTACCGATGGTGTACCATGAATCATTAATAACAGTATTAAGAATTTACATTTAAATGGTTTTACATCAAAGCAAGTTCCTTGGAAAAAAGAACCCCTGATGCGAGTTTTGCTTAAATAGGATACTGGCTCCGAACGGTTTAGAGCGCTAGAACTCTTATTGCAGCAGTAATCAACTGGGTCAATTGTGGAGAAGTTATAATGATAAAATTAAAAAAATCGTCCACCTGTCAAATCAAACCGCTTCTATAATATAAATTTCCTAAACTCATAAACTTTGCAGACATTTTTCTCCGTATTCAGCACCACTGCCTTAAATTACATTTGCTGTCAGTGTGAGCTCTGTTATCATGACAGCCCAGTTCATTAAACATATAGTGCAGGTACTTGAATATTTGAGTTAGTATTTCATTGTTTGAATATTATGTAAACGAAGACAAGAGGACGATAGACTTGGCTTGAGTTTATTATATCAATATGAATATTCCAAACTAAACTATATAAAGCTACAAAGTAATGACATGCAATCGTTAATAAATTCATAAGTTAATAACAATGACGACGTTTACTTTATATATAAAGTTCAGAATCCTAAAGAAATAATATATAAATACGGGTGGGTTATATTCCTCGTGGCTCACGTGGTTAATTTTGCTATATTGACGTACTTAAAGCAGCCTTATAAAGCTCTTTACATGAGATGCATGTTTGACTGTTTTGAGTTACCTCTCTTCATATGAGTCGAGATTCGAGTGTATTAAGCTCCAGAATCTCCGTGGATTGTTATTATAATTATTGTTCCTTTAAATAAATACGAGGAATAGAACAAGAAGAAATACCAAACACTCTGCGTGATGCTACCTAAAATGTTTACATGCGAAAAGCAAAAATGACATATTTTAAGTGCAATTAGATGCAAGCACAGCTAACAGAATATTCAACACTGGAAAACCTGTTGTGTCAATTTTAAGTTGTTATGTCTTAGGCCCTCGCGCCGGCCCTCCTCGGCCGCCCCCCCCCCCCCTTCGCCCGCCGGCCCCCCCGCGCCCGTAAGTGTTATGTCTTAGTTTAGCGAAGTGTTTTTCCTTTTTTTCCGCGAACGCGACACAACGATTACCATCCGGTTTTCATAAGTGAAGAAATAGCCAATTTCGCATTTCCGTGAAAAATAAAGATTGCGAAAATTATTCTTACTATAATTGTCGCAAGCTGACGATGCTTCAAACGAAAATTTAGCAATTTGAACGAGAATATCTAGTTTTAATTTGCGTTATGATTATTTTGTGCAACTTATTTCGTCGTCATTTCCCGGCCACCCGGGTGAGCGACCAAGTTTTCAATTCTCTCTCGCTCAATTGCTTGTTATGTGAAATATGTTTTAATTAACCTGCGATCAGGCGTTCTTTTTTTCGCGGCGGTAAAAAAGCCTGCATTCGCAGGATATCTTTCAGTGCGCTAGTTGATTTACCTGTAAAACAACCACCAGTCCTTCTATCATTCCGTCATCATGAAAAATTAAATTCAGGGGTACAATAATGTTTTCTTGCCAGCAAAAAAGGCTGGGGCAAAGCAAAAAATTCGTCGTTGCTCCCCGGCCTTCCTCTCTTTTTTCTTCCTTCGCGTTTCCTTTTTCTCCTCCAATGCAAAAATAACCTGAAATAATGCTGCCTTATGGCCCCTTTATCGGTTTCCAGGTCGTTGAGTATGTTTCTCGATATACACGCAATAATTTATATTTTCAGACTTTGGAATGGAACAGTTTACTGGATGAAGAAGGTGGCATCACTCCGAGCTATTATAAGCAGCTAACCCAATAGTCCATAGCTCGTGGAATACTTTAATTCCAGTGCAAATTATTAGCAGTTTACAGATCGTTTAACTTGTTTCTTGAGGTACACAATCGACTGCATTACTCTCCACTTTGCATCAAAACGCTCGACGCATAAGGGAAAGCAGATTTGGGCAACAGTTTAAATAGTGATCGCGGAAATCTCGTATTTCATCCATGGAGTCAACAATGCAGCTCAGGATACACGACACAAGGCTCAAGCCAATGACGTAAGGCAGCAGAAAAATGATTAAATTAAATATCAGACGATATGACTCGGCTTCCCCACGGTCGACTTTCTTCTGAAGTGATTCCAGTTGTACATAGTCGCCAAAACCAATGGTTGTAAAGGTTATAAACCACGCATAAAAACCCTCTGGGAAACTCCAGTTCTCAAAGAACATGGTGTACGCACTTCCGGTGACAAGCAGAAAAACCATTAGTGTAGACGATACGGCCAACTTTTTCTCTTTGACATGTTTCGGCTCAGCCCTTTTGAGCACAACAGTTTCTGTTTTGACAACAATGTACCTAATGAAAGCTTCCAAGAGCTGTCCTGCTGTTTTAAAGGCCAACATGGTTATGGGGATACCAACGAGACAGGAAATGACGGTGATACCTCTGCCGAGTTGTGTTTTCGGTGTGATATTTCCAAATCCTGAAGAAAGCATTCATACAACAATCATATTAAAGTTTGAAATGGGCTCTTTGCAGCTCACATGGTACAAAATCCACCATGCTAGAGAGCAAGCTACGCTCTGGAACATCAAAAACAAAGCGACTTTGACCAGTCATGCTCGACGTTCCTAACGTAGCTTGCCTCCCAGCTTGCCGGAATTAATCATGCCGCATGACTAAGGTGCCCTCTTAGTGTCAATTGACTTTTTCGCACATGAATGTGGGAATCTTATTTAGCGAATCCAAGATGGTGGCGGTGGTGGTTAGATTGGTGATTTCATTTCCACGTGTACAACGCCAACCGTCACTTAAGTTAATACATAAATAGTTGCTGGAAGTACAGACGAATGGAAGGGGAATGGGTAGTGAACGGCACCACTAAATCCCAGCTATGAATGGGGTATCGGGGTATTTAGCTTTATAACCCACCCATTAATTTTTGCGCGCGCTCATTGGACAAAATGCATCACGTGGTACAAAATCGGACGACGGGTATCAGCGAATATACCCCGTCCGATTTGATATCCGTCGCCCGATTTTGTAGGCAGGCACAAAACAAACGAATGAAGTCACCTTATTTAATTCTAACTTTTAATGAAATCAAAGAGTTCAAAATCACGTAAACCAATCAACTTACATTTGTTTCAACCACAGTTACGCCAGTTTTATTACGTAGGTTTTTTCCTATAAATTTACTGGCGATGAAACGCGTTTTAGAAATAATTCGGAGGGTTATAAAATAAATAAACCCCTTTCTGGCTTGCTGGTGTATTGGAGGATAATGCCCTTGTCTGAAAGAGTGTCCTTAAAATTTCACAGTTGCCCTAGAAGCTTCGCTTCTCGGCCAACTGTTCATTTTTCGACAATCTTTCAGCCTCGGGCATTATCCTCCAATATACCAGCCGCCTTAACGGGTTTATTTACTAAATGTACACAGCTAGTCGTAGAGAAAATTTAAGGCTTTATCGTAACAATAAACTCACAATAAAAGTTTACTACGTTAAAATAACAATAGTGAGAGGAAAAGCACAAACATCTAAGTTTTATCCATATGACATGGAAAACTTATGGTACGTGATAAAATACGTTTTTGTTTTGTTAAAGAGCAATTTTTGCCGACCCTCTGGTCAGTAAAAGTTAAAAACTTTACCTATTGTTGTGACAGCAGCAAAGACAAATCCTAAACTGTTCAGATAAGTCCAGTCCAGTTCTTCACCTTCTGACACGGCAGCTGCAGCTCTTCTTGCAAAACTCTCAAAGTAATTGTCTGTCATGTTATATTTCAAATTAACTTCCGTTTTCAGTTCGTTCAACATCCTTTCCATTCTTTTGTAAGCTTGTTGCTCTCGTTTTTCGATCAGGGTAAAAATCCAAGCAACAAACAAGCAGTATATTTTATATATACCAAGGCGCAATAATGCCTTTCTAAGGAGTGGATGCATGTCGCTAAAAACAAATATACAAAACATCAGTTCAGAACATAAAAACACAAAGTCGATTGTATGTAACACGCAGCAAGTTTTAACTACATCGCTACGGTTATTGTTCCCCGTTATTACAAATATACCGTGGGCTGAGGCAATCAAGCCAAAAATGATTTAATACTAACTTTTATATACCAAAAGGTAGTAAATAACATAATATAACGTAGTTGGGAAAATTGGTTAGCATGGAGAAATGAAAAAAAAAAGACTGGTAGGAAAAGCCAAAACGCTCACAACACATTAAAATTAAAAATTTAGTCAAATAACCTTTGTTTTTTTGTAAAACCTGTGAAACAAATTAAACATAACTTTGTGATTAATTTAATGCAGTGTAGAGTTTTTTTTTTAAATTTCTTACATGTACGTATCTGGCATTTTTTTCAAAATTAACTTTTTTGGCCATTTTTTAAACAAAAGTACGTTGATTTGAATATAAAGCAGAAAAGTATAATCTAAAAACAACTAAAAGGGCTCATCGCAGAGAAAGTGGTTGACACACTCGTCTGGTAGTCTGTGGTCGCTCTCGTCTTAGATTTTTCACGTTTAAGCTTGTGTCGTAATCAGATTTTATTTATTTACTTGCGTGCCTTGACGGGATTAACAAAGAACTGAAAACCCGAAACGACTATGATAATTTGGAGAAATCAATGTATACAACCGTTGGAGGACAACAACATATATGACCGTTCGTTAAGCATAGTTACAAAAATATATAGCAAAACCTGCCTATTTTTTTACCCCTTTTGACTGTAACATAATTAATAAAAAAATCAACAAAGGCTTTTATCTATGCTTAAAATCAAACTGTAATCGTTACCTTTCTAGCTTTCGCTGAAATACCCAGCTTCATTCAAGTTCCAACGTTTTGTTTTGCTGATAAAGTTTGCTCATAAATCGTAAATAATATATAATGAATTTACATTCAAATGGATTTTTATTTGGCATGATATTGGTTCATACAAATGTGAATGTAATTCAAAATATAAATGTAATTGTAGATAGCTTCAACAGAGGCAAGCCTTTGAAAGCAGAGTAAACAAATATTTTAAATGAACATAACATGAACATAACACGATAAAAGAAAGTAAAGCGTATTATGTTTACCCACCCAGTGAGATTCCTGTAAATTACATTTTTGTACGATGAAACAACATGCAAAATTAAAAACGTTGTATTGAAAAAGAGATAAGGAAAAAAATATATTTAGGGCTGGTTCAAGTTTATCCTAGTGTACTCGACTCGTGCCCTAAACAAAATTGCTGAATTACAAAGTACAGCAGAATTGCATCGTGTAACTAAGGCCGATTCGGAGGTTTGATTTAGGATCTTGAGCGAAAGTGGCTTAGGTATCCGGTGCCTCTCTTAACGTGATCATCTCCTTTACTTATTTTTAAACTCGGGTCGTCTACTTTCGGTGCGCTGCCGGTGGCGGACCGGGTGGGCCTCTCTGTGCCCGCTTGGCGGCCGTCTGTCTGGTCCTTCTCCCTCTCTCTTCTCTCCTCTCCTTTTTTTTTCTCCGGGTTCCTCCTCCAGTGATCTTCACTATGCCCTTCGGTTGTTTAGTTCATATTTAGAAACTGCTGTAACTGACGAGACCACCCGCAGTCCTCACGCTGCTCTAAAAGGCACTATTTAATGAATTAGGTTCGGTATATGAGTGAAGCTGTTCCTAGACCTTACCTAATTCTTCAATTCTCAAACGTGCAGGTATTTACTTGTTTCACATAACAAAAAATGGGAGTTTTAATTTGTTAGACCGCCTCGATTCGAACGTACTTAACTAACTTATTTTTCAGTTTCTTATACAATGTATATCATAAGTGAAATGACAAGTGAACTTTTTTTATTCTAATAAAGGTAGATGAAGAAGAAGAAGAAGAAGAAGAAGAAGAAGAAGAAGAACCGATTAGAAGACATGGAAGAAGATATGACTGAATTACAGAAAGTATATAAGCTATTTATATTAAAACTATTATTAACTATTACATATAAGGCTATTTATATTTAACACGGGGACTCTACTGTACTTGAGGATGTATCCATCGCAGGCTGTACCCCAATATTTCGCAAGTGCCATTAACAAGACCAAGGCGAAAAGAGGCGCTGAGGCTTACATTACTTGCCCCTGCACATGGCAAGCAAACCAGCACATGTTCTCTGATTGACGACTTTCTTTTTTCTCACCAATTAGGTCCGGAAATGTTCTGACGCTGTGAAGAGCAGTTGAATTTTGGTCAGCCTTAGGAGCTGCATGGTTAATTATTTCACCTTTAGCATTCGATTCTCTATTTCTAAAGAAATGCTTTAAGAAATAAACAATTGATGGCAGCACACACAAACAACATATTATTCTCCATTATTCTCCTCATTTCTAGTGGGCATAGGAGCTTGTTGATAGACAGCACATAATCGTATGTAACCATCTAAATCTTTGCGGCCAACCTACTGAATCCTTGACGTTTCCTTTGTGGTATTTTCATACTCAATATGTTAAATCATGTCCATTCATCACATAAAATATATTTGACAGATGGTCTCAAATAACTCATCAATTTGCTTAACGTTACTCACAACGTAGAGTAAGTAGCGCTGTATTGCCACTTCAAATAGCTGAGATGATAGCTCGTTCCAGGGGAAATATTTTTCCTGTTTTTTTTTTTTGTTTGTTTGTTTGTTTCTATCCCAGGTATGATAGGAAGCTAAGCTCGTATGCTGCGTAACACATACGGCGAAATTAAGGTACATGCTTTCAAAAACTATTTGCGTGCCAATTGTCAGTTTTATTATAATTGCGTGAACACAGACGTTTTTAGTCTGTACATTAGTAGCCCTTCCCGAGAAGAATGCCGTAAAAACGCTACAATTCTTTTATTCAGGACTGTTTGAGTCACAAACTTCACCTAGAGGTACTAGCATCTTGAAGATATCCCAGGGTTTATAGGTTATTGGGTATTTTTCGGATCTTTTGTTGTAATGTAAATGTTGCTTATAGTGGTCATACACTAAGCTTCTCTTCGAGATAGCTAGTTTACAGTCATGTCACTGAAACAGAGTAAAGAAATATTCTTCATGAAAATTGCAAATTTAAAAATCCCAGCTAGCAGGAGGCAGACCAGTTGGCTATAAATTATACTAAGCGTGACCGAGGATTTTGGCTCGAAGCGACCGAAAACAAATCCAGTTAGTGGCAAGGGGGAGAGATCGAACCCGGGACTTCCGGATTACAACACACCAGCGCCTTAAACAACTCGTTTCACGCTACCTCAACGAGTTGTACGAGTTGTTCATTCTTGCCTCCACGAGTTGTTCATTCCAGAGATGCGCAATGAACTTCGTTCTCTTCTCGCTTGCAGCAAACTCTCTTCCGCGTGCGTTTAAACAAGTTTAAGCATCTGTCCATAAAACGATCTTGGAAATCCCGAATGTAGTCCACAGAGTCCACCAGGCAGGTGAAAAGGCACGACATCAGGCTAAGGCCAGTAACGTAAGGAAGATAGTAGAGAAGAAGAAACATCACAAGATGGCTGCCAGTTTCCCCACGGTCTGCTCTCTTAGCAGCTGCATCAAATGGCACGTAATCGCCAAAACCGATCGTTGTGAAGGCTACAAACCATGCGTAAAAGCTGTCCAGAAAACTCCAGTTCTCGATGAATGTGGCTGATATACTTACCAAGACGTGTAGAACAATCATTACTGTTTCAGAGATTAGGAAGGTCTTCTTCATAATATGTTTAATTTCTACCCGTTTAAGAAGGCCTTTTTCTGTTTTTATCACACAGAACTTTATGCAGGAGGCCAAGAGTTCTCCTGCTGTTTTGAAGGCCAACATAGTTATGGTAATACCAAAGATACAGGCTGGTATGGTGATAATTTTGCCAGCTTGAGTTTTGGGTGTCATATTTCCAAACCCTGAATTTTGAAGAAATAATAAAAACATTAAATAATTCACAGTTCCGACTAATACTGGGTTAAAAAGTTAAGAGGTAAAGCTTTCAGTTTCAGCTGGTGGCTTCTCTCTGGATGCCGGCGTTTTCCGGGTTCTTTTGGCGCCCCGTGTCGTTTTCCGTTTCTGTTGTGTTCGCTCTTCCCTCCCTCCCCTCCCCCCCCCCCCACCCCACACACACACACACGCCCCCTGCCGTGTTCCCGCGTCGTCGACTGTTTGTCCGTGTTCATTGGCTCGCCGTTTCATGGGACATAGCTGATCGTGTAAGCTTATTTTTGCCAACGAGATCGCAATTCCTGTTTCCAGATTTCGCTGACTAGAAAAATGCATTATTTTGTCTGTGGTGAACAAACTGGAAGACAACATTCGTTGGTTTATGTGTTGTGGTGTAGTGTGCTGTGATCCAGTGAATAATGGTGGTTAACTTATATGATGAAACCCTTGATCAGGCTGATAACCTGTGTATAAAAACCTCGCAAAATCCAAATCTACAGTTTCATACTTTACCTATCGTGGTGAAAGCTGCGAACACGAATCCACAGCTGTTCACAAAACTCCAGTCCAGTTCTTCGCCTTCTTCCGCAGCCGCTGAGGCTCTGGTCACAAAGTTCTCAAAATCATTATCTGTCATGTTATATTTTTGATCCATTTCCATTCTAAGTTCGTTCAACATCCTTTCCATTCTTTGGTAAGCTGGTTCTTCTTTTTTCTCAATCAGGGTAAAAATCCAAGCAACTAAAATGCAGTACGCGTTAAACAATGTAACACGTAGTATTGTTTTCCGGAGAAGTGGATGCATTGGGCTATAAATAAATGATAATTATTACTTAAAATGTAGCTTTTGCTGCCCTCAACGAAGGAGGAAGAGAAACTTTTCACCCAGGCTTTTTTTTATCCGAAGTTACTTACAATTCGCCATTGTGTTTCCATCCTTTTTGTATTTTGCCAAATACATTTTGATTCATTTTTAACATGGACGTAAGATTTGAAGGCAACTACACTGAAGTGTGAACTAAATAATTTCTTGGTCGAAAGGCTCGATTTATTATTCCCACGTCGACAGAGAAGCTTTTAATTTTTGAAGTTACAAGGTCAATATAGACAATATATCAATTGCAATTTATTTGCTTGCTTGTAGGGGTTGACATTTGAACGGGATTTTCTACAATATTTTACGAAGAAGTTACAGGGCATCGAATCACACTTTATAGTATTGAGTATAATAACCTGGCATATTCTATCGATCAAGGTAGTTTAACGAATACGATGATTAATAATATATATTTAATTTTTTTGTATTCAAACTTACCCTTTTGATGTTTGATACAGGTACTCGTAGCTTAGCTCACATAAAGTGATCGAAATTGGAGTTATTAAAAATAACGGTCTTGTTCGCAGCTCGAGAAAATTTCTAGTGCAAATTCTTAGTGTTCATAAAGAATTGTACTCAATCAAACGTTGTTCTTTACGCTTTATATTGGACCTTGTCAGTTCCTACTTCCTGTTAATTTGACAAAAGACAGTGAATTTTAATCAGAAGTTCACCCACCTGCACCGTCTGAATTTGAATTTGAAAAGCAGAAACAAAAAAGAACAAAAAAAAAAAAAACTAACAAGTAACTGGCGAATTCTGCACAAAATAGTATTCCCTGGAACAAAAAACTATTTTCGTCTCTTACGTTTTTTTCTTTTTTTAGACGCCTAACTTTTGTTCCTTGCCACAAAAAATGTGATAAGGAATGACTTGTGAAGCAAAATATTTGATCTATCCACTCTCTATTTAGAAATGATCCTGCAGATATTGATTTTTTGACTCAAAGCTGACAAAGTTGTTATCATAACGAGCAATTGCATTGTCTTCATAAGATAGTTCCTCCATTAAAGTTTGCATTTGCTTGTTTCTATACTAACAGAGGACCTCATCCATTAGACCTGAAACAAATATAGTGCACTTCCTGGAACAATCAATCTCCAGTCTTTCGCCACAATCCAAGTCTGCTGCAGCGCGGAATCACTGAAGTCTTTGTCATGTTAAATCAAGAAAAGGTCAAACAAAATTAAAAGAAAAACAATGACTGAAATAACTTCAGAAAAAGCAATGAATGAGCAAAATACATGTATAATTAATGGGCTTCATTGACTTGCTTAATACAATTTTTATTTTCATTACGCGAACCCTTTCACTGACTGGTGTTACAAATATATGTTTTCATAAATAATGTACCGTCGAGGTGGAAAGTTTACATCTTCAACCCCTTCCTAACACCTTGCCTGGCGTAAATATCGCAGCGTTTCCCTCTTCTCTCTTTTTTTAAATATATTTAATTATTTTTTAAGTATTTTGACGCAAATTTAAGCGCGAGCAGAAGAATCACAATGCGTTGGTCCTTTTGTTAATGGTTGCTTTTCTCAATGTTTGTATGGACTCTTGTCCTTACGCTATTGCTCGTGTCGCTAATAAAGATCATGCTTATTATTTATTTTATACAGTTGCGTAATTGTAATGAGTGTTTCCCCCCCCCCCCCGGGCCCGGTGGCGCTTAATTTAAACAACAATCGATGAGACTGGGGAAAGGCAGAAAACAAAATGGCTTGTTTCAGTCGCGTTTTTAAAGTTTTCGTCCAAACGACGTAACGGTTATTAGTTTTAATATATGGCTTTTACTGAAGAAGAATGGATAAAAATTATCCTGACTTTTTTTGGTTTATATAAAATTCGGCTATTTCACTTCGCAGTTTGGTCACTTTATTCATTCCCTAGTATGGGAAGTCGCTTTTGATTAACAACACAGGGACAGCGGAGCAGGGGGGGCTGGGGGGGGGGTTGGCGGGCTTTAGCCCCCCACTTTTTCCGAAAAAATAAAGACTTATTGAGAGAAGAGTCTCCCCCCCCCCCCCCCCCCACCTGGAAAACTGCTCCGCCGTCCCTGCAACAAGGCTCCGCTTTTAGTGTAGAAAGACTAAATGCACGTATGTGTTTTTCTCCAAGTGATGGAGAACTTTCAAGTTTATCCTTTTTTCTGTTTTACCTAAAAACCGCTTTTACTGCCGCTGTGGCTCTTCTTGCAAAACTTTGAAACCCATTGTTTTCATGTTTAAGGCCTAATCTTTCGTTTAAAGTTCTGAAAGCGTTCTGTCAATCTCATAAACTTAGGGCGCATTCTTTTGGGACTATTCCGGAATGGAAATACTCGGAACAGACGGTGATCGCGATCTTTTTGGAGCATTTCCGTTTTTAGCATGAAAAGAATACTATTCCGTTCATACTGCTTTCGATGGCAGAATGAACAGAATACGGTTTATTGGAATAGGCAGAATATGGGCTTTTTTGAGATACTCCGCCACCAGTATTCCGTTTTAAGAATATGAGTTCTTTTGAGAATTGATATTCCGTGTATTCTGTCATTCATAAACCAAAACGAGAATAGTCAGAATAGTACCAAAGAATGCGCCGTTAATGTTCCTTCATTGTCCCACGCTAGGGGACACACACCTTTCAAACAAGAAGATTTTCTAAAGTATCAGTAAATGGTTATTACCGGTCAGAAAATCGAGAAACAGAACAAATTAAACCTGATACATGGCTGCCTTCTAGTGACGAACCAAAACATTTGCCCATATATATATTTTTATTTAATTATAGCGCAGGCACCTTCTGTTTGTTTCCTTCCCCAGTCTAAGATAAGATAAGAAACTTTATTTAAGTGTCAAAAGCCTTATAGCCTGGAAAATAATACCATACTAATTAGGGGACACTGCTAAAAACTAAAAGCTACACTAATACTAAATATAAATACAATAAAAATATATATAAGTCATATAAAAATGTTATTATAATCTATGATATAGAAAAATGTTTAAATCTTAATTGTTAAAAAAAGAAAATAATAATAATGACTTGACTTGAGAGGCACTATGTGCAGCATAGGATGCATCCCTTACAGCCGTTGTCCATTAAGCGAGTTATATCTTTTTTGCGAATACGGTTTGTAAAAGCCTGCAGTGTCTTGGCTGATCTGTTAACCGTAGAAAGTTTGCCTTATAGTTTGGGTCCTACATAACGCAAAAAGTGGTTTCCATAAGTAACGAATGCAACGAATGCAAGTTTAATTCCATTAGAGTTTGAGAAGGAAAGAGTGGAAAAAGCGATAACTCTGTTACTGTATGGCTGACTATGGTCGTAACAGATCGTGTTGAGGTTGCATTTTGCTTTTGTTTTAAAGTGAGTCTGTGTTGTAAAACTTTTTGTTTATTTTGTTTCAAATTGAAAATGTTCTCGCCGAAATCGTTTTGAATTAGAAGTATGTTAAACAATAATGGAAAAGTAAATGCTTATGACAGTTATGCCAAATAATTTTCACGCAGTTAAAAAAAAAACACATAAAAAGTCTCATAAAAAAACTATTGCAATTTCTGCCAGAGAAAAATCAGAAAATAAAAGATAATAACAAAGAATTAAATGCGGTGATATCATTTTCAATTTTTTCTTCAAGTTTGTCACCGTTAATTTTTTTCTAAATCTCCATATATATATTATTTGAATCTGAGAAATTAAAGTAGAACCAGGGATAAGATTAACAAACAATTATGTCTTTATCGAAACTCTGTCCAAACTGCGGTCTGTTACCAAACAGATAATAATAAAAATAATATGCCTCACAAGTTATTCATATTTTAAACTTTTTTTTTACCAGGCTCGTTTTAATCTTGATCTTATTCCGTGTTTATTATGAATACGCCATGTTTTCATTCAGACTTAATTTTTAGATGCCACCTTTTTATTGGTATTTTAATTTTTTAACAGGTTTTTTAATTTCCTAGCTATGTTATATTTACATCTCTTTCCTATCCAGTCTGAATAACACAAACGGTGGAGAGGGAAAAATTTTGTTCATTATAAGACAGAAGCACTTACTACAGATTGATTTAATTGGTTTAAGACAAGAACGAGTCTTACATACATTTGTTCACCTGCCGAACGTGGCAAGCGAATTTCGAGAGCACACGTTTTCCGCATTTGATTTTTATAATTTTCTTTTCGCAGGATTTACTTAACAAGGGGACACATTAAATTAGTTTTTAATTGAATTTGGCAAGATTTAATTATTTGGAATCAACAATGTCACCCAAACGCTAATTATTTACCTTAAACGTCGATTTAAAGGGGTAAAACGGAAATTATGAGCGCTTTTCTCTTCAACGGTTAATCGCCTAACACTTCGTGACTGGTAAGTGAGTTTTACATGCACACCATTAATTTATTTTTTAAATGTCAAAGACAAGATAAAAGATATTGCATTTCCGCATGATTATGGAGAGAAGGGGTTCGTTCGGCAATCATTACTGGATGTTTTTACGCCAGAAATAATACGAACTTCTCGAAACAATTCTTAACGCATCTGTGTCTTAATTCAAAGACAGACACATACACAGAGTATTCATTCCGCTGAGCCCAAGTCATGGTCACTTAGTGGTCTCTTGTGCCTTGAGTTCACATAGCACTACCTTTAAATTAGCGGTATAACACATTTTTAGTAAAAAAAAAAACGCTGTCTACATAATTTTTAAAGTGTTCGCTCTAATATATGCCGCTTTTATTCCCGGCTCGTGACAACATTATAAAAGCACTTCAGCGGCGAGATCACTTAAGT
The DNA here is from genome assembly GCF_052425735.1 of Oculina patagonica. Taxonomy (NCBI): domain Eukaryota; kingdom Metazoa; phylum Cnidaria; class Anthozoa; order Scleractinia; family Oculinidae; genus Oculina; species Oculina patagonica. The sequence continues at coordinate 10,016,655 of NC_135764.1, read as the reverse complement.
TGTTTTTGAAAAGATGAAGGCGTTTATGTCAAATTTTTCAATTACGATAAAAAGCACTCTATAGGCGTGACATTAGTTCTCCGTTGTTAAGCCCAGAATGGGATGGGATCTTTTGTTTTCTTGTCAGTTTAACTTTACATAGCCTTCGAAAACTTGCTCATCATCTTTTTTTTTTAACCTACAAAACTGTTGCTCTCAGGCTTCCTTCGATTTCAAGAATGCACATACCGTACTCAGTAGCAAAATAGCTTTTTAGAAAATTAATATCATTTTTCTATTTTTTTTATATTTCCACAACACGAAAACAGTAGTTGATTGTTTAACCTTGCACTTATTTCTTTCTCAGAATTTAGTTCTTCTTTTTCTTTCTTCAGATAGGGAGGGAGTTAAATGAGAGGCACCTGTTGAAAAACAACTTCCAAGTATTTTCTTCTTTACGCTGATTTTTTTCCGCCTTAAATATAAGCGTAGTACAAATATTTCTGGAAAATTTTTAATAAAATTTTGTCAAAAATTGGCTTTTGTCAAATCACAAAACAAACGAAGCAATAACCTCTTTAATTAGTTTTACCTTCTTTATACTTCTTTGTCTCAGCGCTTCAAATTAAGTTAAATTGAAGATTAAACGAGGAGCAAGATTGTCATACAGTTGTGATCGATTTAACAATTCCGTTGTCGTCATTTGGCGCTTCGTGTACGGTTTTTGCACTTTTTTTAATCGCAACCTATATTATGATAATGAACTTATGTTAACCTAAGCAGTCTTCTATTATCTTTCAGGAGTGTGGCCCATTCTGAATATGGATTTTAGAATTATCAAATGGATGCTAACCCTCTTCGTATTAGTAAAGTAAGTGGTTTGAATTTTTCTTAAACTCGCTTGTGCGTGATCATGAATACTACGTAATTCGATGGTAAGAAGTGGATTTGCCATTTAATTCTTGGCAATTGATATCGTTTTCACTTTTCTTATAATATCCCTCGGGTTGTAATATATCAAACACGAAAGGCAGTGTTTCATCGGGATATTCAAACACCGAAAGGAGAGTTCAAAATACGACGCGCAGCGAAGTATTTTATTCGAAATTCGAGGTGTTTGGATAGCCGATGAGACACTGCCTCAAGTGTAAGATATATCTTCTCCTGAATCGAAACAAAAACTACGGAAAAAACGGAGAAATAAAGTCGTAATAATGTATGCTAATTAAGACCGGGTATCCAAGCAATCTCTAGCTGACGATCAACCAACTATCATTGTCATGTTTCTTTTTTTGTCTCTGGTTTCAAGGGAAACATTTAAAATGCCATTTAAAGTTTTTTTTTTAATAATTTAACAAAATACTTCCTGTTTGCATGCTTTACACAATTCTCCGATTAAACAACAGAGAAATCAATATTATATATCAATTAATTTTAAAGACTAATTTCTAACTTGTTAATTGTTATGTTTATTTATCTTTCAGGACTTGGAAGCAATCACACGGTAAGTATAGTTCTATCTGGTTTACTATATGATGTGACGCAGTTGACTTTTATTCCTAAAGGATAATTACTCTTTTTCTATAAAAAAAACACTGTTATTAAAAAAAAAATCTTTGTAAACCGTCTTTTCTCAGCTTCACAGTTTGGCCTGGTAATGCATTGTCTTTAAAGAAGTTTCCTTCCTTGGGTGTCCTTCTGCTTATTGCGTTGTGTTATCCTTGATCAGTAATCCTACACTGTTCTAGCTGTTTTAATTTTGTTATGTAAATAATTTATTTTTAATTAATTATAGTCTAAATTCCAATTTAGGTACCGGAGCAATTAATTTTAAACGTCATTCAAACGACGAGAAAGATAAAATTAAATTTTTTACTTCGAAAATGTTTACGTTTTGGCGTGTTGATACTTTTTTCCTTGAATTTGACACCTTCTTAGAAGATTTCTAATATTAATTAGTAAAACTCGTTGTGTTCTTGCCGCGCTTTCTCCCCTTTTCCCCTGCTCCGCGCGCTGCTCTTGGTTCTGTCTCCCCTTTGGTCTGTCCTGGTCCCCCCCCCCCCCGCCCTCTCTCCCCCTCTGCGAAACACACGTTAGGCAAATGCACATGTGCATCGAAATTCAATAAACCATCCATAACGTTGTATAAGGCTTTCTTGCACTCTGGCTATGAACTATTAACTCTCAACTTCTAACACACTCGTTTTTTTTTATTAATTTAGGATATGACTATTGTAATCACCATCACGTGATAAACGACAGAACCCGAGCAGCGGGTGTCCACAGAGGCAACGTACTGAGATGTGACCAGAAGGATATTCGCAGCCCTAGGTGGTACCGATTCACTGGAGCGGCGGGCTATGAGATGCCTACCTCGTGCGTGCCTGTTCACCGGTGTGGAACCCATGCTCCTGGATGGCTGAGTAGTCCGCATCCTACTAGGAATGGTCAGATTGTCAACGGCAAAGTTTGTTTTCATTGGTCGGGAAACTGCTGTCGCTGGTCGGCAACTATCCAAATCAAGAAGTGTAATGGGTTTTACATCTACAAGCTCGGGAGAACTCCATGTTGCTGGCTTCGTTTCTGTGGAAATGGAGGTTTTGGTAAGTTAAGTGCAGGTTTCTGTAAGAACCTGTATAATATTGAGGAAGAAAATTTTCTGTACATTTTTATTTTATTTTATCTCATTCCCTCTATGTGATTGTTTTAGAATCAGGCACAATAATCGGTTACTTATATTTGACTTCATGTACAACTTCCACTCAATTTCGTCCTTTGTTTTAATGGTATTAAGCTGTTGTTTTGAAAATTCATGAGGCTATCATATCCAAAGATGCTAGATAAATCATAGGGTAATTGCTTCTTTAACAAGTAAAAATAATCTCTTTTCGCTTTTTATAGATGATCAAAGAAACATTTCACTATCCATCAAGTTGCCTTGCTTATGTATTTTTCCGTGCAAATTCTCCTTTCAGGATCAGACGGATGTACTAACCACGTACAGCTCAACGACAGAACCCGAGGAGCAAGTGTCCCCAGAGGAAACTTCCTGAGATGTGACCAGAAGGATTTGGTGACTCCAAAATGGTACAGGTTTACTGGAGCATCGGGCAGCATGATGCCCACTTCCTGTGTTCCAAAGCATTACTGTGGAACACACGCACCGGGATGGCTGAGCGGTTCGCATCCAACAAGGGTAGGACAAATCGTCAACGGCAAAGTTTGTTTTCACTGGGGAGGAAGTTGCTGCAACTGGCATACAAACATTCAGATTAAAAAGTGCAGTGGGTTTTATGTTTACAAGCTTGAAAAGACTCCTGTGTGTTGGCTTCGCTACTGTGGAAACGCAGGATTTGGTAAATTTACATTCGTTTCTTTCAATTTTTTATCGCGTCTTCATTTGCTTTCTTGTATCTGTACTCAAGTTGTTGTAGATGGATGAAACAGTTTTTAAACTTTCCTAAAAGCAACCACGCCTACTCTGTAGAGTCCGTTTGCTGAGAGTTAAGTTACCAAGATAGCTCAAGTTTCATGACTGCATCGACTAAAGTGAGCGTTTGAAGGCCGTTTTTCGACACATGATAAATAAAAGGTAACCGCACGTCTGGTGCTAGACGATAAAGATCTTTCAGACTATAATATAAAGCTAATAAAGCAATGCTCTTCTTCATGTACCAAGATATATGCAAGATAAACAAGCCGTGCCGAAATGGTGCCACATGCGTTCTGAAGAATAATGGTTATACCTGTCTCTGTAAACCTGGTTATCAAGGAGTCAACTGTGAACAAGGTAGGAGCGCAACGAAAAAGATGTATAAACAAATCCTTTTATACGGTACCCCTACAAAAAATCGCCATCGTCAAAAAGTCAATGATTTCTTCATTTTTTCAGATGTAAATGAATGCATTCCCCGCCCTTGCCTAAACGGTGGAGCGTGTCAGAATCTACCAGGAAGTTACAAATGTAACTGCAAACCAGGTTTTACTGGAAAACACTGTGAAACCGGTGGGTAGTTTTCCGTTGTTATATCCACGTTTCTTGACAGAAGCAAATAAAGCATTGTTCAAGTAATGATGTTTGTCCTTGCTTTTTCCTTCTCCGGATATGTTTTCAGACTTCGTCTGTTCTTGCGACAACATATATAACACTAAATTGTAAAACGCTTCAGATGACAAATTCTGTTTTCTTTCTACAGCGTTTCTTAAAAATGTTTACGCATTTTCTATGTAATGACATACTTCTGCGTTACGTTTTTGCCATTTGTCGCTGGATTTAGATAATTTGCAATGAGCTCAATTGATGAAAAACTACCTTTTTCAAGATCATTGTTCGCGCTAACAAATCTCGCTAAAAACCCAGTGGCGTCAAAGTGAATAATAAACTTAAAATGGTAAATCCGCCTGTGTCATATCATGTTTCAGCCCTCGACGCCTGCTCATACCATCAGGTATTGAACGACAGAATGAGAGCTGCAGGTGTCCATAGAGGTAACACCGTGAGATGTGACCAAAAGGATCTGACAACGCCCAAATGGTACAGGTTTACTGGGGCGGCTGGAACTCAGATGCCCACTTCCTGTGTTCCAAAGCATTACTGTGGAACGCACGCACCGGGATGGCTGAGTGGTTCGCATCCAACAAGAGTCGGACAAGTTGTCAACGCCAAGGTGTGTTTCCACTGGACTGGAGGCTGTTGCCAATGGCATTCAAACATCCAAATCAAGAAGTGCAACGGTTTTTACGTGTACAGATTGGTGAGGACTCCAGTGTGTTGGCTTCGGTACTGTGGAAACGCGGGATTTGGTAAATTTTATTGAAATTTCTTATTTGTTACAACTACAGAATTAAAAATTGATGTTTTCCTCTGACTGATTTATCAGGCAGTCAACTTTCACTATAACAAACACCTTCGGGAGCACAACTTGGTGTAATTAAAGAAGAAGTCCGTGGTAGCGAGCACGGTTATTTTCAGTAATTCGTATTCGGCGGGACTTCTTATTCTGTCCCTGATAACGGGGTGTCTGTAATAGCGAGGGGTCCGCAGGCGGGAGTTTACTGTATTATATTGCAGTTTTGGAAATTAAAAACGCCGATTTTAATCTGTTTAAAAATTATGCAATTCATGTATGGTGTATTTTGTACTGATTATATGTATGTGTCCATTTACCAAGATGCGTGCAAAGTAAACAAACCTTGTCAAAACGGTGCTACCTGTATCGTGAAGAATGATGGTTATACTTGCGTCTGTAAACCTGGATATCAAGGGGTGAACTGCGAGCAAGGTGAGAGTTTTTGTCCCTGTAAATGTCACAAATAATGAAACTACTGTGAAGTCCTTCTAATATGAAAGGGCTCAAAACCATATCCTAAGTGACGTAACCATGTGTGACACTGAAGTGGACCATAAGTAGCGTAGCCCACCCCCCTGCCCCACCAAAACAACAACAACAACAACAACAACAACAAAAGACGTTTTCCAAGATGGTCGGTTCACGGTCTGTGCAAGGAGAAATATGGTTACCATGTAAATCTCAAGTAACTCGGATATATAGATGCGAACAAACTGACACTTAATGTTTTCCAATTGAATGCAGTCGGGGGAACACGTGCCAGTTGATGGCAACATCACTTCTCTGAGAAGTGACTAAGCTCGCGGTACTTGTGTAAGAAGTTGCTAAGCAACATGACGAATTCGTACGCGCGATTGCTTTTGGAGTACTCGTAAGCGCTCGGCCTAGTTTTTGACTGGATGAAACAATTCGGGAAATTCTTCGAGTGCTTTTAAAAAAAGATTTGCCAAAGCCGGTAACTATTCTCCCGAATGGATGAAATAATTAAGAAAAGTCCCATACTGTAAAATCTTCAAAGCAAATTTGTCTCGACAATTTCGTCCTTCCCGATCGAGAAACGGATATAAATTCCTTTTATAACTTGAGATATTTCCAAAATTGATTTTAAATTGAAGGCATGCAGTAAAATTTAACAGAAGTTTGTCAAAAACACGCGTATATTGAGTGACGTTCTGTATCTATTTTTAGATGTCGATGAATGTCGCACTAGACCTTGCCGTAACGGCGGAACGTGTGAGAATCTGAAGGGAAGTTACAGATGCAAATGCAGACCAGGATTTCTGGGAAAACATTGCGAAACTGGTTGGTGTTGAATTTAAATTCTATCTTACTTTTTCTTTAAAAGCAGGCTTTCCAAAACAGTGCCCATAAAAAAGTAAAACAAAAAAGGATATTTATTTTACGCAGGGAAAATAAATGTTTTTATGTAGCTTGCGACGCAATAGTTCCCAGCTTCTGGTGGGGGATTACATCATTTCTTCTTACATGAAAATGAGGCAACCTGGGGACTCGTTCGACCTTCGTTGGAGCATTGCCACGAAATGGCGTATTCCAGTTTTCCCTCCCTCCACCCCCTGTCTTATATCTTACCGAAAGTAAGGCGGGTTTCCCCCACGATCTTCTGGGATATTTCCTTCTTTGTTTTTCTAATGTTATCTTTAACTGGTTGTTTTGAAATAAAACGGACACACACGTGACCAAAATATCCCAAATGGGAATGTATGTTTTTGTCCCAGCAAACAGAGCTCAGCCAAAGCAGCACATATGTCTTACCAATAAGTTTTTTTTTTCATTGATTAAGAAGGAGCAAGATACATAAATATTTATTTCCCAAACTCAAGCAAATTAACTCCCTTACATAGGTGTTCTCGAAATGTAATTACCTTTATTCCTCGCGTAAGGTCGTTCCTGTTTTTATATGTCAATTTCGGAACAATTTTGTTCAGTAAATTACGTTACTTTACTCTAAAATGGCAGTGTCAAATAACGACAATTATATAGGTTTAATAAAAAACCCCAGAAAAAGTCAAGGCATATGTTTGTATTTTCTCCTCTAGCCAAAACTTGAGGCGGATGACAAAATATAAGGACTTTTTTTTCTATATACTGGAAGAAGATTGCGACGAAGCACGGCAAAGCTATTTTTTGCATGTTTTTGTTCGCTTTTTGCGGCTTTTATTTTTCGCCCCCCCCTCTTTTTTCTTTCTTTTGTTTTTAAAAATGAGGGGATGGAAAAAAATTTTTAAAGGGAAAAAAGGGAGAGAGACGATCGGGACGATAATATGAGAACCAGGCTTTACCGTGCACAAAGCACAATATAATTTGACATTTTCCGAGCAAATTATTATTATTTGTAAAATATCAAGTATGGGCAAAATCAGTGAAGACAGTTATTTGAGCACTGATGTGCATACTTTATTTGTCTCTCTCAGTCTTCGATGAATGTAGGCATCACGAGGTTCTAAATGACAGACAACGGGCTGCAGGGGTGCATAGGGGCAACACCGTGAAGTGTGACCAAAAAGACCTGGTAACTCCCAAGTGGTACAGGTTTACTGGCGCAGCCGGTACGCAGATGCCCACTTCCTGTGTTCCAAAGCATTACTGTGGAACACACGCCCCAGGATGGCTTAGCGGTTCACATCCAACAAGAGTCGGACAAGTTGTTAATGCAAAAGTGTGTTTCCACTGGACTGGAGGCTGTTGCCAATGGAATTCAAACATCCAGATTAAGAGATGCAACGGGTTTTATGTTTACAAACTGGCGAGGACTCCTGTATGTTGGTTGCGATACTGCGGAAATGCAGGATTTGGTAATTATAAGTAGCTATTGCTGTAAAACACATTGATGTTTCCGTGAGACTTAAGTGGAAGCAGGATTGGTAATCATAAGTAGCTATTGCTGTAAAACACATTGATGTTTCACAGTGAGAACTTAAGTGGACTATCCGCCTAAGTAGTTAATTTATAATTTTATTTCGTACTCTCTTGCGAATATTATCCTGTAAACATTTTACAATTATTCCACGAGCTCGCGTTGGATATGAGGTGGTAGATAGCCAACGAGGCGCTAAGGTATCTTTGGGGCCCATGGTATATGAGCTCATATATCATGGCCTGTAAACCAATCAAAACACACGAATTGCACCAAACGATGGCTTGTTTTTTTATAATTAATATTATTAAATTTTCAGCCACGGATATTGCATTTCTAGCATTCTGATTGGTTCACTCAATCCCGGTTGTCAGCTCGTATACCTTAGTTTGACCTTATTTGGAAAATGATTGCGTTACTTTTGCCAAGCTAAACTTTTTCTACGGGAAGCGACAGTTCTATCGGAAAAATGGTTGAAAAACAGCAAATTTGGCGAGGTTTATGAACAAGAAATAATTAGCGGTGCCTACCACAACCACAGAAATGCCATAGTAAAATTAACTACGCAAAACAAAAGGATTGATGCGAAAAGTTTAATTAATAATACTTGTAAACACACACCAAGAGCGAGTCAAAAAAGTAGAAAAGCAGCAAATAATTTACGAAAGAACGGCAACTGACTGACACAGTTTCATTCAGTGTACGTCATAAAAATAAGTAGGCTCAGCACTTCCGTAAAGTTTGTTACCTTTCAATCTTGGTTTTGTCCTTTTATACTTCAACAAACCTGTTCCACTTTAAGCTGAATTTCGCTTCAAATAATATAGCAGTCTTGATGACAGCCGTGGAGCCGTAAAGAAGTACAATGTAAACACTTGCTTCGGTCGACTTGCACAAGACTTGTAGTTTCCAGAAAAGCTTTTGCTTCGGATCTTCTCGTAAATCTTAACTGTTGTCACAATTTCCAGGATATTTAGACGACTTTAGACGGGACTGTTCGAGGAAAATCTTGGAAAGAAAACTCTCTGGCTCGCTTTCCTCGTATGTTTCATTCAACTCAAGAAGTGAACACCGCGCCAGAAATTTTCGCGCCTCCTCATACTATCACTTCGTTTACATCAAAATGAAATGTCCAGTCGATTTAAACTTGAGAAGAATTTAATAAAACAATTATTCCATTCGCCCTTGTTGGATACGAGTCGTTATAGCCAACTCGGCGCTTCGCGCCTCGTTGGCTATTTACCACCTCGTATCCAACGCGGGCTCATGGAATAATTGTTAAATATTTTTCAGGTTAGAATGTATAATATATTGTTGGCATAATATTTTTTAGGTAAAAAGTGTTAATTAGCAATTTTCCTTTTCAACTGTGTCATCAACTTAAGACCCATGTAAAGCAAGCAGGCCTTGCCAGAATGGTGCCACCTGTGTGAATAAGAACGGTGACTATACTTGTCTTTGTAAGCCTGGCTACCAGGGGAAGGACTGCGAGCAAGGTGTGTAAGATTTTGTTATTTTTACAGGCGTAGAAAGACGCTTTCTGCTTTTTAAGAAACATGAGTCACTGTGCACAAAAAAGAGAAATCGTGGATGCAATAACTATGGAAATGTTTGTCTTAAATTAAAAAATTTCACGCGAAAGCCGTTTATGCAAATTTGTTTTAACAGTAAAATAGAGTTATATAAGGCTTTCTCACCGGCTGAATATAGGTTTTTACCTTTGGGTTATAATTACACTCACCCCTAACGATTGAAGCGCTCTGTAACATTAGTACACATCATTGCATTCATACTTGGCACAATGTTACTAAAAAGAAAACTTATGAATTTACTTTATTATCATTCTTATTTGTTTTCCTTTAAATGGCTCGTTGGAAAGTGAAAATTAACTGTTCAACCAATTCCAGTTTTCATGCACTAAGAAAAACAAATGCAATAAGAAAGCAAATTTGATAGGGATATAAGGCTTCCTGGAAACATCTAAACAAGAAACGAAATCGTTTAATTTTCAGATATTGACGAATGTCGCACAAGACCTTGCCGTAACCACGGAACGTGTGAGAATCTCAAGGGAAGCTACAGATGCAAGTGCAGACCAGGATTCCTTGGCAAACATTGCGAGATCGGTGGGTGTTAGTGCTTTAAGCTAATCACAGTGAAATTATTTTTTTTCCTGACTTTAAGCCTGGAAAATTTAGTACTTTTTTTTATTTGGTAAATTTACGTGTAAGTTATATGGTAAGTACAATTCTTTCAAAATACGAAATTTCGTCACTACAATTGTGTTTCCACAAATACTAAATTATTGTTTTTCCGTAACTTTCAACTGCTTTTTTAATCCGACTAGCTGAACAAACCAAGTAAAATAAAATCAAAGACTTTTAGATAATGTAAATATTGCTATTCTCTCCGCTAGTATTTGATGAATGTAAACATCATGAAGTTCTAAACGATAGAGAACGAGCTGCAGGAGTTCACAAAGGAAACACTCTTAAGTGTGACCAAAAAGACCTGGTAACTCCCAAATGGTACAGGTTTACTGGCGCAGCTGGTACTCAGATGCCTACTTCCTGTGTTCCGAAGTATTACTGCGGAACAAACGCACCAGGGTGGCTTAGCGGTTCACATCCAACAAGAGTCGGACAAGTTGTTAATGCCAAAGTGTGTTTCCACTGGACTGGAGGCTGTTGCCAATGGCACGCTAACATCCAGATCAAGAGATGTAACGGGTTTTACGTCTATAAGCTAGCGAGGACTCCTGTTTGCTGGTTGCGGTACTGTGGAAATGCAAGGTTTGGTAAGCATGCATCAGGCTATTGTTGAAAATACACAACAGCGTTTGAGAACTAAGTGGACTATTCACTTAGAAACGTTTGTGGTAAATTTAAAACATTATAGTGCTATTTTTTTTCAACTGAAATTGGAAAGTACGGTGGTAATAAAGTGTTATAATGTTACTTCAGACTCACTTCAGAATAAAATATAAAAAAAACATATAAAAAAAACTTAATAGATAACGAAATACTTTAAAGGAACAATGTCACGATATTTTAAGTCATTTTGTTGATTTCTTTTCAATTGTAACATAACAATACAACAAAGAAGTGATAAAAAGGCAAAAACAACCAAGGATGGTTTCTACTGACGTAGATTTAGGCGGATTACGATCGACAAACGTGAAGATAAGTTGTCCCTGACGTAGCTGCTTTGAACATCTCTAACTGGCTTTAAATTCAGTTAAAAATGCAATAAAATGTAATGATTGATTGAGTATAGATAAATTTATTTTCAAACTGCTTATCCAGACCCATGTAAAGCAAGCAAGCCTTGTCTGAATGGCGCCACGTGTGTGAATAAGAATGGTGATTACACTTGCCTTTGTAAACCTGGTTTCCAAGGAAAGAACTGCGAGCAAGGTAAACTTTTTTTATATATAAAAATTATATGACGATAATTTTATGCTCTTGAATCTTGAGCAACATGTTTTACGCTTAACGACAAAAGACAGTAACTTAAGATAATATTTTTACAAAAAAATATATATATTTGTCTTAAGCGAGCAAGTTTCACGAAACCATCCAGGCATAATAATTTTGATATAGAAACGTGAGTAGTAGAAAAGCGTGTCATTGGCTTGACTGGGTTTATGTTGTTGTTGTTATTTGTACAGGAAGGAGGAGGGGTGACAGTCACTCAACATAACACTTGAAGAATGCAGGGCGTTGTAATTTTGAAACTTGTGTGCCTAACATTCAAACTTTTTTATTTTTCTTCTATAATTGTCTTGTCTGCATACTACAATGTATGGTATTATTTTTTACGGAAGCATTTAATTGGGCCATATTTCAGTGTTTTTTGCACTCAGAGAAAGCCAAAATACTTTCGAGTTGATTCGTTGTAGGAAACATTTTACTAAGGGATCGTTTAATTTTCAGATATCGACGAATGTCGCACAAGACCTTGCCGTAACGGCGGAACGTGTGAGAATCTGAAGGGAAGCTACATATGCAAGTGCAGGCCAGGATTCCTTGGCAAACATTGCGAGATCGGTGGGTATTATGCTTTAAGCAAATTTAAGCGATATTGGTTTTCGCCTAAATTTAAGTCTGAAACTTTAGTTCTGTTTTTGTTTATTGATCACCGTCTAAGGTTTATGGCAGCTACAGTTTTTTCAAGATAAGCAAATTCGTCGTTATTATTGTATGTCCAGTAATATTACATACAGATATTGTGTAACATTTAACTGTTTTTTTAATGCGACCAGTTAGAGCTAGATAACGCAACTGAAGTTAAATCAAGGACATTAAGGTAATGTTGATAATCTCATTTTCTCCCCTAGTCTTTGATGAATGCAAGCATCACGAAGTACTTAATGACAGAGAACGAGCTGCAGGAGTTCACAGAGGTAACACTCTGAAGTGTGACCAAAAAGATCTGGTAACTCCCAAATGGTACAGGTTTACTGGTGCAGCTGGTACTCAGATGCCCACTTCCTGTGTTCCAAAGCATTACTGTGGAACTCACGCACCGGGATGGCTGAGCGGTTCACATCCAACTAGAGTCGGACAAGTTATTAATGCTAAGGTGTGCTTCCACTGGGGTGGGAGCTGCTGCAACTGGAATGCTAACATCCAGATAAAGAGGTGCAGTGGGTTTTATGTTTACAAGCTTGCAAGAACTCCTGTATGTTGGCTGCGCTACTGTGGAAATGCGGGATTTGGTGAGTTAAGTAGGGATGTTTTTAATGTTATCTAAGGCCAGCAAATAATATCCTAATGCTTAAAAACGTTTTAAAGGAGCAGTATCATGAGCTGGTTCAAAAGGCACAAGTCAAAAGAAAAATATTTGCATTAATGGAAACCTAAAAATACTGGTCTTGCTTTGACAATGACTATTACAGTTCATTAAAGAGTAACAAAAGAGGTATTATCATGAGTTACACAGGCATAAGATTTCAATTAAAAATCGAAAACGTCTGCCAGACGTTTTAAAACTCTGCCCATGTGTCTTGAATAAATGGAAAAAAAAGTAATTACACTTTGCTCTCTTTTGAATGATTAACTTTATATCTTTATCTTAGTATTCTAGGCGCTTCTTGTAAATTATCGAAGCTATTTTTTTTTCATAATGTTAGCTCTGTTATGGCCACAAACGCATAATAATAATGTTCTCGCATTTTAGAAGTCGTACGGAGTGAACAAGCAAATATTGTGTTTTTAAAAATCTCACAGACCCGTGCAAAGCAAGCAGGCCTTGCCAAAATGGCGCTACATGTGCGAGTAACAATGGTGGTTATACATGCCTATGTAAACCTGGCTTCCAAGGGAAGAACTGTGAGCAAGGTAAGACGTTTACAGTATCATCTTTGTTTTTTAAACAAAAAAAAAAACCAAAAACAAAAACAAAAAAACCACGAGGCCTTGTAGTGTACCTCATTCGGTTTTTTCATACGTTCTTGTATTTCGTATGTTGCTGTTAGATAAATATTTATGAAGTTATGTGATAATGATAGTCATCAAAATCACCTCATTTAACAGACGTAATATTAAAAACATGAATGATCCTCTCATTTTTAGATGTCGATGAATGTCGCACTAGACCTTGCCGTAACGGCGGAACGTGTGAGAATCTGAAGGGAAGCTACAGATGCAAATGTAAACCAGGTTTTCTGGGAAAACACTGCGAGACGGGTATGAAGTTAAATGGTATTAACGTTCATTAGGTCATTTTACAGTTGTTTTATTAAGCGACCTTGCCTTTGAATGGCAGCCAGGCTGGAGGTAACCTTGCATTGATACAGACCTCTCGGCTTTTCTCACGTAAATGCAAATTAGTTAGCATCAGAACAACTTGATTTACACAACAAAAGCAGTAAGGTCTGAATCAAAACAAGGTCACATCAAGCCTCGCTACTATTCAAAAGGCCAGGTCACTGAGCAGACAACTGTAAAATGGTCTATTGTACTCATGTTTAGACTGCAAAACAGCCATATCGTTTGTGAACGTGCTCGGTCTTAGAACGAGAGGTCTGGAGCCAATGTCAAAGAAAAGGAAAAAAAAAAAAAAAAAACGCGGAACGATCGGCGCTTCGCACCTTCGATAAGAGTTTTTTCAACGACTTAGAGGGAAAACAATTGTTTTATAGTCTAGGCTTTTTACGTGTTGCTGTGCACTTAAGTCTTAATTGGAATATTCTTGCACTGTAGACTTACGTTAGCACTGTATTAACGTTTACGTATCTCAACCTTTGACAGAATTTGCATTACGGAGAGAATCTCTAGCTATTGGTTTCATTTGTGAAGCGATGTCATCTATACCCTTTTCTTTCAGCGTTTGATGAATGTTTGCACTACGACAAACTGGACGACAGATTGCGAGCTGCAAGTGTCCACAGAGGGAACACCTTAAAATGTGACCAGAGGGACTTGGTGACCCCAAAATGGTACAGGTTTACTGGGGCAGCTGGGACTATGATGCCTACTTCCTGTGTTCCTAAGAATTACTGTGGAACACACGCACCGGGATGGCTGAGCGGTTCACATCCGACAAAGGTCGGTCAAATTGTCAACGGCAAAGTGTGTTTCCATTGGAGTAGAAGCTGCTGCCAATGGCATGCTAACATCCAAATAAAGAAATGTAATGGGTTTTATGTCTACAAACTGGCAAAGACTCCTGTGTGTTGGCTTCGATACTGCGGCAATGCAGGATATGGTGAGTGTAGGTCCTCCGTACATTAGAGGTTCGGTGGCCTGATAGTCAGTACGCTGGACTTCGGATCGTGCGGTCCGAGTTCGAGCCCTGGCTGGGTTCATTGAGTTGCAATCTTAAATAAGACGCACGACTTTCACAATGCCTTTCTCTACTGTATATATAGGTACCGGTAAATTAAATGCTTGAGGAAAACCCTGCGATAGACTAGCATCCTACCCAAGAGGGGGGGGGGGGGGTGGAGATTAATAAGCATAGTCGCTTCATTCCAAAGAAAACAGAGTAAAGCGTGTGCAGCACTTGGCTCGAACACCGACATTTAGTTCTTTCTTAGTTAGTGATACCCAACTAACCGAGCGCCTGGAATATGCTTAGTTTATCTTTGTTGTGCGATTTCAAGGTAACCATCCTTATGTTTTTTTTAATGACCAGACGAGTGTAAGATACATAAACCCTGCAAGAATGGTGCAACATGCGTTTCGCAACAAGACGGGTATTCATGCGTCTGCAAGCCAGGCTACCAAGGAAAGAACTGCGACAAAGGTATGCAACTTATCTTGACCTCCTCTTTTCTTTCAGGTTAAAGTTTACATTGAACCCTACTCTTCATAACATTCAAATTACAACATTGCTAGAAAGGTTGTAAGAGTTTCTGGTGGTCGTTTTTCTCTTCTGCTTATTACTAATTGTACATAGGTTTTCTACGTCATAAGTAGTTCAAAAACGAAATCAACATCTTTTTCAGATGTAAATGAGTGCATAACAGTCAAACCATGCAAGAATGGTGCAACATGTGTTAACAGCAATGGCGGATATCAATGTCGTTGTTCAAGTGGCTTCCAAGGAAAACATTGTGATCAAGGTAAGAGATCTTTCAGAAATCTTACATATAGCTTATCTAACATTTTATTAAAGACGTTGCTCTTTACTCCAGCGTCACCCCAACTCGTGAGGCTGGTTCACGTTGGTTCGCGTTGAGCATGTTTAATACTAAATTACCTGTTCGGCCTTACTCTTCAGATGTGAATGAATGTTTAACAACCAAACCATGCAAAAATGGCGCTACTTGTGTTAACAGCGTTGGTGGATATCAGTGTCGCTGCTCAGCAGGATTCACAGGAAAACATTGCGACCAAGGTACTAACTTTTTCAATTAGCCATTGGGTATAGTAGTTTTAACAGACATGTTACATCCACACATGAGGTTTGGTTTGAACCTGGTACTTATGTTGACGGCTATCAATAACAGATAATTAGTGAAAAGAATCATTTTTCCTTCACAACGTTGTTTAGATCCAATCTTTTTCCATTGAATTGTTTAAATGAAAGGTCCAACTGACATCTACATGAAAATACCAATTTTCCCCTTAAGAATGGTTAATTTTTGGGTTTACTAATACCTGAAAATGACAACATTGCGACCAAGGTTCTAAGAATTCCTAGTGGCTGTCGTTGTTGTCGTCGTTGTTATTAATTTTTATCATTCTGTTCTGCTTAAATAAAAGTAATTCAATAACAAAATGTACTCTTTTTAGATGTTAATGAGTGTATAACAGTAAAACCATGCAAGAATGGTGCCACATGTGTTAACAGCGTTGGAGGATATCAGTGTCGTTGTGCCAGTGGTTTTCAAGGGAAACATTGTGATCAAGGTAAAATATCTTTTCTTAAATATTACGTAACTAATAATAATAACAACAATTGTTGCTCTATGCATCTCACGGTAATCACAGCTGGTGGTGTGCGTGCTTACAATGTGTATGCTGGGTATCATTATGCATCCTTCTTATTTAATATTGAATTACCTGTAACTGTCTTACTCTCCAGATGTGAATGAATGTTTAACAACCAAACCTTGTAAAAATGGTGCTACTTGTGTTAACAGCGTTGGTGGATATCAGTGTCGCTGCTCAGCAGGATTCCAAGGAAAACATTGCGACCAAGGTACTAACTGTTTCAAATATGTTTTGGCTAAAGTGGTTTTAACAAAAAATGTTCCATCCACGACTTAAACCTTGTTTGAACATGGTGTTTATTTACATACTGAAAGTGTAGTTGATGCCAAATACAGTAACGAACAAATGTAAAAACTGTCACTGGAACAGATGCGATCGCATAAAAAAGGGCCACTAGTCAACAGAAATTTTATGCTGTCTTTCGGTAAATGTTTAACCTGAATTGGCCATGCATGGCTAGGGCTTTCATAGAGAGGGTGAGACACCGAAGAGCATTACGAGAATCCATTAGTGAATTAACTCTGTCATGTGGTATTGAATCTGTTTATCTTCACTTTTTTCACTGGGCATAAGCATAAGCGCACAATAAGAATGAACAAACTTTTCATTTCCTTTTATTCAGTCCGCATTAGAGATCAGCATAAACATAAGCCCAAGAAGAACGAACATTTTTGTTTTCTTGTTCTTGAACACTGTATAAAGAATGAGTGTGTTTGCCCTTCTTAAATGCACTTATGCTTATGCCAAGTGAAAACCGGCCTCAACCAATTACCAATAAATTTAATTTCTAAAAGTTAATTTTATGCTCACGCTCAAGCGTCATAATTAATTACGCCCGTTATCCTTCAGATGTGAATGAGTGTTTATCGATCAAGCCATGTAAAAACGGCGCCACATGTGTTAACAGCCTTGGTGGATATCAGTGTCGCTGTTCCAGTGGATACCAAGGAAAACATTGTGATCAAGGTACATCGAGACTTTTACCTTAAGATAATTGAATGAGTTCAAGTTGAATCATATTAAATTTAATTTGCGATTAACTACGTGCAATGAATAAGTGATATCGAAAAAATTATCGCTGCTTTTGTTTTCAGTGTTCATGGCCATTTGTTTTCTTCGTTGCAGGAAGACCTAGCCACTTTCAGTAACGCAATTGGGATACTATTGTCATTACCTTTCGCTTACATTTTTGCGTCATATTTCAGATATAAACGAGTGTCTAACAACCAAGCCATGTAAAAATGGCGCTACTTGTGTTAACAGCGTTGGTGGATATCAGTGTCGCTGCTCAGCAGGATTCACAGGAAAACACTGCGACCAAGGTTTGTAACATTCTTCCTGGTTGAAGTAGCGACCAAGGTTTGAACATTTTTGTAATATTGCTGTGTACCCCACGTTTTGCGTCATAACTAATATGAAAACAAAATGTACCTATTTTAGATGTAAATGAGTGTGTAACAACCAAACCATGCAAGAATGGCGCCACGTGTGTTAACAGCGTTGGAGGATATCAGTGCCGCTGTTCCAGTGGATACCAAGGAAAACATTGTGATCAAGGTACGTCAAGACCTTTATCTTAAGTTGTTGACTTAAGGTTCCGGTTAAAGCAAGATGAATTTTAGTTAGCTACCAACTACGTGCAAAGAAGAAACGTTTTGCAAAATGTAAACATTGAATCCTTAGTTCCATTTGTACATAAACATTGTCTGAAGAAATGTACAATATCTCCGTTATGCTTTCTTTGTAGCAATTTTTGTTTTGTTTTGGTAGCTAGAAAGGCCTAGCCCCTTTCAGTAACGAATTGGGGATATAATTGTCATTATGTATAACTCACCAGTTTTTGCGTCTTCTTTCAGATGTGAATGAATGTTTAACAACAAAACCTTGCAAAAATGGTGCCACGTGTGTTAACAGCGTTGGAGGATATCAGTGTCTCTGTTCCCCGGGATTTAATGGAAAACATTGCGACCAAGGTTTCTATAATTTCTGCTTGTTATTTGTCCTTACCCATATTGTTTCCACGCTTTTGCGTCATAACTTATGTAAAAATAAAATCTACACTTTTCAGATGTAAATGAGTGCATAACAGCCAAACCATGTAAGAATGGTGCAACATGTGTTAACACAGTTGGTGGATATCAGTGCCGCTGTACGAATGGTTTTCAAGGAAAACATTGCGATCAAGGTAAACTTAGAATTTCTCCTCGACGTTTCCTCGCCTCCGCTCCTCGTTAAAAAAGAATGATAGCACAACCTGTTCCTTTTTTGTTGTTGTTGCTTTGAAAGTGGTATGCCCTAAAAGGATAACTTGTAGCTTACTCTACGTACAAGATGAGAAAAGACGGTTTCTAGAGATATTAGCTGTATAAGCTACTCTTCAAATCCGAGGGTAAACAAAGTGATGATGATGATGATGGTAATTACTCGTACGACGACATGATTATACACTGCCAAAAGGCTCCATATAATTTGCTATATTCCATAAACTATCCTTTTTTGACTGTCTTGTCGGGACAAGCAAACATTTTAGATCAAAACGTAAAATTTCTTAGTTCAATTATGGGTATACCCGCCAGGGTTGAATTTTGGACCCGGCCCCCAAAGGATCGCAAAGACAACATAAACTTCTCTTGTAAAAAGAGAACGCGCTGTTAATACTTTTACTCATTAACTTACTGCAACATTACCGTTTTATCTTTCAGATATAAATGAATGTTTAACTACGAAGCCATGCAAAAATGGCGCCACATGTGTTAACAGCGTTGGAGGATATCAGTGTCTCTGTTCCGCAGGATTTCAAGGCAAAGATTGTGACCAAGGTTCGAAATGTTTTTTTTTTTAGATCGCTGGAGACTTATGCCAAAATTGTGCTTTATGGTAATAAATATATTTCTATTATTTATTAGATGTCGATGAGTGTATAACAAGACCATGTTTAAATGGCGGTACTTGTCAGAATCAACACGGTAGTTACCAGTGTGTTTGCCCACCGCTATTTACTGGCAAACATTGTGAGAACAGTAAGTGACTTTTAACAACAACAACAACAACTTTATTTGCACCCTATACATTCAATTAAATTAACAATACAATAATAAAAAAATAAAGTAAAGTGCATGGCTGCCCAGAATAACCACGATTGGCTAACAAGATTGGGCAGCCATACTTAGTTTTTATTACAATAATTTATAAAAAAGGTCAGGTATACTTAACATTTACATAACAAACTACACAACACACAAACACACAAGAACAAAACTAAGTAGGCTTAAAGAAAAATTAATGGAAAAAAAGATGGAAAATGAAGTATACGGACAGGTTAACTAGCAGAGTTAAATCTAGAGTTATTTTATAACATTCTTCTCGATAAAAGACCGCCTATCCTTTCGGAAAACAGAATTTTCTGTTATAATTAGCGTTGAAAAGTTCAGTCTTGAAGGTGACGGAAAGATATGAACAATGCGGGTTTTATTTTTATTCGTTTTAACCTTAACCGATTAGAGTCCCTTTATTACAGACTGATTGTTTAATGTTTGATTGATATTACAGCGGTTTCTAAATGAGTGTCGAAGTAATTGCTTTGTTTGTGCTTTGTTTGTGCTTCACAACTGCTTTGTTTGTGCTTCACTGCGCTTAATTTTTTACTGTGTAAAAAAAAAACAAACTCGAACAACCAACAGAGCCAATCAGATGTAAAACAAAAAGCAATTACAACCTGGTCATTTGCGCTTTCCCCACGCATTAAGCTGATTACTTACATGTATGTGCATTAGAGTTTTCATCGGTTTAATGTATTGTTCAATTTTGTTACTTTAATAGCTTATGAAGAGGGTAAAACTGACAAGCGGAAGGAAAATGCACATTTGTTCTTAAAGGAGGGGGTGGGAAGGGGCGCCAGGATACCTAGCATGCCGTAGTTTTTCGTTTTCTTCATTTTTCTTGATAATGCCACTGGATTTTTTTTTCACCAAAGAAATCGACGGATGTATCGATTACAAGGAACTTGATGAGAAAGACCGTGCAGCGGGATACGATGGCAGCAATTATAAGTGCGACCAAAGAGAAATAGTAACACCGGCTTGGTACAGGTTCTCTGGTGATGCTGGAGACAAGATGGCAGACTCGTGTGTTCCGCAGTTGCACTGTGGAACGCATGCGCCTGGCTGGATGAAGGGTGACCATCCCGTTAACGAAGGAGAGATCGTTGAAAGGCAAGTTTGCTTCCACTGGGGTTCCCGATGCTGTAAGTGGACTGCAAAAATAAAGGTGAAAAAGTGCAAGGGATTCTTTGTGTATGAGCTCCAAAGGACTCCAGCCTGTCATCTGCGTTACTGCGGAAATTCTGGCCAAGGTAAGCGGAAAACAACAAATAATCGATTATTGGACTGCGTCGATGAGCAAGTCAAACCTGAAGTAAAAGTCATGGTTGCATAAAAGAATAGGCGACATTTCTAAAATTCTTTGTTTCAAAAGAAATAATTGTGCTGAATGGGTGGTTACTAAGGGGGAAAGCAACTTTAAATCATTCAAAACTTATGAAATTAAGGGACAAGTGGAAAGCCGACGAGAAAATGATTAAAGCCATCAACAAATTACCTGGAAGTAAAACCATGACGGAACGCATTGTCAAACGAATCATGCAAGCCAAGAAAAAGTTGAAACTTTAATGTTGTGTAACATTAAACACATTAAAGAACAGGTTGAACGTTAACATGGTGTCGAATGTGCATTCGATCACCGACTTGAGCAAACAAACAAAACTCTCTTAATCGTTCCCAGTACACCCGAGAAAGGGGGATACCCCCATCCCCCTCTCTCTCACGTGATTTTTTAAATAGCTTCACAAGCGTGCGTCTTCTCTGACACTGGAAAAACTGAACCATTTACAGACTTACAAAATGTTATTAAAATCTTTGTAAATTTTATAAAATCTTTGTACTTTACTTGTAAATTTCAATGTCTGTAAACGTGCACACTTACAGACATTTTGTAAATCTCATAGAAAGTATGTAAATTTTGTCTAATTTTGTAGACATAATATCTGTAAAAACTTGGTATTTTTCTTGTAAATTTGTTAACTATTTTACAGAGATTTTATTACATGTCTGTAAAATCTCTGTAAAAGTTTTACAGAGATTTTCTGAATTATGTAAAATGTTTATAAAATGTATATATTTATACTGTAAATTCCAAAGTCTGTAAATGTGCACACTTACAGAGATTTTGTAACATCTGTAAAATCTCTGTGAATTTAACGGATTCTCTGCATAATATCTGTAAAATATCTATATAATGTCTATAAAATGTTGGTGTTTTCTTTGTAAATTATGCAAATAATTTTCAAATTTAAGAAGAATGTAATAAAATCTCTGTACTTATTTTACATAGATTTCAAGCAGAACAATAAAATCTATGTAAAATATCTGTACTCCATAGATCAATTCAAAGGGCTGCAAAATGTCTTTTTTTAAAGAGATTTTGCAGTTTTATAAAATCTCTTTACAAATTAGTAAAATCAATGAACATATATTTAAATGGCTGTAGCACACTGTAAATGTGATTTACCCTTACATGAAATGACAACATGCATTGCATTTCATTCGGAAGTCGACCGTGATAAAAAAAGGTAGTCTGAAAACTGCAAGCCATAAAACCTTTATTTCAAAACAACCTGCTCTGCATGTATCATTACAATATATTATTTAAAAAAAATAAAGTATGATTTCACAAAACATGTATTTCACCCCTCTCGTTTTCCAACATAGTTAATTATAGTCTTATTAGAGACATAACATAAACACACAAATTAATATCCCCTCTATTAATTAACAATTTAAATAATCTATCATGTTATTTAATTGTAAATCAGTCTCAACCTACATTCTAATATAGATGTACTGTCAATACATGTAGTTTAATCTGCTTGATAATACATAAACATAATCAACAAAATCCACTTGTTGCAAACATGCTTTTATAACAATTTGAAATATCTATTACATGTAGCATGTTTTAAACCTATAAGCTTTCTTCAACGGATAAAATATGTGAATGTGAGTATGATGCTACATGTACCGGTACATTCATACTTCCATGTGAGCATCGATGTATTTATATACATGTATACCTTAACGTAAGCTGCTTGATAGATCTAGTCTAAACACTTTTAGCAGTACAGTAAATGGTTTGAACCCAGGACTATCAGTAGTTCATATAGTGTGATCGTCCGGGTGAGAGTAGTTCTGAGAAGAACTGTTGTTGGTGACTGACGTTTCAACAACCTGAGCGGAAGTCATCTTCAGAGTCAAGTGAAAAGTTGTTGTCAGTCGATGATGTTATTATAAGTCAGGTTCGTTGATGTTGATTGGTCAGTTTAGCCGTGATGTTTTGGCTGTAAGACTCGTATTAAATTTGCCAACAGTAATTGGACAGTTTCGATCCATCTATTGTCAGTCAAACTAAGTTGTTCTGTTCCGTCTATTGTTAGTCAAATTAAGTAGTTCTGTCGGTCGATGGTGTTCAGAAATGTGATTGTTGACATCACCATTTCTTGTCGCCCATTTGTGTTCAGTCAGTCTCGTGTTGAGGTTTCTACCGGTCTCTCCGATGTAGGAGGCCTGGCAGTTAGAGCATTTGATCTTATAAATCGCTCCCTGTCTGTCGTTAGGGGTTGGTCTCTGTCTTTAATGTTGGTCAGTAAACGTCGTAGCGTAGTTATAGGTTTGTGAGCTACACGGATATTGTAGGGTTGTAGGATCTGCGCAACAGTTTCAGAAGTGCCCTTGATGTAGGGAATAGTCGCTTACTAACCACCAAATCGACTGGGACTCTGCTGAATGCCTAACCTACAGTACTAACTATTTTCAATGACTGACTCTGGAAAGCTGGTACACAAACTTAGAACAGACGCCTATTAACAGATGTCAACAACTACCGGCACCTTACAAACGACTTATTCACAACGTAAACACTACCGACAAATGAAACGCTGACAGAACTACTTCATTTGACTAACAATAGACGGAACAGAACAACTTAATTTGACTGACAATAGACGGATCGAAACTGACCAATAACTGTTGACAAACTTAACACGAGTCTTACAGCCAATAACATCACAGCTACCAATCAACATCAACGAACCAGACTTATAACATCATCGACTGACAACAACTTTTCACTTGACTCTGAAGATGACTTCTACTCAGGTTGTCGAAACGTCAGTCACCAACAACAGTTCTTCTCAGAACTACTCTCACCCGGACGATCACACTATACAAACTACTTTTAGCAGTATCATACAATGCATTTTGTTTTAATCTTGAACTAATCTAATTCTTTCAACTTCCCTCATGTAGGGCTGCAAATAATTTGTTCTCTCTGGAAAGGACATCTGTCCAAGTAAGACACCATCTTGGTCAGACAATGATTTGCAATGAATTGTCCGGACATCATGTCCGACCAAACTTGGCGTTTCGTCAGACATGAACAAATTTTGATCGGCCAATGTCCAATGACCAACTGTTAAGCCTGGTTTTCACAAGTGCAAGGATAACAGCTCTTACACTGTATTTCTCCGTGAAAATGGCTTCGACTCAAGCAAAAGCACAAGCGTATTTCATTTTGACAGCAAGCACAAACACAAGGATCAAAATTTGTCCTTTTTGCGCGATCATGCTTGTGCTTGCGCTTGCGTTGCTAGTGTAAACCAGGCCAGGACATATGAGCCCTGCTTATTTTCATGAACAGGACTCATATGTCCTTAAAAGGTTCTTTTCTCTTGGGTGGAGACTAACATTGATTGAAAGGCCATCAACTCCCCTTGCAGTTCATAAGATAATTCAGCAATTGAATGTGGGATCTGAAATTGAATAAGGGAGAGCAGTTTGTTACAAATTGACTAGCACAAACATTTTACAATAACAACAAAATGTGAGTCAATCAGTCAGGCATACGGTTGAATCTCGATAACTCAAACCCTCAGTAACTCGAACTCCCGCTAACTCGAACCTTTTTCGATTCCCCTTCAGGTCATTTTCTTGCTAATTTTACCCTCGATAACTCGAACTCCCGATATCTCGAACCTTTTTCGATTTCCCTTGAAGGTTCGAGTTATCGGGATTCGACTGTAGTTTGCATTGTAATTTCATTGCATGTTATAGTTCAGTAATTTGTTACCATACCGGTAGTTGCTATACAACCTTTACTGTAACTCAACCAATACCTTCATTTTGGAGTGTAAGGCACAATAAAGATATACTCTTATTGTCAGTCTACAGGGACCGCTCAGAGGAAGGGGCTAGGGGGGCTTTAGCCCCCCCACTTTTTTACAGTAACAAGGGAAAGAAAATGATGAATGAAAAAACAAACGACAAATTACTTAAAATATTTCGATTCTGGAAGCCATATTATTGATTTAGTTTGTAAAGGACGAAAGTAACAGCAGTTACTATAGCCAAAATAAACTCGCCTTCAACGTAGATACATAAAAAAAGGAAATGCGGACAGTTGTCTTTAAGGTTTTCGGTTATTATTTGAAAATGGTTACGGGTAGTCGAGGTTAGGCTACTACAGGATCATGCCCTTTACCAAAAACTTGTTTTTTAACGGGACTTAAAAGCTAAGGCCTGTTTCATCGTTGGTCATTTCAATCCCACCAAATGGGTTAAGTTTATAAGATGATACGGTTTGTTTTCAAGCCCACTCTAATGGTACATGTAATTGATTTTGTAACATAAAGTGAAATTGCCTTTTCTGTTTTCATTTCTTCTGGTAACATCTCATTTCAAATGCATTTTCCGGTATTTAAGTGAATTTGAAATCCAAAATTTCACGGGGGAGCATGCCCTGTACTCCCACGGACCCCCCCCCCCAAAGTTTACTCAGTTCAGGGTTCGACTTTCAGCCCCCCCACCCCCCCACTCAAATTCTTCCTGCGTGGTCCCTGAGTCAGTCAGTCAGTCAGTCATATACATGTACATGTATCTAAATCTGTTACAGGGTTTGATGGACCATCACCAAACTGATTATGACTGAAATCTTTTAGGTACACTGTACTTTGCACGGTACGATTTTGGTTCAATGGCAAATATGGTATGACAAGAATAAGCATAAGTAATGGCACACATGTACAGTGCAGCTTAGTCAATAATGGTGACAGAAGAATCATAGCATAAAGATAAACACAAGCAAAATAAGAAGAAGCACATATTAAAAGTCACAACAAAATCAACGAGATTCTAGCATTTATAAGCGTACAGTAAAAACCTGCGAGTAAGAACCTTAAACATTTAAGAACCAGTTAGGCTAAAATTTGAAAATAACACTGTAGATACCTGACCATTTTTATAAGAACATATTAAGCCTCAAATTTGGAACCAGGTTCTATTTTTTTTAAAAATGATTAAAAATGTTTACTTTTGGGAAATAAGTTTGGACAAAGCATTACTATGCATAAAATCATGTCATATTCTAAATAATTAGTGCTTCATTTTAGCATACATTGTAAGCATTTACCAGTATGTGGTATGCAAATTTTATACAAGGAATAGGCGGAAAACAACTTAAATCTCTATAACAATATTGAAACTTTTTTTCAGAAATTATGAACCTATTAAGAACCTTATTAACCTGAATTTGTGTTAATACCCCTTTATGTAAGAACCTGTTTAGGCTAACTGGAAAAATAATAGGTTCTTAATCGCAGGCTTTTACTGTACTCAAATTAGGGGGAAACATGCTCCTTCTTGTGTTAATGTTTATGCTGATATTATTATGATTTATTGGGAGAAGGGGTGGCCTAATGGTACATGTAAATGCACTGGACTGCTAGTGCACTCACATTGTACCATGCAGTCCTTGTTTCAGCACTAACAAGGATAAGTCTGTTGGGTTCTTTGGTAAGTTGCTTCACTCTCATACTGGTACATTAGGTAGGGCCAGTGAATAATGCTGGGGGTAGCCATCCAGGATCTGGATGTCTGGGCTACAGATGTGTACTTGGCTTGTTAATATTTTTCTCTATTATGGTGAGTCATAGTGTGGACAATACAAGACAATACAGTGCATAAGTTCGTCTGCCACAAAGTGGCAGACCCAGACCTTCATACAGGGCTCAAAATAATTTTCGGACAGTTGCCGATCATGTTGTCCAGCCAGACAGATTCTAGCTCGGTCATGTGTCATTTCTGAACAGTCAAAATATTGAAAATAGCACTTTTTAAACTACCACTCATTTCTGCTGTTCGTTAGATAGTTTGTTTGCTATTTCTTCACTGTTTTAGCTGCAGCTTTTATGAATAGATCGCTTTCTAATGCCCTTCTGGTCATCAGTTATCATTCTCAAAGCCATGTATGTGACCGGTGAAAATGACCGGCAAACTGAAACTTTGTCCGGACAAATTGTCATCTTTGCCGGACATTGTCCATTGATCGGCTGTTATTTTGAGCCCTGTTTATATAAGAAAGGGCCCCCCATAATCCAGACCCTGAACAAAGGTGGGGATGACATCCAGGCAAGTAAACATGGCCCCTTTTGATCAATGAAGTTTTCTTCATTTAAATAAAACTCCTTATGTTATGGATCTTTTGCTAATTGACTACCATGGTATTTGGGCCGAAAAAAGTTCAAAGGAAGGTCTCAAGGCATTAGAATTGATCATTAATACAGTGGTTTTTATTTGGAGATCACCATCCTCAGAGACCCAGGGGCAGTAAGTGGGGGCAGTGGAATATCTATATGGGCGGAACAAAATCACAAAGAACAGTCAAGAACGAAAATAAGATGACTTTTCTCTCTGGTTACATACATGTAGAGTTTCAGAGAGATTGAAATAAATGTACCAATGCTCACAATGTACTTTACATGTTGAAATTAGTACTCATTGTCAGGAACAAAACTAAGTCTTGTACTTACATGGTCATAGATGCTATATGTTGCAATCAACCCTAAACATCTGTATCTGGAAATAAGACAATAAGACAGACATGTTGAGGAGTTCGGTGTTTTAATTTTCACAATAAATGATAAACAGATATTGGCAAAAAAAAAATAATAACAAAATGCCAAACATACACTGTACACATATGTATCTGACATGTTTATGAATCGTCGAATTCGTACGACAAGTGTACGAGCAGAAAGAAACAAACAATAAAATAAATAAAATAAACCGGGTAAAGCTAACCTAGAACATATTAAGCTTAATAAAGCCTCATGGAAACCCTCTGATGGAAACTCGTATAACTATTGTGCAAAACCTTACCTTGGAAAGACCCTTGCCCACAACAGGCGCAACGATCGGAGATCCGGTTATAGAAGACTCCATGGAGCTACACGAGAAGATAAGCTGTCTTTAGGCGAACGAAATTATCATTCTAGCGAGTAAAAAGCTTCTTAAACATGGATTTGTACACACACTTTAACCATGCTTCGACCGCTTCGACCCGTTACGAATCAACCGCCAAAAGTCAGAGCCAGAGAGGACGCCGGGATTTATTCATCTTGCGCATGATCGGTTCGGTCTTCGGAACCAGTTCTTCTCGGCCGAAGCAGACAGAAAGATAATAGGACGCGATGTTCTTTCCGCATACAATAAATAAATAAATAAATATTATGATATATATATTATAATGATATTCTTCTGGCCGGCCAAAGTTACAATAAAATATATGGAACAGAACCACGATATAACAATCCGCGATATTACAAAATCCTCGTTTTAACGAACACAATCCGAAGATCCAAACGTAAAATGTACCCCGATATTCGTTACATCGTTACATCGAGGTTTTCGATATAGCGAACTCTCGATATATTGGTACTTCTAAAAGCGATGTGTCACTAAAGCTTATCGAACATATAATTAATTGAAAAATAAATAAGCAGACAAATAAATAAATGAATAAATAACACAGATTTCGACTTGTGTACTTTCACAGAGTACAGAGTCCTGTTCGCAGGCTAGTTTTTCAGATATTATACAGAGCCCTGCTTATTATACCTACTCGTACCTTTTTGGTAATCTTCGATAGCATATTAGGCGAGTTTGGCAGAGCCATGGTTCGTATTTTGGCGAGACACAGTCGACCAAAATGCCCATGTCGAGACCAAACGAGCGGTACGATTAGGTATTTACCGTAACCAAATTCAGCCAAAATCCGGTTATATTTCTCGCTCTGTTGAAGCCATGCTTGCAAGGTAAGTACGCAAATTGTGTTGACTTGCATTGGTCTTCTACACTTTTGCCAAGTTCGACGTTTGAGTCGGTGTCGCATTTCTGTCGGATAATGCAGACTAGTCGAACGTGCGGCAGAAATTCGACAGCCGATTCAGACGTTGAACTTCTTCCGAATCTAATTTGTTTAATTGAATTCGACACGGCAGATATGCGACGTATGAACCGGGCCTAACATGCATTTTGCAGAGCCCTGCTTATGCGCGTTTACATACATTTCACATAGCCCTGCTTATGCGCTTTTACATACATTTTACATAGCCCTGCTTATGCGCTTTTACATACATTTTACATAGCCCTGCTTATGCGCTTTTACATACATTTTACATAGCCCTGCTTATGCGCTTTTACATACATTTTACATAGCCCTGCTTATGCGCTTTTACATACATTTTACATAGCCCTGCTTATGCGCTTTTACATACATTTTACAAAGCCCTGCTTATGTGCTTTTACAGACATTATATAAAATTTGAAGCTATTATGCAAACACTCAAATCCTCTGTAAAACGTAGATTTACAGACTTAATAAAGAGATTTTGTCAAGTCTGTAAATTATGGTCAATGCTTCATACTCTGAGCACTAAGAATTCACAGACATTTTATAAATATTTTGTCTTATTACAAAATACAAAAAGTATGCAAAATGTATGTAAAACCATAATTTACAAACATTCTATTATGACGGTGAAAGAAGACCTTAAAATTTCTTTTTATAGAAAGTCTGTAGAATTTAAATTTACAGAAATTTAGCCAAGTCTGTAAAGGGTTCAGTTTTTCCAGTGTGAATCACCGACCCAAATTCTTAGAAAAAGCAATGTACACTCAACTGCGCATGCGTTTAGTGCAAAATGTTAAGTTTCAGATACCACAAGGAAAGCCTATATACCTTTGTGGCCTTCATATGAGAGAAAACTCGTTATTAAGTGCAAGTGTGTCGCGTAGACTAATCTGCGCATGCGTTTAGTGCAAAGTTTTCAGTTCCAGGAAAGCATAGCGCCAGGGCGCGTGACCACGAAGGTCCCGCTTGTAAACAGGTTTTGTAACGTCACGTGTCACGCTCGTACCCAGGGCACGAGTAGTAGTCTTATGCGTTAACTTAGAGCCTAAAACCTCGCTTTCATGTTGCATATATAATGAGGGATGACGTCATCTTAATTAGATGAAGTACTCATCAAATGAGGTTGCCATAGCAACCGAGATGGACCGGAAGTGAAAAAACCGGAAGTAACCTAATTTGCATAAAATGCGAGGAAAGGGTATCGGCAGTAGCCAATCAGATTGCAGGGAGTATTTGAATGGACCAATCAGGGGTCAGGCATGTGGCGCGCCCTGGGTACTAGACGTGTGCGCAGGCCCGAGTGGCCGCGCGTGCCCTGGGTACGAGCGTGACACGTGACGTTACAAAACCTGTTTACAAGCGGGACCTTCGTGGTCACGCGCCCTGGCAACGAACGTGACTTCTATATCTATTGTACACAAAGCGAAATTTATGGATAAATTAGTCAAGGAAAATATGGAAGCCTTCGTTGATTTCACAGCCCTGGGAGCCAAGGTGCCAATTTGAAAGATGGACTTTTGTTTGTGCCAATTAATAACAGTCCAAACAAACATTAAGAAGGGGAATTAAATGTTATAGACGAAAGGGTTAGACTGCCCTACTTCCCAACTGGCAGATCATGCTCATTTTTTTTCGTTTATGTCTGTCTGTCTGTCTGTCTACTTTTTGTAACTTATTTCTATCCCTCCAACGGCAGCTGTAAACGAGTGTGTAGTGACGAAGCCATGCAAAAATGGTGCAACATGTGTTGATTTGAAAGATGGGTACCGCTGTCTGTGTAAACCAGGATATACAGGAAAAGACTGCGATCAAGGTATTGCGATTAAAAACCAAGTCTGAAAAACTATTTTGTATATTTTAAATTAGCACCTGTTATAAGAATGAGAAAATACACAACAAAAGTACCATGACACTTTTGTACTGTTTATTTTTAAAAGGACTTGTTATGGCTCAGTTTATGTCTATGCCTCATAGTTGATAAACATTAACCATTCGTCTTCCAGACGTGAACGAGTGTGTAACGGCCACACCATGTAAGAATGGTGCCACATGTGTAAATAGCATTGGTGGATATCAGTGTCAATGTGCAAAGGGTTTCAAAGGAATACATTGTGATCAAGGTAAGAAACAAACAAACAAAAACTATATGCTATTTTGACTTTTTAACGACTAAAAGAACAAGTCGGCTGTTTCCCGACGAAACACAAGACTGACTATAACAGTAACTTACACAGTAAAGAAGGTATCTTTAACAAGGGCTTCATCGCATTTTAGTATTCTTACACTTTGGGGCCCGAGAAACCTCCCTGTATAATCCAGTATTGTTTTTTTTGTTGCTTAGATATTATTGATTACGGTAGTCAATGCTGTCTCATCTAGACTTCACAGTAATACACTTAGGAAAACTACCGTGGGAACGGAAACGAGGACGATTCCAAATAAAATTTTAATGCGCAGATTTAAAGCACTGCTCGTGAGCGTCAACGTCGACGGATTAATTTCGTTCCTGGAACTTGATCTTGAACAACAGATACACTAAATATGATCGAGAGATTCTCAACTCAAATATAAATTCATTTTTTCAGTAACAGGCATTGTCCTCCTTCGTCCGGCGTGTCGTCATTGCTTAAGCTACTAAATACTTCGTAGACAACGAGAATCCCAAGAATCTCATAAGAGGCATCATTACTTCAACCTCCTTATTTAGCATATCTTACTTCATCATTTTTTCAGATGTAAACGAATGTAAAACAAGTACTCCATGTAAGAATGGTGCCACGTGTATTAACACCATTGGTGGATATCAGTGTCGCTGTTCCAGCGGATACAAAGGCCAACATTGCGAACAAGGTACGTTTATGCTGTTTTATAACTGCTGTAAGTTGTACTTTACGGTTGGACTCAGGGAAGCGGCTTCTAAACTTTAAACCCTATCCAGGCCGGGAGGGCGGAAAGTGTCAAACGCTGCCACCCTTTGCGAATTTATCTAAAATTTTGTCTGAAGAAAATTTGGTACGCTAGGTTGTTGTGTCGGGAACTTGATGTTACCATGACAACGGCATTTTGACAGCCATGTTTCTCAAAATTTGTAGTTCTAATGTTCCTATTAATGAAAATTAACTTTAATACAATCATTTTCACCTTTTCAGGTTTTTATGCACCGTTTTATGCTTTTGAGTACTTTTCAGTAATTGTGGGCGGTTTTCTGATGTTTTGGAAAAAAAAATTGAAATCTAAGATGGCGGATTATGTCAAACAGAATCACTTGCTGTTACAATCTAAAATGTCTGCTTGACTTTTTTTAGACATCAATGAGTGTCCACAAAAGCCTTGTTTGAACGGAGGGACCTGTGTCAATAAGCCAGGCAGTCACGAGTGCAAATGTGTCAGCGGTTACGCCGGTAAACTCTGCGAGAAAGGTATAGTAAGAAAAAACAAACAGGAAATAATCGGTAAAAAGTAAAACGCGATCTCTGGTTAAAAAAATTGTTTAAAGCAAGCTTTCAACTACCAGACTGTAGTCTTTAACGAGTACGAGTAATAAATTAAAGACTACAGACTGGTAGTCGAAATCTTATTTGAAACAAATTTTTAACCAGAGGTCGCTTTTCAACTTTTTACCAAAATTTAATGTCTCCCGGTTTCTCGTCCTTTTCTTAACAAGGAAATAATTGGCTGAATAAAGCCTTTCTTAATGTAATTTTTAATGATTGCGCAAAGCTTTTATTTTGATACAGAGCTTGTTAGAGGCGTTCAGTTAGTTAGGGAACAAGGCGATAAACGGTATGGGAAGGGCGGGGAAAAATATGGTGAAAGTGTGGGGGGAAAAAAGTACCCCCTCCCCCCTTCTCCTCCCTACCCCCCCCCTTTTTTGCCCGCCTTTCTCCCCACTAAATCCCTTACTAACCAAACGCCTGGAAAAGGCTTATTTGAATAATGCCGCTTGGTTTATTTCACGTGTGCCCTTTGTTCGTAACATTTATTTTGCGTTTTTTTGGCCTTATTATTATGTCTTGACTGTAACTGTGCTCTTTAAATGATTTAATGGAGCCGGAACTAATTGCGGAGTTGCACGCAATTTAGGTATCCTACTGACGAACGGAAATCTTTATGGTCTGTTCCCTTGCAATTGTGCCATAGAAACACATCATTTATGTTATTGGTAGCTTTACAAAAATGACTCCATGCCAAATTATAATTATTTGAGTGGTTCTTGCAAGCATTTTTTATCTGCTGTAAATTCCACCAGACGTTGATGAATGCGAGAGCAAACCTTGCAAAAACGGTGCAAAGTGCGTCAATTTGATGGGAAGTTACAGATGCGACTGCAGTCAAGGATATACAGGCAAACACTGCGAACAAGGTAGATGATTGATGCTATAATTGTTCATAAATCAGTGATGTGTGTAAAATTAAGACCGTCGCTAAACTTTTCGCCTAAGATGTAGCAGAAGATCTTTCTCTGGAGGCTAAATTCTTAGACGTGATTTGAAAGAAAGCCATGTTTATTGTATGTGGAATTAAGTTTTGTACTAACTTATTCTTTTGTCTTTTGCAAAACTGCTTCAAAATCATATAAAAAAATGTCTTTGAAACTGCCCGATGTTAAGGACATTTCTTAGCATTTCATTACGCATCTTTATTGCGCATAATGTAATGCGTAATTTAAGCGCAGACTAAGAAGACGGCTGCTTTCTTTTTATGGCTTGGTACAGCAGAAAGGGGTCGGTTTTTTTTTAAATTTTCCTCTTATTTTGAGCCTAGTAATCATCTTTCTCCATTACATAAATTAAAAAATGATTTATTTTGCAGAAAATAGATAGCCATAAAGTCGAGATAACTGCATGCTTGGCTTGACAATACATCTATTGTCGTATTATTTTGACAGGTTGCTACTTTACTATTTTTAAAGTGAACGGTCTGGAAGATGACATTGTAAGAATTTGTAGGGTAAATACGGGGTCCTCCTGCTTCTAAACGAAAATGGGTCTCCTCTTTTTTTTATATCAGAATAGCCAATAGGGTAATTTTCAATCAATATCTATAAGTCAGTTTTATTTTGGTGAAAAGACCTTGATCATGGAATTTTTAGGAACATATCAACTTAAAGTTTAAGTTTTGGGTTAACAATTCCGCGAAATCTTAGAACATGCCCACTCCTTTTTTTGTTGGTGTTATTGTTGCAGCTTGTTCTTTGTCTGATGTTTTGATCCTATGTCTACACTATATAGTATAAGATATAGTATTCCACACCTTCTCAACTTCTGTCGTAGATGTGGACGAGTGCAAGACAAACCCTTGCAAAAACGGTGCGAGCTGTACCAATTTGATAGGAAGTTACAGATGCTACTGTGCTAAAGGATTCACAGGCAAACACTGCGATCAAGGTAACAGCAATAGCTAACTATATTGTTAATGATCATTAAATTTGATACAAGTTTTTTCCTTTATAGTTCCTCAATAGTTTGGTATACACCTAATTACAATAAGGTTGTCATAGAAAAAAGGAAAAAAAAAAGAATAAGTCAAATATGAATCAATTAAGCGCATGCATGAAACTCATTTGTACAAATGGCCTCAAAATGCCTCAAAATACGAATAAATCAATTTGTATAGGTAATCACATGATTTCGAGTGCAATTTGGGATAAATAAGCACGAGTAAATTTTTCAAAGGCTAACGAAATTGCTCGAGCCCGTAGGGCGAGTGCAATTTGTAGTCTTTGAAAAATTTACGAGTGCTTATTTATCCCAAATTACACGAGAAAAATCATGTGATTACTTATTAATAATATTCATGAAAAAAATGCGAGAAAATAACATGCGCAAATCTCGTACAAAAACAATTTATTCAAACTCGGCAAATATCATCACGCATTCATTCAAAACAAGGTCAAAGCCCAAACAACGTACAGGTTCCTCGATGTTTTAAAAGTTTTTTAGTCGAAAAATCTGGCTAAACAGTCAAACGAATTGTCTAAATAAAAGATTCTGGGTTTTATTACCTCTTCCAGATCGAGATTTTCTTCTGCTTATTTTACTTGTCGAGCTTTGCTTGGGTGCTTTCATATCGAAGGCCAGCCAAGTGAAGCTGTTTCGCTTTTCATTTCAACACTTCCTTGGACGAAACAATCGCTCTGTCTCGTACAATAGAAAGCCTATAAGTTCTGTTATCTGAGTACAGTGTCTTTCAAGCGATGTTAGCATAACGTTGAGGCTATCTGGTCCATAATCTTCGAAAATGTGTTTGTTGTTTTTGATTGGCCCCCTGTGGCTGCCTTTGTCTATTAACCAATCAGGATGCCGCGTTTGTTTCTCTTTTTTGCACTGAATTTCGTCATTTCTGCATCGAATTTCCTAAAAACTGCATTTCTCTAAGCCAATCAAATTCGAGAAATTTTTTGATGTATATTATTAATCTTGTTAAAGCACAAAAAAGTAAACTAAAAAGGGTGCAGATAAATTCTCGTGAAATCTCAGTAAATGCTATCAATAATGAAACTACGGTAATTAATTCCTATTTGCCTTTTCCTTTTTTCCTTCTTTCTGTGACATCGTTACTGCAATAAGGTGTACGTGGAAATACTTTTTACATTAATTATTATTTACCCTTGGTTGTATAATACTTTTGTCGGTGTCGTTTTCGTCGTTACAATTGATCAACAAGTCCTAAATTGAAGAATTAACATTAACCCTATTCAGATCGGGCTTTTTTGGACCTTCTCAGACCGGGGGGGGGGCTTCGGCCCCCCTCCTATGTACTTCCAGAATATTTGCAATCACCATGAAACTTATAGGATGTAGTGTCGCTCTTTCGTATCGTCCGTGGGATGGTGACGTCAATCACTGACATACATCTGTGTACGCCGCCATCGTCCGCCACCTTGGATTTAATTTTCCAAATGCCAGCCACCCAAATACTGAAAGTCTCAAAAGTCGGTAAAAAACATTTGACACGCAACATACAAATTTGGACGTGCTGTCAATCCGGCGGTGGTCGTTCCTGACAATTACCCTACAAATTGCAGATAAATTGCAGCGTTTCGTTAAATCTTAAACAAGTATAAAGTTCAAATCGCGGGCCTCAAAAGCCCCCCCCCCCCCCGGTCTGAATAGGGTTAAGGGCACAAATTACTACGGGTCTTGTTATATTCTGTTATTATTATATTCCATCCCTTTTTTCTTTCAGATATCAACGAGTGTCTAACAACCAAGCCTTGTAGAAATGGGGCTACATGTGTTAACAGTGTTGGTGGATATCATTGCCACTGCGCCGCAGGATTCAAGGGACAACACTGCGAACAAGGTTCTGAATGATTCGTCAGTGACGTTAAAAATTATTTTTTCTCTTCTTCATCTGCAAAAAGTTAATCATTGTCATCGTATTAAATATCATCGCATTTTCACCCTTTTTATGCAGAAATTACTCAAAAAACACGATTTTTTAACCGTTAAATTGATTTTTCTCTAAAATTTGCTAGGAATGCACTTTCTCACCCTACAGTAAGTTTTTAATGAAGTTTTCATGGAAAAATGCAATCTCGTCCCCAGAGGCCGCGATCCTTTTGGTCTGCGCCAGGGATCGGAACCTCTGGGCTATTCTGAAAAGCCGCCACAAAGGCGTCTGAATCTGATTGGCTGTTGAAAAACGTGTTCGTTTCACCACAATCTCTGGCGCACTCGCACAATCAAACCGGAACAAGGATTTCCTGGTTCCGGTTTAGATTCGTCCAGAGCCGTTGAGTTTCCCGACCGCTGGTCAAGGGGAACGCAGGCTCTGGAAACGAGATTGGGAAAAATGTACAATATTTTACTTTGGCGCCTGCGCAGAATGCAGTCATGATCAATATTCAAAATAGACAGTCCTGTGGAAAGATCTATCCAACCTCTATAAGTTGCATATCACAAGAATCTGCTGTCGTGTAAATTGGTGACGTCACAAGTGGTTGAATGGCCATTCCTCCAAATCCTGAAAAAAAAAAACAGGCTTAGCATAATAAGGGTTAATATTAAATCCCTGTTTTGATAGCAATATCTAGTTCATCGTTTTACTATTTCTTTTGTTTCTTTCAATTCGTTTTTAGACATTCATGAATGTCAGAACAGTCCATGTCTTAATGGAGGAACCTGTTACAATACACCGGGAAGCTATCACTGCAAGTGTCCCAGCGAATTCCAAGGGAAACACTGCGGAGATGGTACGGATTATTTTGCAATTATTGCAGGATAGTTTTACTATATTCAGTGGTGGTGTGGTAATGGTAATCGACAGCGGTAGTTGTAATGGCAGTTTTAGCGCAGTTACTTTGGCAGTTGTATTGAGCAGTGATATAATGGTATAGGATGACAATCGCGTGACAGTGGTGGTAGTGGAGACGCAATCCTTGCGATGATGAACAACGTGACACTGCTTTCAGTATTGGAAGGGTACAAACTACATAAAGGCCCCTTCTACACTGACCCGGGTAAATTTGAAAACGGAGAAATTTGAAAACGCCGCGTAAAATGTTTTGCGTCCACATTAATCCAGGTAAATTTGAAAACGATACCCACTTTGGAGTACGTTTTTGAAAAGCTCCGTTTTCGGTGACCGATAACGCCGGTTCAGTGTGGACGGTTGGCCTAACCGGAGAAAAAGATGCGTTTTCAAATTTATCCGGGTCAGTGTGGACGGGGCCAAAGAATGGAGGGCTTTCTTTTTGTGTGAGTACAGTACCGACAAGTGTGTCATGTTTCTTTTTTCTCCCTTTCTTTTTACCAGACGTGGATGAATGCAAGCACAGTCCTTGTAAAAACAGTGGAAGCTGCACAAATTTGATGGGAGGTTACCGATGCGACTGCAGTGGAGGATTTACAGGCAAAAACTGTGACCAAGGTCAGACAGCGTTTAGTTCCAGGTTAATTTTAGGAGTTAACTCAGACTGTCCAAACTGAGAAAAACCTTATTGAGGAAAAACTGTCGTTACTTTTCTTACAGGGGTGCTTTAAAGTCATTACATGGAACTGACTAGAACTTACCTGTATTCCTTGTTAATACAAACGCAATACAAATGATGACAAACGATCTCAAATTAAACAATCTGATGAAAGGGAAAAAAACCTTTATTCGAACTTAATAGGAATCATTTGAACAGTGACCTA
Organism: Oculina patagonica; assembly: GCF_052425735.1. Lineage (NCBI taxonomy): Eukaryota > Metazoa > Cnidaria > Anthozoa > Scleractinia > Oculinidae > Oculina > Oculina patagonica. The sequence continues at coordinate 9,979,070 of NC_135764.1, read as the reverse complement.
TGGATTCGTACTGGGCATTTAGTGGGAAAACACAAGCTTACATTACATACATACCTAACTGGTTGATATGCTTCAAATACAGCTTTTAAATGTGCTGCGTTTTGACGTGATGTGACGTGTTGTATTAAATCGAGCTCACCGTAAACGCGCATTTGGCTATCAAATTTGTGTTCCATGGAATATGAGCTAATATACCATTAAATTGCCTGTTAACCAATCAAAACGCAGGAAATTTGCAATACACTTTACTTTTGATTAAGATATGATATGATATGAAATGGAGTGATATGATGTGATATGATATATGGTGTGAAATGATATGATAGGATATAAAATGGTACGAAATGATATGACATTCGATAACAGAGACTGTTAAAAGTCATCTGAATCCTCTTTTTACAGACGTAGATGAGTGTGCAACGAGCAAACCATGTAAAAATGGCGCCACATGTGTAAACACTATTGGTTCATATGAGTGTCACTGTTCCAGTGGATTCAAAGGAGCACATTGCGATCAAGGTTGCTTACTTTAGTCAATAGCTACATTCTATTTTCAAAACCATTTCATACAATACATCTAAATAATTCATTTTCACATACGATACTTTCCTGTAGAAATTTGTTTGTTTGTTGCTTTTTTTTACCCTGGAAAGTGTGTTGACCTAAGCCTTGAGTGTCGCAGCCATTATTCATTTTATGTACATCATTACATGTGAATAGATAAACTGTCATTGTTTCTATACTTTCTAATATACGACAACAACAATAACAACCACAACCACTACCACAACAACAACAACAGCAACAAAGACTTATTTGCAAATTTCTATTCTATCTTTTCCTAGACATTAACGAGTGCTCAACGAACAATCCTTGCAAGAATGGTGCTACCTGCACAAACACAATCGGTGGATTCCAGTGTTCCTGTGCAAGTGGATTTAATGGGCAATATTGTGAACACGGTATAGATTTTAAGAACTATCATGTGTAGATACTTATATCTCTCTGTTACATTGCTTTATTCATGGTTTAAAAAAATTCTGCATTTGACAGTGATGTCTATTTAACATAAATATATGAAGTCAGCTATTTCAATAATTATTTAATTTGACATGAAAAAAAAATATAGTTTTGAGATTTTTATTAGTATATATGAGCTACGTGTACTACAGCTACGAATGTTATTGCGGTTGCTAAAAACGGCATAATCTCTACTGTCCGGTATAGGCCAATCCAAAATGCTGTTATTTATAACGATCATAACCCGTGTTCAAAAACTTTGAAATTTACTGAAAAATATTCATAGTGAAAATTGTAAAAAAAAGTGATGAAGATAGAGAAAATCAAAGTTAAAAAAAAATTAATTAGGCATTACACAAAAAATAGACAGCGTGAATCTGAGAAAAAAGCGGAATTTAAAGGCAATGTTGAGATATATCATTTTGCTAAATATCTGTAGATATTAATGAATGCTTGACCGATCCTTGTTTGAACAATGGAACTTGTTACAACAAGCCTGGCAGCTATGAATGCAAATGCACTAGCGGATACAATGGTGACAACTGTGGAAACGGTAAGAAGTTTCAAACGTTGAAGGATACACTCTTCTGTTTTATATAAGAACTATTTTATATAAGAACGTCGCAGCTGAGATTTGCCCTAAAATAAGAACATCCTCCAACTCATCAACTTTTACGCGCTCTTATAAAACAAAGAGTGTATCTTTGCAACCGTCTGTCTGCAGTTATTTTTGACAGGCTTTAATTCTCTGCAGATCGGGGTATAATATTTGGCTATATTTGATTAATATTTGTATATTTTCGTTCTTTGGCTATAGCAGTTATTTATTTATTATATCCTACTTCGAATTACTTATTCTCACAGTGTTTAATCGTGAATTGCGTTAATAACTAAGAGGACGTCCTACTTAGCTTTTGCTTTTGTTCAAGTCAAATTGTGTCCGTTATTAGGCGGCGTTCCACTGTATGTTGATAAGTGACATGTATTGCTATTTACATTCATCTTTGTACGTTCTTCTAAAGACGTCGACGAGTGCTCAACAAACGATCCTTGTAAAAATGGTGCTACCTGCACAAACACAATCGGTGGATTCCAGTGCTCCTGTGCAAGTGGATTTGATGGGAAATATTGTGATCAAGGTATTTATGAACTGATGTATAAATAACATGAACGTATCTTCCGCTTATCTTTGTTGGTTCAACAGTCTAACATCTTTTCTCTATCTATACGAGTGACCCATTAATAAATACACCAGTTAGGGTAACCTTTAACTAAACAAAAAATGATATTTGTTCTCTTTTGGAACACTATATTTATAGGAAATCAATTATACACAGCTCTTATAAATTCAGCTTGAGGTCCGTACTGTGCTAAGCTATTCTCATAGATTAATGGAGTCAAGATCTTACCTTACAGCTCGGACGAAAAAAAAAATCTCAATAAGATAATTATAACTTTCGCTTTATACCAGAGGAAGAGAAACATTTTAAGTTAAGCACATGGAAAGTGAGCCTTCCCGCAAAAAAGGCCAGTAAAATTGACCAATCACTTACCGTATTTTCTCAATTAAACGTCGCGGCGTTTGTTAAATTTTTAACGTTTTTGATGAGGCGTTTATTCAAGGGCGGCGTTTATTGAGGGCGGCGTTTATTTCAAAATCACATTTCTTAGTTCACTGACAACAATTACGGTAAAACATTTTAAATATTACGTAAAACAAAAACATGTTTAAAGTTCCAATGGGGCCAAGTCTCGTTTTTTTGCTTAGATTGTGCAAGGATGGTGTAGATTACCGCGTTGTACCGTACTTGTTTTTTGGATGTTTTATTCCTTATTATCCTCGAATAAACGCCGCATTTTTCTAATTGAGTGCGGCGTTTATTTGAGGGCTTCGTTTCATTAAGTAAATGAGGTATGTACAGTGCGTGTACTATCTGAGAAATATAATAATAGGTATTATAAAATGGTCGAGGAATTGCGCGCGCTGTGATTGGTCAATTCGAACTCGTTATAGTCCTTTATAAAATGGTCGAGTAATTGCGCGCGCTGTGATTGGTCAATGGGAACTCATAATAGTCCCATAAAGCACGCTGCATACGTCACGCGCGTGCTTTATGGGGTTATAATGCACGCTGCTTACGTCACGAGTTTTAGCGCGCGCAATTTCCTTCTTATTTACATTTTCATAAAATCCTGAAATAAAATAACTTTCTCCTCGTGCATTATTGAGTTATATAATGCACTTGGGAATTTTTAAGAACATTCTCTCGAGAAGTGTTACTCGAGAAGCACTCGGCTGCGCCTCGTGCTTCTCTATGCACTTCTCTCGTGTTCTTAAAAATTCCCGCGTGCTTATATAACTCAACAGTAATGCACTCGGGCGCGTTTTTTATTTCTTTAATAAAGCACGCTGCATACGTCACGCGCGTGGTTTATCGAGTTTTAGAATATAGCCGCTGTATACGCGCGATGGAATTCTAGCTGGCATTATTTTTAATAGAACATAGCTGAAAACTATAGAAGCCTGGTACCCCGGATGTGCGAATTGTTTGTCGAGTTTCGCTGAACGACTTCGTCGACTTCGCCTCTATTCTCTTGTTTTGTTGTTTAAATGATGTTTTAAAGCAGCAAGTTTTTTTATCAGGAACGTTTTCCCTACTTAAATGGAAGTAAGACAGTGCCAAAGGAAGCGACAAATGAAGAAAGAATCGTTGAAATTTGTTGTTTTTCTTTGGCGTTGTATACGCCAGTATTTTGCCGTGAACTGCCCGAAATTGATTGGAAATTATTTAGCAAAAGAAGCCGGACTCTAGAAACGCTTTGAGGTAAGAAACCTTTTTTTAGCCACAATCAGAAGACAGAACACTCCACTTTTGTTGTTTTTAAATCGAAATAAGAGGCGAATTTGAAAAACTTGCTGCGAAACGAACGCATGAAAATTTTTCATTTGAATGGAATTGAAGTACGGTAGACTAAACCAAACTTGAATGCGTAAATATTTCAACTAGATTTGTCGGCTTTGTGAGAATATTTTGGTAGTTGAAGAAAGAACTATATAAATAGGAAATATGAATGAAATAGTATCTTGGTTTATTTATAAAGAAGCCGCCAAAGAAAAGAATAAACTAAACTTTCACTTTTACCAATGTTGCGTGCGTTTGTAAATGCCGTGAGCGGCCGCGAGTCTTGTAAGTTCTGTGCACTTTTTTATGCTATATTCTAAACCCACTAGAAGATGGTTTTTCTATGTCCTATAAGAAAATAATGCACTTTTGAGGTCTAGGAAAGCAGCTGAATGCCCTCGCCTGACGGCTCGGGCATTCACTAGCAGCTTTTATAGACCTCAAGCGTGCATTATTTATGGGTTAGAGACTGTTGTGAGTGTTTTGTTGACAAATACACGCACGCGCTGGCCTCACAATGAACGAGAAATGTTCAATACTGCACGAGGCGTAGCCGAGTGCAGTATTGAAAATTTCGAGTTCATTGTGAGGCCAGCAAGTGCGTGTATTTGTCAACAAAACACGAACGGACAGACTGAGTACACTGCAAGCAATCATCGACTTAACGAACTTCAAACAATAAGCTTTATGTTTAAAGAAGTCAAGTAGTACATAATTACACGGGATAACATCAATATGAATATAAAATTCACAAATAACCCGTACAGAAATAAAGCTTAGAATGGTTCGTAAAGTTGTTCATCAGCGGTGGTCGTTCATAAAAACAGCAGTGAAACAGTCAGCGAGAAGCTTGTTCAAAGCGAGTCGATGGCTTTCACAATCAAGCAACTACAAGCAATTCAATCGCACACAAAAATCTATTTATTGAGCTGCAGTTTACCTTTGAACATGAAAGCGCTTCAAGTTGTTATCCTCTTCGATTTTGTTTGGTATTGGATCGTTGATAATTTGAGGAATACGTTTTTCTTCCACTTCTACGAGCCTTGAAGCTGAAGACATTTTCAATAATGCACGATTTTTGTGCATTATTGTCAATACTGCACTGTCGGAGTTTGCTGACGACAGGTAAAGCTAAATCACGTGATCTATTTTAACCAATTGCGCGCGTGGATTTTGGACAGTGAACGAAGATTGTATATTAATTTCTTATAGAACATGGAAAACCATCTTCTAGTAGGTAAATAATGCACGCTGCTAACTTCGTCACGAGTTTTAGCGTGCGCAATTTCTTTAACATTTCATAAAAGAAATAAAAAACTTTCTCCTCGTGCATTATTGAGTTATATAAGCACTTGGGAATTTTTAAGAACACTCGAAAAGTGCTAAAGCGCTCGGCTGCGCCTCGTGCTTCTCTATGCACTTCTCTCGTGTTCTTAAAAATTCCCAAGTGCTTATATAACTCAGTAATGCACTCGGGTGCGTTTTTTATTTCTTTAATAAAATCTAACCAAATATCTTTAGACAAAAATGAATGCCTTACCGATCCTTGTTTGAACAATGGAACTTGCTCCAACAAGCCTGGCAGCTATGAATGCAAATGCACTAGCGGATACGATGGCGACAACTGCGAAAATGGTAAGAACTTGTTTAAATTTGTCCGTCGTTATTTCTGAAGATTGCTTGGTATGTTGTTGTTTTATTCATTCATTATATTTATTAAAAGAAAATCTAGCAAGGATTGCATGTAAAACTCTTTTATAACATTAAATGAGCAATGTCGCGGTATATCAAGTTATTTTCTTGATTCCTTTTAAATTGAAGGAATCCTCAAAAATAATAGTTTTGTTACATTTTAAAACAACAAAGGAGTAATAAAACAACAAAAATAAACGAGAATGGTTTCGACTGATAAAGATTTAGACAGATTTCGAACGACAATTTTGAAAAAAACTTTGCCAACTTTTCAAAACGTGTTGTCCGTAACGTAGCTCCTTTAATGGATGGAGATCACAATAATTGACAAAATCTGAAACGCAGCCCAACAGACACAATTTTGGCGTGAACAAAAGCTATACGTTGGTCATAAAAAGGGACTCCATAAATGCAGTTGTAATTCGGAGGGCCGTCGGTGGCCATTATGTTTAACAAATAGACTAGTTGCTTATTACGAGAAACAAGCTTAATCTTTATACAAACGTTCTCTTGAAGACATTAACGAGTGCTCGACAAACAATCCTTGCAAGAATGGTGCTTCGTGCGTCAACACGATCGGTGGATTCAATTGTTCCTGCCAAATTGGATTTGAGGGGAAATATTGTGATCAAGGTACCTGATTTCGCCTGTAACTTTTATATCTTGTTAGAATCTAACGAGAATCTTGAGTACGTACGGATCCCACTACTGCGCGTGTTAACGGTTAAAAGGGAGGATGCTTGGCTTGGAACCTGAGCATAGCTCGCACTCTTAGTTAATCACATTGCGTCTCTCTACCCACGTTCAAGTTGGTATCGTAATCAATATTGTCTAGTTGTCTAAGCAATGGCAATGCAACCAAATGCCATGAAGCATCTTGTGCTGGAATAGCATGCCATTCCTGTTGTTAAGCAGTAGCAATGAAAAAAGAGCAGTTTCTCTGCTATTCAGCTTTGTAACCATGGTGATTTTTGAAACCATTGTGTGGACAGAACTGTGCTTATAAAATGGTTGTTAATTAAAATCCTAAGCCAGCCTCTAACGAGATAACAATTTTATGATGTTCTTTTCTTGATTGCTTTTTTTTGATTGGTTGACTGACTGACTGATTCTGACTGATCAGTGCAAGGAAAAGTAAAATTCAGACAGCAAGAGAAAGTTGATATAAAGCCTTTACAGAAGATATCTTTTTATAAATAGCGAGTGGTAACAAATCGATAAAAATGGTATCACACATGTGTGAATAAAAATGATATCGATAACTACAGATGTGTGATATCATTTTTGACCAATCAGCTCGTAGAGTTTGCCATGTTTCAATGCTAAATGAGCCAAAGGTAATCGATATTAAGTCGAAACATCTTCTCCTGTTCAAAACCGATTTCTCGATTTGAACACTCGAAGATAAATTTCATATCTCCGCGCAACCATGTATTATCCTCTATATATCTAATTTGTTATTAACAGATAAAGATGAGTGCAAGGAAAACAACCCCTGTAAGAATAACGCTACTTGTGTAAACCTAATTGGTGGATTTGAATGCAAATGTCAGTCTGGCCATCATGGAGATACCTGCGAACAAGGTAATAATCTATAAATATTTCAATTATCTGAGATGGATTAATTAGTTTTGATTCCCGTTAAAAAAAGAGATTCTCTGAGAAAAAAAAAAAAAAAAAAAAAAACTACAACATAATACATTGTAATGTTATAGATTAGGTTGTCACTTCATGGGGTACGGTTGTCAGTTTCAAAAGGGTATATGACTACAGAAACGACCTATAAGCTATATCTACACTCACTCAATCAACGTATAATGGCTCTTCTTCTTAGTTCCTTGCCCCCTGGTGAGGGAAAGGGCTCTACTTGTTTTAAAATGACAGGGAACGAAAGAAGCATTTGTGATTTCCGGGAGAATGAAGGAAAGGATAATAGGATAATGGTATAGCGGCTACTAAGTTATGATCAATGTATTAAATGAATGACCTTTATATGTTTAGTAATTAGTGCCATCATTTTCTGTGACTTTTCCTATGTGTGGGAAGCTTTTCACCGTGACAGTTTCGTGAAACAATATGACAAGCCATCCAGAAACATGAACAAAATGTACACTTCAACAACTAACGCGCTTGGTGACAATTACACGTTCTAAAAAGTTTAATAACAGTCGATAATTATGATGTTCACAAGCTTCACGGAGAATTAAATATTTCTATAATGGTGACAGGGGTGGTCGCTTTTTTCGACTTTCAAAGGGACTGTTATTATAGGGACACTGTCACGAGGATTGGTCACGAGGATTAGTTTGAACAAGTGGTCTTGTTCAAACATAAAATGCACCTAGTACCTCAGTTGAAGATATAAAGTAAATTGTTGTTAAAGGAAGAAGGGAGCATTATTATATTTTAGATGTTTGGCCGAGCTACAAGGACATAACTTGAAAAAATCAGCCTGACTTTTTCAAGTCGAGATCTTAAGTTCCTGAGGGCATCGCAATAATACCACTTTTTTGTAGCTTAAGTACACTGGTATAGTAATGTGTAACAAAACGGCACCACTATTTGTTGGTTTTTCCTATGTTTTTTGACTCTTGTATTTGGTACAAAGTAAACCAGTGTGAATGAGGTTTTAACTGTGCCACTATCTCCTTACTTGTAGATGTGGATGAATGCATTACCAATCCTTGCCAGAACACCGGCAACTGTACAAACACAGATGGTGGTTACATCTGCAAGTGCATCAAGGGATTTGAAGGGAAGAACTGTGAAAATGGTAAGCATTCCACAGGCATTGGCGTACAGACCAAATATAATTCTACTGGCAATTGTTCCCTGGATTAGACCTATATCTGGCAAAAGAACCATATCTTCATTGACCTCCTATGGCTTTATTGTTGTTGCATACTAACAGAAGTGCTCAATGTGGCCCCCAAAGATTATGGTATAATAACAAGGCCGATACACACGAAATGTTTTGCTCCGGGGTTACGCCTCAGGGGCACGCTGAAGCAGCAAAGCTCCAATTTCCAATTTCATCTTCGGGAACAGAATTTCAACCGCGTAAAATTCTTCACGATGTCAAACCGGTTTAATATTTATGGGCAAGATCATAGGGAAAATTAAGTAAACTTGAAAATGCTTTCTCGTGTGACCTGTACGGGTTTTTTTTCTCATGGAGCATGCTCAAAAAGCGAAACCTCTCGTGTATGAAGGCCTATAGGAAGGGTTGTTATCTTGTATCCGACAACGATAAAGAAGCAATTGGGACTTAATAAAACATCTCGGATAACTGAGTAATTTTTAAATGCTCCTTTTCTTCGTTTTTAGATGAAAATGAATGCGAAGGAAGTGGTAATCCATGCCAAAATGGAGGAACATGCGAGAACAAAGTAGGAACATACAAGTGCATATGCCCTGCTGGAATCACAGGGTTTAACTGTGAGATAAGTAAGTGATGCTGAATGCAAGAATAACACAATATAATACACTCGTAAAAGGACCCTATTCTGCCTCTGCCATTTTTGATGCCATCAAAATAATATTAAAATTGTATGGCTAAATCCTATTGCATTGCTAAAAGGAATAATTTCTCTATTGTTAAATGACACTCACATATTCAAACATTCTGAGTTATACTTGAATTCTAAAAAACAATCTGTATGTATTTTCGCAAGAGTACGTTTCTGTCTGTCTGTTTCTGTCCGTCTGTCTGTCTATCTGTCCGTCCGTCCGTCCGTCCGTCCGTCAGTCTGTCAGTCTGTCAGTCTGTCAGTCTTTCAGTCAGTCAAGGGGATAGAACCGAGGTCTGGGACCGTGTAGCGATGTTCTCACAACTTGCAACTTGCAATTTTTGGACGATGATGCAGCAGGCCAAAATGGAAGCTAAAGCAATCATGACTACGATGCTGTGGATTCAGTGATTGTATAGAGATCACACCTATGTTTACTAAAAAAATAAATGCACTGTTTTCATCCCAAAAGTTTGTCGTTATGCAGAATTTTGTGATGTCGCGTTCCTTTTTAGCGCTGAAATGCAAATGATTGTACCACCATTTTCAACGCACGTGGGACTCACAAATGACGTAAAACAAAGAACGACCAAGTCAACAAACAACCTTGCAACAATTGAGCAATAATATCTCTGACCGGCTCGGGAAGATTCGATTGCCACGTTGTCATTGCCATTTCCGTCGTGGTTTGATTTCACAACAACCACTACATCAACAAGAACCTTTCTGGCGACATGATCGCCGCTTTAAAAACACAACTTAGAAAACATATTTTACTGCTATAAATAGGAACCGAAATCTCCCACTGGCTGCCATGTTGTTGTTGTTGAAATTGTTTTGACAATTTCACAATGAGAGGATCTACTCATGTGCCTTAGAGGTATCCGTTGACTACCGCCCCGATGATTGCTTTACAAGTTCGATGATTACAAGTTGTGAGAACATCGCTCAGATTTCATTTAAGAGAATATATGGGAAGTTGCCCCCCCCCCCCCCTTGTTTTAGTGTAACAGTATTTACTTCTGTTTCAATACGGCTCTCATGTAAAGAAGTTTTGTAAACTTATGAGATTGCCCTATTCAAATAGAAGTGAATCAATCAAACAATCAGTCTTACTTGTTTTCTGTTTGTTTGATTTTGTGTTTTAGCAAAGACATTCGAAGAGCTTGGTTGCTTCAGGGACAAAGCTAAAGACCGCGCTATGGGGAAATACCTGAAAAACCTACGAAAATTTATAGACTGGCGTGACATGTCAAAGACAATCAAAAACTGCTTTGACATTGCCAGAAGTCACTCGTAAGTACATATTTAAATAATGCGACTCTTGTAAATCAAAAACAGTATTCGCGTTAAACCTCGAGTTAAATTAGTAGTTGAGTACTTATTTAAAGCCAGTTCTAAGTATTTTTTGGGGGGGAATTACACATGAGTTCGACAATTACTCCAGAATTTTCTAATAATTGTGGGCAGTTTGCAGCTCTCTATATTATATATTGTCATGTACGATAAATCATATCATCATTTGTAATATAGTAAAAACCCGCGTGTAAGAACCTACTTTTTTCAGAGTTCGCCAAAACAGGTTCTTGTATTATAAGGTACTTATCGACAGTTTAGGCTAAGTAGGTTCTTAATTATTTTCTTAATTTCTACAGAGAAGACATTGTTGTCGATTATCAGAAAACAGTATAAAATCTGGTCTTTTCTTTATTATAAATATATAGTAATGCACCCATGTTGCCAAAAGTCCAACACTATTAATTGATCAATGATACAGTATGGTTTGAGTTAAAAAATATATAAATTAAATAGTAAACCCAACATCTGTTGGAATTTGTTTAGCTAAACAGGTTCTTATATTTTGGGGTATTAAAAGCAAATTTCTACCAGAAGGTTCTTAAATCCCTAGGTTCTTACACGCGGGTTTTTACTGTATTATAACATTTTCTATTCCAAGGGCGTACTACTTTTCGATTCAGTATTATGGAGAGTGCTGGGGTGCACCAGAGGGTACAGCCTATGATCGACATGGAAAGGCCACCAATTGCTGGTCCGGTGTAGGTGGATCTTACAGCAATTTCGTTTACAGACTGTTTTGAAGACGTCTCAAGGTAAAACGACTTCAGTTACCACCGTCAACAGAACAAAAAATACGTTTAAAACTTGACTTACTCCGCGTTTTAATAATACGCGAACTCTGTCTATTTAATAGCCTGCAGAACAGGCGGTTTATTTTGCGTATCGACTCGCGAAGTGCTAGGTTTTTATTTAGCGGGTCACGCGAGGGCGAGCGCGAAGCGCGAAGGAAAAAACCTCGCAATAACCCCGCAAAAATAAACCGCCTGTTCTGCAGGCTTTCTATTTAACGGTTGTGTTTTTCGCTGCCGTCAATCGCCTAAGCAAACCTCTCAGGAAACAAAAGCTCACTTAAACGGGGTTCAAAAGGTCGCATCTGTGGGTTGTGATTTGCGGATTACCATCCATGTTGTTTGTTTCGTTCTTTTAGGCGACTTACGCAATCGTCAGTAAGGTTTTGAACTTCAGAGTTCGCTTGTTATCAAGCGGCGCACTTAAGAATGCTTAGGCCTTGTTCACATTAGCAGCAGCATAACGACTTAACGGCGAGGTCATGTAATCGTAAAAACACCTGACCTCTATATGTCACCAGTGTGAACAGCACAACATAATGACATGCCAGGAACATAGTTACATAAGCATAACGACATAAAAATAGAAATTTATCTTAGGTCGCTAGTGTAAACCAGGCTTAATTTTAGACAGAAATGTAACTGTGTAAAATCAATTTCCGAAAGTCGATCTAACTGACAGGGTTAAGTTGAAAGATGCTGTTTGTAGAATACGTTCAGTCAAAGAATTTGGCATTTCTTCTCCCTTATTTAGCATTTACAACTCAGGACTTTGTAATTGATCATAATTATGGCCGATTTTGCCTGGTAGTTATAATTAACATGAATGTTCCTTTTGCCATAAATAGGAGTTATATACCTTTTAAGAAAACATGCAATTAGTTTTACTTCTGTTAGTGAATTAAATTATTTCTCCTTTTTTTTTTCAGACATACTTTTTTCCGAAAACGTACCTGGACGAGACAGAGAGAAATAATATAGCAGCATATCATTACTCTTATATCAGATTACTCACAATAAAAGAGTATTAAAGAAATGTTGTCAAAGTCATTTCTAATGGTAGTAACTTCTCATTTTCTTTATAACGAGACCACAGAAGCACGTAAACAGTGGCCTTAACATGACGTCATCAGGGCAGGCATAGTGATGACGTCACTACATTCAGTTATATATGTCGCATTGTTTTTTATTAACTTGTGCACCTGCTGCTCGCAAAAAACTGTGAAAAACAGCTTTTAAAACCAGCGAAAGATCTAAAAGTTTGCAAGAAGGTAAATTGTATAATCGTAGGAGAATAGCGTTAACTGGCATCTGACTTGCACCTGAGAAAAGATAATAATCAAGAAAAGCTCAAGAGAAACGCTATGAACTAAAAAAACAAACAAACAGATAAATCTTTTTTAAATCTTTATTTTTAACTGTCATTGTTCCTCTGTACAATGTTTATGTTAAAGCTGGGAGGTAAATAAGTCTTGGTATTTTAGGTCTCCAACCACCTTTACTATTTCTTGTTCTAAAAGAAAAAGAAAAAAAAAATACATTAGAAATATTTTAGGTATATTGATTGAAAAAGGGACGTGTAATGGCCACGTCTCTACTACGTATACAGGCAGATGCAAACAACTATCGGACCAATAGACAAACAAACAAGCAAAAAATAGACACGCGTGCACGCACTTATCAATAAATACACAGCAATCATGCTATTCAAATGTTCACTTTCCCAAGCCGTTTATCATACCTTCAGACAGCTTCACTACACAAATTGGTAAACAAAGTTGGAATGAGACACTCCCACTACATTATTGTAGCAGTTTCTAGCTTTGCCATCCCTAGCATAGGTATCTCCAGCCTCAGGACCGGACCAGCATTCTCCGTAGTACTGGATGGCAAAAAATGTGTACCTGTAAAAACAGGGATTAGAATTGAAATTGGTTTCCAAGGTTACAAGAGCATCATAATTATCATTTCCTTCATAGTAAAAAGAAAAATACACAGCGTAACGTCACTGCATAACTGTAAATTAAAGAAGCAGGGATATTTCACTTATGAGAACGCGTGGTTGCACTGTGTATGGTCTGCCTTGATAAAGGTTAAACGAGCAAGGCATAAGTACAAACAAACCGGATGTCTACAGCGTCACAGCTAGCAGTGATAATAAGGAACCAAAAGTGTCTTTATTTGAGTAACACCTAACAGGGTTTCCCCAGCCTTTCTAAAAAAGGGGAGGGAGTCCACCATGTCCAAAATAAATCACTTAAGAAACGTCCTTTTAAAGCCGCCCAGAACGTATGTGTATCGCATCATTTAGAATGAAACATTTGTAAAATAATATCGTGGTTCTCATTTGAATTCTCTGCTCTTTTTGATTTTCTTAAAGACTCCTGTGGCAATATTTGAAATTCTAAAGGTGTTTTTTCGCAACTCCTAAAACCCCGATTACAAAGGGTATAAAGGTAGATGGATAGATGCGGACATGGTTTTTATTTATCCTCACCCCCGAAATATAAATCTCTTCCCTGGGGAAAATACCACCATACATTTAAAACACACTAAAAAACACATAGTGTAGAAGCTACATGCATAACCGGGGACTTCTTAGATCCTTCAACAGTGCTTTGGCTGACTGGAATAAACTTCCGCCAACAACAAAAAATCTATCTCTAAGAGACTTTACGAATGTCCTACACAAAACATTAATGTAAATAATAAGTATAAGTAGTTTTTTAACCTTAATGATCAATTGTATTTTTATTAATTTTACTGCGAATTTCAATTTCATATATTTTTAGTAGTATCGTTCTTAGCTTTTAGGGGTTTTTAATCAACTTTGTAATAATTTAGATTTTTAATTCATTTTTTTTTATGCCATTATTTTTTATCTCAGGACCTCCCTGAAAACCACACTAGTGAGTGGAGCCGCCTGTTAAAAGATCATTATTATTATACTTTTAGCATCGTATTTCAGCAAAAACGTTACCCTTTCGCCTTTGCCAGCTTGGCGCACTTGTCAACTGTAAGTTCGACTTGCTGCCAATCAATGTTTGAACGGAAGTTTCCCAGAAGTTCTGGCAGGGGGCGGGGCATCACACCACTGTCGTGGAAACAGCCGATTGGCTCATAAGCCGCTCCTAAGTATGCAACAAAATACAGACATGATTATTCAGGGAGAAGGAAGACGAACAACAAAATTCAACGACTTTGACATTGCTCCACTAAGATGCACAAAATCGGTTTCGTATGTTTCAAGCTATATAATTACCCTTAACTAACCAATCAGCGTAAGAAAAAACAAACTAACATGCAAACAAATAAATAAGTTTAAAAAAATAAAGACAAGCAAAAAAACAACAACAGCAAAAAAAGACGCCACTTACTTATGGCAGGGGTTGGCATGGCTTGCACTAAAAAAAATAATAACAATTATATGGCATTAAAATCAACACGTGTACTACTGTCAAGTTTTCCAGCCATAACTACACTAGATATCTAATGATTAATTGACTTATTAACAACAACATCGATATATCTATTGTTGATGACAATAGAGCTACACGAATATGTAGCTCCAATGGTAATTACATGGGCTAGCGAAATTAGAAAATATGTTTTCGCATGATAAATCATAATAGCAAAAAGGAGATAATTATACTCATAAAGGAAGTTAAGGGCAAAAACTAACAAAGAAACGATAAATCAAACAAATAAACTAACAAGTAAACAAAACAAAAAACAAAGCCAAAATTCAACGAAAACAAAACAAATAAAATGTATACAACAAGATTTTGCTTGTACTACCCATAGTAGTTAATATGGAAGGTTATACCTTACACAATTCTTTTTTTTTTTTAAATCTTAGCTCAACCCACAACTATATGAAATAGTTAATAAGGAGTAACACAAATATTTGAACGCTCACCATCCTCGCAATAGAAACCTTCAAATCCTGGAGGGCATACGCATCTGTAACCAGCAATGTCGTTCACACATGTTGCACCGTTCTGGCAATAGTGACTCGCACATTCATCAATGTCTAGATGTAAAAGAAAGTTAACAACTTTTATTTTATACTGAATGAATAAAACGTTGAAGCTAACTTTAGATCGCATATTGGTAAATTTACACAAAACCTTAATATATTGTCTACTGTCAAACAATTATCAAGATGGCGCTCTGAACCAGACCCTGGCTTCACTGTTTAAAGGATGGATATCTCTGAGAAACGCGTTATGGTTAATCTTAGCGCTTTCTCTCCTCATCCCATTCTGAAACATTGCTTACCTGTTTGAATAGTTGTCTTTCGGGCTGGTTAAATAACACGTTAACACAATCACATGCGTAGCTAACTAACTCTTACTATCGATCGTTTTACGTTTTGTTAACAGTTATGCATCCTTTCACCAGTCAAACGAAGTAGCTGCTTTTTATAGTTGTTCACATGTCAGCTATATATACTCTCCGCATTCGCCTTCTTGTATACTCAGTAGTCACGCTAATTATAAATCTTTTTCGGAAACATGAACAATGGTCACGACATAATTCTCTCTTACCTATGTACTGCACTTGAACAATAGGCCTATTATGGCTTTTTCAAAACATCTCAGCTCAAGAGCAGTACATAGGTACAAGAGAATTTTGTCGTGATCATTGTTCTTTGTTTGATAACACAATTGGAGGGTGCGCAATTCCCATTTACGTGGCAATGTAAGACATATGTGCCATTACTGAGCTCACCATGTTCACAGTCCTTTCCTTCCCATCCCGGCATGCACTCGCACACGTAGCCGCCATTTGTGTTACGGCATGTACCTCCATTCTGACAAGGGAACAGCTCGCATTCGTCAACATCTGAAATACAGAAAGCAAAAGTTCACCACGGACTTCGTTGCGCTACCGTTGAAAGAATAAAAAGTAATTTAATAGTTCCATTGCAAGCGGGATATCTACCGGGTAAATCACAATCCATTGGGTAGCAAAGTTTGTTTCGCCAATATTTATCCACCGGATAGCGTTAACTAATCTAAAAACACCTGTAGCGTATTGGTGGATCATATTGGAAAATTTCATGTATGGTATTAGAGATGTTTTTATAGCCAAGTACTTTAGTCTTAGAGTGACTTTCTCTGCGGCAGGGGCACCGCAGATAGGGTCTCATTGGAAGGTACTTGGCAAAAAGAACAGTTCTAAGACAATAGTCGTGACACAATTCCTTGCCACTGGATTTTTCATGATAGTAACCTTTTCCCAGCGGTCGTCTCGCAGTGCATTAAGTTTAATTACATGTATCTATTTAGTGCACAGTTGTCATGTTACCCTTGTCACAGGTCTTTCCAGTCCATTGCTCTGTGCACTGACATGTAAAATCTCCATCGGTATTTGTACAGATCCCATCATTCTGGCAAGGATTATTTTTGCATTCATCCACATCTAAAAAACGACAGTTCGTTTTATAAATCACGTTTATGCCTTTAATTTTATCACTTCCCTTTTCTCGACCTGTCCCTCATTAGCACATTGAACATTTTTCCTTCACGTATATAGTGAGAAACTGAAGACGGTCCAGGTGCGAAATAAAGAAGCACACCGTTGTGTTTAGAGTCGATTTAGAGCTAGATGCTTGTGGAGCCGTATTAGAAGTTGTTTCACCACAGGAGTGAAAAGCATGTAATTATTCTAATAACAACTTTATACCAATTATTGTATAATTTTGGAAAAGAAGCACGGAATAAAAACTTACCTTGATCACAATCATCCCCAGTCCACCCAGGAGCGCATTTACAGCTATATCCACCAGGCGAGTTTACACAGCTGGCTCCGTTTCCACAGGGGTTGTCTTCACACTCATTTACATCTGAAGGAAAAGACATATAATCGATTTCACTATTTTTAGAGAGAGTTGCCGAGTTTACCTATAAAGCTGCAGTTTCTTTCGAAAAGTCATTTCTTTCAGGTGAACTTCCTCTTTTTGACGCGTTCTTGGAAGTAGGACTTAACAGGGAGATGGCAAGTTGCTTAACTCTTGAAGTTTCTACCTTGATCGCAATCCTTTCCGGTCCACTGTGAGGTACAACTGCAGGCATATCCTCCTTGCTCGTTGTTACACGTTCCACCGTTCTGGCACGGGTTTTGTTTGCATTGGTCCAGCACTGAGGAGATAACACATTTATAAGCATGGATGAGCAGCAAATTTGCCATCCAAAGTGTGATCGATATGATAAACACCGGGACAACTGGAATTCAATAGGGCTACGACAATAAGCGTTCCTGTCATGGTTACAATCGTTGACAAAACTATTGAGACACGGCAAAGTTTTCACTTTAGCATATCTGAGTACCATAGCTCACTTTCCTACCACCCCCTCCGCTTCTTAAATGAGTGTTGTCAATGTTGTGCTCCTGTTAAAACAAGGCCAGGTGAATTGCAAGCCCCATGAAACAACATTAAGCAAGGGAAAAGGGGAATAACAGCTTTTAATGTAACTTATTTTTACTGTTTTACAATTGGTTTAGTAAGGTTCTGGAAATTGCTAAAATAACTTCCAAGACACTAAAATTAATTATAACAAACGTATTTACCTTCTTCGCAATGCTTTCCACCATATCCAACATCACACTTGCACGTGTAAGTTCCGTCGCTGTTCTCACAAGTACCTCCATTCTGGCACGGAATTTCTTCACATTCATCGATGTCTGAATCGAAAATGAATGAATGGATAAATGAATGAACAAGGAATAAAAAAGGAGCACTGAATGAATGAATGCAGATGATAACGATTACAATCTCTGTTACATGCTCACTCCAAAAAAATCTACTTATGATCCTCACGACGCCACACAAAATTGACTGACTACCTGAAATATAGCTTCAGTTGAAGTGTATTTTTTTTATGGAACAATCCTCCTGAGGAACTATGAGCTGCTTATTCCTTAGACCACTCTAACAGAAGCATTGATAAATGTTTTCCTGTTGCCGACCACCCATTAGGCTTATGGAAAAGTGTTTACGTATTTTCTATACATACAGTAACTAGTATTTTTAAATATATAGTTGTTAAATCGATCTTTTTATATCTTAATATTGTCAAACACTTTTATCATGAGCCTCCGGCTCGGGAGACTGGGCGACTACTCCCTGTGTTTTTTGACATTAAATAAATCATCTTATCTCATCTTATCTTAAATACCACCAGCCTGAAAAAGGTACCCCTTCAGGACAAAGGCTCCCTAACTTTTTCACGTATAGGTGCCATCTGTTTCATTGTTTTTATGACTTAAATTGCGTTTAATAAAGACTGTTTACTCTTACCTTCATCGCAGAGGTTCCCAGTCCATCCTGCAGTGCAGCTACAGCTGAATCCTCCGTCCTTATTTGAACAGGAGCCACCGTTCTTGCAAGGTTTATCTAAGCATTCGTCTATATCTACATTAGGAAGAGAAATAAACAGTAACTGATTAATATGCCAATGGCTAACGACCTTTTAAGCAAATTAATCTTATCAACATATACGTAACGAACGACAATTCCGTCCTAACCTCAGATAGAAAATTAAGAAATAGTTTTTTAACATTTAAACAAAAAATCTTAAGCTAAGGTAATATCAATGGATTGAAAAACTGATATCAAACAAAACCAATGTCAGGTTTATGTATTGCAAGTGAGTGTAATTCGCAGTTTACTAACCTACTTCACAGTTCTTCCCAGTCCATCCTTTTGTACAACTGCAGCTATGTCCACCAAACTCATTGTTACACACTCCTCCATGCTGACACGGATTTTTGTCGCACTCATTTACATCTGCAAAAAAAGGAAAATGATTAGTGTACGTAAAACAAAAATATATTATATTTTTTTTGCGGAAAGCAATTGTATGCTTTGCCGTCCAAGGTCCGAAACGCCTGTTCAGAAACCTTAGTTTGATAAAAGACTTTTGAAATTTCTTATTTTTTTCATGTATAAGGTGGGTGTAAGATAAAGTGTGCGTTCCGGCCTAGTGGCCTATCAGGTTGGAGCTTATCCCATTTTCCGTAGCGTTAATTAAGTAACCCCCAGCATTAATTCACCCTTACCTATACCCATTTATACCCTCATGGGTGAAGAAATACACTATGAGAGTATCGTGTCAAGAAACGCAACGCAGCGCCCTAGCGAGAGGGAACTCAATAGGGTGGTGGCTTTTTCGGCTAACTGTTTATTTATTTCCATTAGCGTAAACAGAAGTTAAAAATTAATTTCTATTGTTTTATTAAAGTTGAAAAACCTATTTTAGGTCTCAGGACAATTTTGGGACGATGAAATGATCTAGTCTGTTTTATTTATAATTACTGACCGATTTTTCACGGTTAACATATTTTTCGGCTAACGGTTAATTTTCCAATTTTTATGCCTATAACGGCCTAATTTTTGGCCGTTTTACGGCTTAGTGTTGCCCCATTGAGACCCTCAGCCATGGCTCGAGCCTGGACGGTTTTTCCGTAGTCCAGCCCACTAACCATCGATGTTCTTAAGTACCTTCATCGCAGTGTTGCCCAGTCCATCCTGTTACACAGCTGCAGCTGTATCCACCAGGTTTGTTAGTGCACGACCCGCCGTTCTTACAAGGATTCCCACTGCATTCATCGATATCTAAATTTAACAGAAGAAGCAAAAACGATTGCGTTAATCCCTATATTATTAAATAACACTGTTAAGACACGATTGCTTGTTGGGGCTTGTTATCACGATCGAAGGTAACACACTAAGCAAAAAATAGACAAACATTTCTTTTTGCGGGTTGCCCTTACTGATCTTGCATCCAATCACATATCAAACGAGTTTTTTGTTTTATTATTTTTCTTTTTTATGAAAAGTATGATGCAAGGACAAAAGCGTTTAGATGACAGTCAAGTGAGTAAGGTACGGATCGGACAATTCGGCGTTTTTCTGTTTACGGTGGATAAATAGTCTATAAGGTAATTAAAGGGTTGTAGATTTTTGTGTGCCTTTAGATATTGAGACTTACTGGTTCATCATTGTACACTTAATTATGCACGACATAAGAAAAAAATATTAAATTAAATCAACCTACCGGATTCACAGTTTTTGCCTGTGAAACCTGAAGCGCAGGTACATCTGTATGTTCCTAATAAATTGACGCATTTCCCGTTGTTCTTGCATGGATTTCCACTTGCAAGGGTACACTCATTTATATCTAAGTAAACAAAAAATGTTAGCACTCATTTGATAAGCACAACAGGAAAGCATGCCTAGACATCTTTCTTCTGATACTTTTCCCTTTTTTCGATTTCAAAAAAATTGAAAACATTTACCCGTAATTTCCACGTCACTACATATATACATAAAACCAAGTGCCAACGCGGAGGTCACTTGGCTGGAGAAGACTGTGCGATACGGTCGGAAGCTTCGTTGAATTTAATTTTCAGACCTTGTGACTAGACATTTTATTATTTAAGTTTATCATGATAAAAAACGAAACTTAAAAGTTTCTGTCAAATTAAGCTAGAACACGCGCTTTTAAAGACTGCCACAATAAACATTGTGAGGTTGTGAGACAGCTAGCTTGCGAATACCCGCCAAGCAGGCCGGGAGTGAAGAGAGACAGTCATATTTGCAGGTTATGAGACAGCATATTCAAATTAAAGAACCAGGGAACTGAAACTCGCTAAATTGAGACGGCCTAAAAGCAGAATATTAACAATTGTTTCGCATATTTATACCTATACCTTTGTAGTTTTATTAAACCCACCTTTGTCACAGTTCTTTCCTGTCCACCCCTCACGGCAATCGCATGTGTATCCTCCATCAATGTTGTTGCACTTGGCTCCATTCTTGCAGGGATTTTTGGAACATTCGTTGAAATCTAAAGTTTAGATACAAACATTTTAGCAACTCGTATACTTAAAACTGCTTAAACGGCAAATTGTTCCTGCTTTTAATTAAAATATTAGCTTGTTATAAGTACACTGCTGAAGGGTACATAGACATGAATGAATCCGTATGGTCAAGCTATTACGGCGAATTTTCCAAAAAAATAAAAAAAAATTGTTACTTGCGGAATATACGGAGGTGTTTGTCTATATTAAACAAATTTTACATACACCATATTGAAAAAACGTCGTCATATAAAAAGAAAACTAATATTTAAAAAAAAGCCCAGTTGGAATTAATAAGCTTAATCATCTTAGCTGATAGCATTTACAGGAATTGCACGAGTTTATATCTGTTCACACATACAATGCAATGACTTATTAATTCCTATTTACCTTTTTTCATTTTGCTTTTTTTATGACATAGTTAATGCATATTGGTGTATTTAACCTAGTTATTTTTTTCGTAAGCTGATTACAGTCATGATTTATGAATATCAGCTCACGTCAGTAACAGAATCGGCTTTATGCTTTCTTTTTCATTTTTTGGCTTTGGTTTTGTTATCAAACATGCAAGCGCTTCTTTTTTAAACAATATTTACCTTTTTCGCAGTTGCTGCCGATCCATCCTGCTGTGCAGTTGCAGCTGTATCCACCAAACTTGTTTGTACAGGTTCCTCCATTCTTACATGGTTTACTTTCGCATTCATTCTTGTCTGTCAAACAAAAGTATTATCCACAACACATGCACATGGAAAAAAAACTGCATTTTGGACGAAATGGAGCGTCGCATACACATCACTTATTAAGCTGGTTGACGTACAAGTACTGAGCACGGAAATGCGCAGCAAATTTAGCTGTTTGCAAAAATGGTAAAGCAATTTTATGTTAAGCCGTGTACATGAAACAAATACCAAATTAAAATATTATCGGTAATAATCCCAACTGGCAGGAGGCTGACCAGTTGGCTGTTTACAAAGCTTGAAGAAATTGAACTCGGGACCACCAAACACTAAAAACAAAGCCATCCAGTGGCAGGGAGGTTTTTTAAAAGCTGATAGCAAGTAAGGCGCCCTTTTCACTAGGTAACGCCGCCTACGCACTGTTCGTGGTTTCCCAAACATGTTTGTTTTACATGTCAAACGAGCTACATCGGTAATAGCTCGAACAGCGAGTAAAGCGTTGCTAGCAAAAAAATATTATTATTATTTCCTTTTCTGGCCCCTTTTTTACGGTCTGGATTCTATGCGAGGGCGTGTATTGGTCATGTCGTTCCTTTAACTATAGTTATATGCAGAAGTGTGGTAATTATTTCTATTATCAAACGGAAGTATCTTAATGAAATATTCTTTGCCTCCATTACATATCATGGTTTTGGTGTGAATCACAACTTACCAAACTCGCAGTGTTTTCCAGTAAACCCGTCCGGGCATGCGCATTTGTAGGAACCAATTGTGTTGATACACTTTCCGCCGTTTTTGCAGGGATTTCCCGACTTGCATTCGTTAATGTCTGCAATCAATAAGGAGATATATATTGTAAAACATAGGTAAAGTGACTTATTTAACAATCGTGATCTCCTCATCAAGAGAATGAGTTCAAAAGTAAAAAAAAAGTTAATAAAGATAGAGTTAAGATCATTTTTTTTTTTTTTTAAAACTTAATATTCTTTTTATCGCGCGCTTGTCTGGCCTCAGCGTGTCTCTTGAACATTCAACATGTTTAAGAATATCTCCTTTTTTTATATAACGTTCGTGTTGGTTCTAAATAAAAGTTATTGTCCATAGGTTTCCTGTATAAAAGCAGCAATATAAACGTGTTTATGCTACTGCTGTGAGGCATGCAAAGAAATAGCAAAGATAAAACGACAAACAAGATGAGAAATGAAATGGAGAGAAACAGTCCAGGGATTTTTTGACAAGATAAGACTTTTCAATCTCATGGGTCTCATAGGAAATTTGAAATGTTTCTTTTGTATTTTTTATCGAAAGATATGAACAGGTTTTGAATAGAAAAGAAAAGAAAACAGGTAGTCTCACCAGTAACATGAACTGATCCAACAGGCACACCACCAGAATAGTCGTTTGCACGGCATTTATATTCCAAGAGCTCGTAAATCTAAGAAATATTGAACGGTTTTGGTTATCTACACTTACTTTTAGTTTTTTTTTGTCTTTTAATTAAGCAGATGGAAACATTAAATAGACTCGTTCATCAACGTTAGACGATCTACGTTAGACGATTTATGAATTGATCAGGTGATATATTCATTTTATTGTGGAAAATGATTTCCCATTATCGAGGGGTCTTTAATAAATGTAATTGGCCTAACGGAGAGGTATTTCTGTTGTTGCTGTCTTGCTATCCGGTGCACTATTCTTCATGCCCCTACACTTTTTGACCATTATTGACGTTCGGTATTGATTTCGAGGTAACTTACTCCCATGTTCGAGCGTTTTACTTTTCTTACTCTTTATTCAGCAATGCAAACACGTGCACATTGCTATCAATCATAGGCTATTTGAATTTATTATTGAAAACGCTCCAATAGAGCGGTTTACAATTGAGTGTCGAAAGTGATTTGCGTTTACTTTGGTTTTGCATTACTACGCTCATTGATTGGCTCAAAAATATCGCGCCACTACAGGTTATTATTTCGAGTTTTGATTGGTTTACTGAATGGTAAGTGTCCCTTGTGATTGGTCAGAGTAATTACTTTGGTTTTGGTTTTACGACACTGAAAACTGCTCCTAATGGATTTCAATATGATTTACTTACTCTGACATGGTATCTTCCAGGAACGTTCGGAACCTTGACCTCCCTTGTGACACAGCGAGGCTTGCACACAAGATCAGGTCCTGCGTTAATGTGTGCAGCACAATCACTGGAACCAGCTCTGGCGTGAAAGTAAACTTGTCTTATACATCTTGGGCAATAGATGTTCTCCTTGCAATATTTGTAGCAACCTGTAGCGCAGGAGAGCGTAAACAACGTCAGAAAGAGCCAAGTTTTTGCCAATCGTATAGTTATGCGAGTTTGAAAACGTGCTGGGAATGCTTTAGGGAAGCCAAGCTCATGTCACCAGTAACAAGCACGAACACACACACAAAAAAAGAACGAACGAACGAAAGAACGAACGCCGAGAAAACAAACGTACAAAAGACAAACAAAAAAACACTTAAAATCTGTAAAACGACCAAACTTTTTACACGGAATTCTGACGGTTAGCCTAATTTAATTAATATTTATCTTTGCAAGAGTTGTAATCCATTATAACAAAAAATGCGTTCAAACCTTTCACTGAGATTGTGCCTCCTTGGGGAGCAGTGAAGCTTGTTGTACCCTCCAACCAGAAAAGCGGATCTAAAATATAATTGTAAGGTTAGTCTGTGTTCGAGCCTAATGGTCCATGAAGCCAAGTCTCATCCCAGTTTCAGTAGCACGAAGCGACTATTTTCAGTCTATCCCACTGGATGGGATGCTAGGCCATTGCAGGATTATCCCCAGCAGTAACTTCGCCGGTCGAATGCAAGGTCAGGGTTTGAAAATATAATTAATCCTCTAAAAATTGGGGGAGCGGGGATGGCGCAGTGGTGAGAGCACTCGCCTCCCACCAATGTGGCCCGGGTTCGATTCCCGGACCCGGCGTCATATGTGGGTTGAGTTTGTTGTTGGTTCTCGTCCTCGCTCCGAGGGTTTTTCTCCGGGTTCTCCGGTTTTCCTCCCTCCGCAAAAATCAACACTACTAAATTCCAATTCGATATGTACAGTCCTACGTCTTATACACGAGCCTCTGGCTCGGACACTGAGTGTAACCTCGTCCCGCGTATGGACTTTAAAAAATTGTATTTACATTTTTTACATTTTTTTTTACGATAAAAATAATAATAACTGTAGAGAAGGGAAAATAAGAAAATAAGAAGAAAAGAGATATGTGAAAACATGTCTAGTTTGTTAAATGGCCCAAAACAGAGAACTAGTTAAGTTATGAAAACTATTAAAAACGCTCAATTTTGTGTTAAATACATCCATAGAAAGGAAAAAAGTACGAAAGTTGTTACTTACTACCAACGTTCACAGTTCCAAGTACTATTCCCTTTGCGTTATCTGGAACCGTTCCACATTTATATTCTAGCAAACTGTACGCCTGTGTGGAGTAGAATTAAATAAAGTAAAAAAGGCATTATGAAACGCTGCCGCGATAACTGATTGGCCACCCCCTTCAAGGCAGGGTTCCTTACACGACCCCAGCCCTATTAAACAGCTAAGCAGAAGCTCTATTTACTGCCTTGATGGACGAACTAATAAAAAAAAAAAAACACTAATAATAATATCCAAATGAATAATTTAATGTTTACAGATAGGAAAATAAGCCAATTTTCGCGTCGAAAGGACGGTTGCTGCACCTTGCGCGTCACATTTCATATTTGCGGTTGTATAAAATGAGTAATATCAAAACAAATTAAAACCAAGAAAAGCTGACAAAGAAGGGTAACATGGTAGGCAAATTATTGTTATTGTTATTTTTTTATAAAGACGAATTAGCGATTTGGTAAATACCGTGAGAATATCTTATTGTCGAGTATGTTACGAGCAGTAATATTAGGAGTTTGATTGCTCTTGGCATAATTCTTTTGGGTTAATTGACTTCCTTGCGCAGATAGAAACAATGGCTCAAACAAGCGTGCCTGAAATGTCTTTGAGGGACACAAAAATTGCGCAAAGTATATACTAGAGGATAATACATGGTTGAACGGAGATATGAAATTTATCTTCGAGTGTTCAACTCGATATCATCTTCGAGTGTTCAACTCGATATCTCATGAGTGAGCGCAGCGAACAAGTGAGGAATCGATTTGAACACGTCCTGGTAACTCACTCTAGTTTATATAATAAAAGGCATTATTTTGAAAATAATTTCATATCACAACACATGATCCCACGACAGGTCACAACATGGTTCTATACGTCTTTCTACTTACCCAGATTTTGTAGCTTCCGTTCTTTTTAGGAGTTTTGATTTTTTTGCTGAATTTATATTTCCAACAGTTCCACATTTTGCTAGGATTTCTTGGCTCTAAGCACACGCTGGAATCACCCACGTTCAAATAAGGAACACGTATGCAGGTAGGGCAGTAAATCGGTTTGCAGAACTTAATATAACCTAAAAAAAAAATATATCAGATAAGACTCAGTTACCTTTTTTTGTAAAGGAAAGCGACGATGGGTCGAGATTACTCCACAAGAAATTCACAAACAATGTTTTATAAAATCAGAAAAAAATAAAACAATAGGCCTTATGCATGATAACGTCATTAGCTCAAAATTCACCACCAAGCCTCGTTTACTCCAATTATTCTCAATCCTCTGCCACCTTCATGTAGTTTTCATTGGATATTCTTTTCATTTTGGCTGCTTTGGGAATTTGTTCATGATAAAATTTACAAGTTTGACTTCGAAGCGAGGCTTGGTGGTGAAATTAGCCAGTCTGACGTAAACATGCATAAGGGCTATTTGTATAGGTCTTGTTACAATTGTTCTGTACTCTCACAAAAGAACGAGTTTTGGGTAGCTTTCCTGAGTCTTTCCTGATTTTACCACGTTGTTACGAAATTTCGGAACACACACATGTAAAATATCATTGTTCAGATATATATTTATACTGTTCAGAGCAACCACGTCAATATGTAATATTGCAAGCCAAATTTAAGGCCACATTTAAATGGACGATAGTAAAGAGGCCGCGAAGTAAGACGTTTGCAACATTTCAGTTACTATTTATGACAGTTGCCTTACCATATAGTGTTATTTCTTTTCCTGGTAGTTCATAGAAGTTCTTTGTTCCAGTCAATTCAATGATTTCGCCTGTGAAAGAAAATACAAAAGAATTGTAAACCAAAAAACAAACATACAAAAAAAAAATAGATCGGTGAAATTTATTTGAATATAATAGGCTCTTCGGTTTTGATTCGTTTCGATACCTCTTACGCCTTTTGAAAGCCTCAAAACCAATAAATTAAAGGTCGCCGCTTCATGGGGAGCCCACGTTTTTTTATTTATTTACTTATGTTTTTTTACAGACACTCTCTTTAGTTTATGCCTCCTTAAATTCCAAATAATATATCGTAAATTACCCCTGGCAACCTTTTTACACTGCCTGTGGTTTGCTGTTTTGTTGCAAATTATACATTACAAAAGTGTATTAATATGCTTTTTTAAGTTAAGTAATACGAACAAAGGAAAGCGCGCATTCTCCACGCATTTACTCTCACAAAGCGAGTGCTTCAATCTCGCGAAATCCATAATTTTATGTACACCACTTAACCTTCTTCATCAAAATAAAATGAAGAAATAATGACAACGTCCCTACCTGTGCGAATTGTCTCTGAGGCTGCATGGCTTAACCACGCCATGAATATGGCGAAAAGGAACATCGTTCTCTCTATAAAACGTGATCAAACAAAAAGCAGCAACATGTATCAATAAAGGCTGGCTAATTCCTTTTAAAAAAAAATTTTTAAAACGGGCTGACCTCCATTTTTGCAAGTCAAATAAAGCAGAGAAAGTCGGGCCGACCACTCGCGGCGTGTAAATTCTTGGAACAAATCGGGCCAACAAATCGAAGCGTGTAAATCGGCCTTTACACAAATTTATAGTCAAGCCTTTGAAGCCAAAATAATCTAAAAAAGTTTGCTTCCTTAGGATTCCTGCAATGCGACTTGTTGGAAGTGTTACAAAATACAGAAAAAAATGGGACTGGGTCAGTTGTTTAAAGGTTTTTGTATACGAAATGGAATTTCAGGCAGTTAACCTATAACTGAAACGTTAAGTTTCAGTTGATGAATCTGATAATTTTGGGAGGCAATTGAAAAACGTATGCCTTAAAGCAAAAATAATAAATTTCACTAAACGTACACCTACCTTTCTTGAGGTACCCTTGATGCAAATTGAATTCCCAGTGAAAGCAGAAGCAAGAGTGCAATATATGATAGCTAGATGATTATGTAGCGAGTGAAAAAGAAATGCGCTCATTTATAACACAAACCAGCTCTTTTGTTCGGCCGAAACTTCCTCCTGAAGAAAGCTGTATAAACCGCAAACTATTGCGAGGTGTTACAGTAAAATAATTGATGCTATAATACGTGTACAAAAAGAAAATATCTTTTGTTTTCGCCAAAGATAAAAGAGCATTGGAAACTATAGAGTAGACAGAAATTAAACAACGAAGTAAGAACAAGAACTTTTTTTATTGTTTCGCTTTTTTGACTTTAAAGTGATATCGATTACTATGCTAATTGTGTTTTCTCTATCTCTGATTATCAACGGCTTTAGACACTAAGCAGCTAATATGAAAACAACAAAGAAGAAGTAGTCATTAGGATAACTGACACGTTTAAAATAATTTGACTTAATTGTATATGTGCGTATCATCCGTAAAAAATTATACTAGATCGAAGTCTGGCACTGAAATGACTATTTTTTTCTTGATATAAGACAAAGACGTTTGAAATAATTTCACAACAATGACAAAATATTATTTCTTAGTGCAAGCCGCCGCCATATAACACTTCGAAGTGTTGTTGAAATAAAACAAGATCCAATGATTTGAACAGTTGTCTAAATAATTTCTTTAAAAGCTCGCCAAAAAAAGAAATCACAAAATTATCAGTTTCATATTATATTACATTTATAAACTCTGCCAAGCATAGAAACAACAGCTTTAAATGGTATAACTCGATTAAAAAAATGAAGTATAAACTAAACTTCGAAATTGGTATACAAGGTATTAAAAAGTGCTTTTGTATGTTTGCCGTATCATTGTTAACGACCAAAGCACCTAAAAAATTGTCCATGTACCATGAATACAGTAAGCTAGGACGACCTAGAACGAGTTTCGTTACATGGGAAATGGAACCAGATGTAATATTTTAGTCGGTGAATTGATAATAGGTGACCAAAAATTAATATATTGGTTATCCCTTTTT
Organism: Oculina patagonica; assembly: GCF_052425735.1. Lineage (NCBI taxonomy): Eukaryota > Metazoa > Cnidaria > Anthozoa > Scleractinia > Oculinidae > Oculina > Oculina patagonica. Next base: position 9,949,950 of record NC_135764.1, on the reverse strand, counting down.
TTTTTTGACTGGTCGAATTATCGGGCGTTATTACGTGGATAAATTTACACGACTCCCGCTTTCATTACACGCATGCACGCATTACATGTGTCATTCTAGAGATCAAATCGTCTTACTTTTTATAATAGTTTCAGGAGTTCTATTCTTTCTTTCTCATAGACAATTATTACGATCCCAAGGAGGACTACATGATTACTTTCTATAAAACATCTGTTACAACTTATTAGGTAAACACCCTGTTAATCAAACCCCTCGTACGTGGCCATTGAAATGAAAGCGTTTGACCAGTTCTTTTCTGTTTATCAAGCTGTGTGAGTACGAACAAAAATGCAAAATCCCAGCCTGTAAACGTACACACATAGCAGTAAAGGTTCTTCTCTGTTATCAGTATTCCAGTTTGCTCGTTTACAAGTGTCGGTTCTAGCGAACAAAACATTTGGCACAATATTTGTTTAAACGGTTGACAAGAAATGTAGAGATCTGAAACAAACTTAGTGCCAGTGCTATTTTTATTGTTTAATCAGGGTGTTGAAAATGTTCATAATAGAAACAAAAAAATGGAAATGGATGATTAATCATTACAACACATCTACAATAAGCAGTAAACCTGTTTTAATATTAGTTACGCAAAATAACAACTTTAAATTATAACTAAAACGAGAATTAAACGAATAGCTGTTGATTCAACTGCCTGTCACATGCTGGTTTACGATGATCATTGTAGCTTCTTATTATTCAATAACATGAAAATATTGGCAACGAAACTTTTTAAGTATATCTTTTTTTCTTGATACGTTAGTTCGTAATAAATGTTGTTTTCCTAAAGCAACACAAAAACACAATGCCACTTAAAAAACGGATGCTTTATTTGTAACCTTTAACCTAACTATTTTTTCAAAGTATCCAATACACTCCCGTTTCATTTAAAAATCGCATCTTTGTGTACAGAGTAGGCCATGTATGTCAATACCACAACGGAGAATTAAAGAAATGTAAACGACAAAGAACTTTAACAGTAAGCTAGGACAGCTATTACCGTGAGAAAAAGGTTTGGCTTAAGATGAAAATTACCCAATTAGCGCCAATTACATTCACCTACTATTATCTTCAGCTAAGACTTACCAGGTTAATTGTGGAAGGGTAACCACTAATGAAAACGGATCTTCACCCCTGAAATTTCATCGCAAACTTAAATTCGAATTAAAATAAAACTAAACAAGTCGATACGTTCGCTGAAATTGGGAATATAACCTTGGAATATAAAATGAGTGCATGATTTTGGATCTATTTGGATTTATTTTTTTACTTATACTAGTTTCTATTGTTTTAATAATGTATTTTAATTATTGTCATGCGCTTTTAACATGAGCCTCTGGCTCGGATATAGAGGGCAACCTCATCCCGCGCCATGACATAAATGTATCGATTGATTGATTGATTGATTGATTGATTGATTGATTGATTGATTGATTGATTGATTGATTGATTGATTGAGGGCGAGTGGGAACGATCGATAAACGGTTTGTCGCAAATAGCCTACAGCTTGAAGATCATTTTCGCGCCCTGAACTCATGTGAACTCTCTACTTCTTTGACTCATAATGGTTCTAATGTGATGTTTTAAGGAGAAATTATACGCAGATCACGCTTTGGGCTTTATGGGTTATAACCGGATACAAGAGAAGTCCCCAAAAATGGGAAACGAGTAACGATGTCTGGTAATGCAGTAGGCGATCAGCTAGAATTATGTCTGTGTGGGCTATCGATGTTTACTTAATACATTCCTAAGAAGTGATGGACATTCCCGCATGGCAGATTCTGCTTTCTTGAGCTAAAATGCTTCATACACAAACAAAGCTACAAAGAGGATGGGGCGCAGGTCGCGAGCATAGCTTATTTGCATTTGTTTTGATATCTACGATTGCCGAATACTGCGTAGTTGTTTCCTTTGAATAAATATACTGTTATGGTTTTTGGATAGGCAGTAACACCATAAACAAACAAGACCAAAAACTAGAGAGTTTATAATAATAAGTTTTCGAATGACAACCTTTTCAGGTCATGGGAGATTTCTACGTTTATTGTATTGTAGCTTGTATGGTAACTTAAAACGCAGCTCAATCTCCATCTGAGTGAAGTTCTACAGTGGCGAACCACATTCAAACTAAATTCGCAAATTGTCGTTTGTAACGCACTGCCCGATTGACCAACGAGCTATGTTACACAAGATAACAAGGTAATAACATAAAACTAAACTGATTCCTTTTCACTAGGGATTTTCACCACAGTATGGCCGTTTCCACACCGTTTCGCTTCTTCGTATTGTCACCGTTTCATTTCACTATCCCGGTTGACGAAGAGAAAACACACAAGAGATTAAGTCAACAATGCCTTTAATTGTCTAAACTACTGCCAAGTTACAGGTGAATTTGGCTGTGACTTTTAAATTAATTTGATTGCTAAATTAAAAAAAAAAAAAAAAGATCTTAGTTATTAACCGGGCAAAATTATTCGGTTATCGTCCCAATGTATTATTGCTACACGTCCTGGACCTCCTTGGTGATCGAAAACCTACGAAAAATATATTTACCTTGCAGCACTTCACTGACTTAAAATTAATTAAAATCTTAATACCACGCACTTTTGCCATTTGACAGGGCTGTCACTAAAAATATCCCGTCAGCGTGCTTAAACAAACGAAAAGGCTTAGAACTGCGGCTGTGAACAGATTCGAGACTACGGAAACTTTGCTCCGCGATTAATTGTGGCTTTACAGCATCATGATGGAGTTAGAGATACCCACAGTTTCAAGGCCAAGAAGACGCCGTGAAATCATCTTCATCGTTTTACTCGTCGTGTTTTTTACTGCTGGCGGATTTTTGATTGGGTATTTTGCCATGAAAGCTGGAAAGGATGACGTGGAATGCCAAAACGACAACGGTGGAACTACACCGAGGCCAACTGCGGCTCCAAACAAAGAAAAGTATCACAACATGTTTCAAGAGGAAATAAAGGCGACAAATATTGAAAAAAACCTCAAGTAAGTGTCCACTTTGCTTTATTTCTGCACGATTTTACAACCGTATCAAAAAAGCCTGATAGTGTCTGCGGAGGCAGGTAATGTTTGTCGAATTCATTAACATCCACTGCAGATATCCATAGCAGTTAGTCTCCATTTCGATCGAGGGACAATTTATTATTTGGCGGTACCTGTGAGACATGATGAAGGAAAACATTTTTGGGTCCATGAATTGCTCTTCCGAATGTATATATGCTTGTTTGCTCTTCTAATCGTCTTGAGGGAATCAAAAATTGATTGGTCAAATACATTGCAAGTCAGTTAAAGGGATTTACAACAAAACGCTATGGTGCAGAGAATGCGAAAGATAGTTTACGTTTATATTTGAACTCACAACGGCCTACATTAAACTCGGAAAATGTGAAATGTTAAGAATTAAAGTTCCGTTCTTGAAAGACATCGAGATTTTGTTTGCATTTTTTTACTTGTTCAGAAAGCGAAATAGTTTTTAAGCTATGGTAACGACGCTCTAGAAAGGTAAACATTTACGTCATGATTGGAATGGGTTGAAACTTCGACGACAAATAAACTCGTCGCTTGTTTTTAAAAAGACCTCCGTGCAAGCTGAAATTATTAATATGTCAGCTGGCTTCATGCGAAAGAAGCAAACAAGTGTATGAAAAACTAATCAGTTATAAAAATCTGGAGTTTCCTTCTGTGAACTACCGTAATGTTGCAAACTAACTTGCTTGGTTTTAATGAACTTCTGTAACAACAACCTCTTTATTGTCGTTGCAGTTTTTGCAAAGTTAAAAAAGTAAATAAAAGTAAGTGTTTTGACGCAGAGATCTTGCCATAATCAAGCCAAATCAAAACAAGGGTGACAAACTTTCCTTGTTATTGCATCATCTCAAGAAGTGTGGAAACATAAAATGACGTCAATTAAAGCAATTGGACATATTTGACTTACTTGGTCTGTAATCATACGAATTATTAAGAAAAAGGAGTCGGTAGAAAGCGGACAGCAATAAAATTAATAAAACACAATTGTAACAACCCAGGAACGGCATTTGAAGGAAACCTAACTGTGGTTGGTAGAACAATACCAAAAAAAAAAAAAAATTGGATGGAACAAAATGGTTAAGATCGAGAAAGAGAAAACGATTGGAAAGTAAACAACATTAGCTTTTTTCAAGATATGCAGTTCTTGACATAAGTTTGAGCAAGAATGAAGGGCAGTTTTGTTTGTTTTTGGGATTGAGCAAAATAAAGGAAACCGCTCTAATGCAGCCTCCTTAGGAGACGTCCTTTGAGCTCATAGCGTGATGTTCCCACGAAAGAGCTCGAGGCTGGCTTTAATGCAGCTTCTATTAAACCCCAAAAAAAACAATACCTTACTTGAACAATAAAGAGAGTGCAAGTGGTGCCGCACCTATTGTACAATTACTTCGAAATAGCTGGAGAATTATCCAACCCTGAGATAGAGCTTGCCTGAATTTCAAAGCTTCATAGCGGAGGGGGGGGGGGGGGGGGCGGGTCGGGGTCGGGGGGGGGGGGGGGGGGGGTAGAAACGCGGTCTGGGACCAAGTAGCGATGCTCTCACAACTTGCAACGTGCTCAATTCATGATGTAGTCAGCGGTTTTTGGACGATGATGCACAACGGGCAATCTTTTCCCGCGAAATGAAGCTATGGTTATCACGACTACCATGCCGTGGAATCACTTATTATAATGGGGTTCAGTTCTCTTAACTACAAATCTAAAAGCAGTGTGTTTATCGTCGTTTAGTTATAAGAACGCATAATTTTGTGATGTCGTACTACTATTTAGTGCTGAAATGCAAATGATTGTACCACGATTTTCAACTGGCCCACATGGGGATTGTAAACGAGGTAAAACAAAGAACGACCAAGTCAACAAACAATCTCGAAACAATAGAGCAAGAACAATAGCTCCGACCGGCGCGGGAAAAAAATGAACTCTCCCACTGGTCCCATGTTGTTATTGTTTTGGCAAGTTTACAAAGAAAGGAGCTGCTCATGCGCCTTAGAGACATCCGCTGACTACCGCCCCGATGATTTCTTTGCAAGTTGCGTGAAAATCACTCAGATAATATATAGGAACTTGCTTTCCCCCCTGCTTTATAGCAATTACCATTATCTTTTATATACAATGCAGGTTCATTACGTCTGAGCCTCACATGGCGGGGTCTAAGCGCCAGCGTGATCTTGCTGTAGATTTGGCTGAAAAATGGCGGATGTATGGTTTTGATGAAGTGGAAATGCCCGAGTATAAAGTTCCTCTCTCTCTTCCTCAAGAAGACAATCCAAACAAAGTGGAAGTTATCAACAATGGAACCGTTGAGCAAACGATTCTAGGAAAGTTAGAGGTAAATATTTGTGAATAAATAAATAAATGGAATTGATATTATGAAGTAATGACTATGATAGATTATTTGGTCACAATTTAAGAACAGTTTCAATAATTGGAATTTGAATTTCAATCTTGTTTGTTGAATGAAGTTCTAAACAAACAAAAAACGACATTAATGCTTGCAAAATCTCTTAGTATAGTTTTAATTGAAAATAAATAACATGCGGAAAGATCTCAAATATAATTTTTGTTGCAATTTTTTTTACTAAATTGCCCCGTTTGGGCCAGCATTTCTTCAAATATGCAACAAGAACGAGTAGCACCTCATGATTAGGTTCAAACATCTTGCTGGATTTTATGGAGCCAAAACTTATTGTGGAATTTCACTCATTAGGCATCCCATTGATTAACGGTCACGGAAATTTAATATTTTAAGGAGCGTTATTACGTTCATGGTCTATTCTCTTAGAATTATATTATATCGTCTCGTGTTTATTTTTTTTTCTTTTTTTTTCAACCAGGTAAAAGCTGATCCTACAGCAACCAAGAAATTTAACTATTTTCCATACTTTGCGTATTCACCAAACGGGACTGTTGAAGGTGAACTTATTTACATCAATCAAGGATCCAAGGATGACATAGAGCTCCTTCTAAACCGCACTGGCGCATCTCTCTGAAAAATAAGATCGTCATTGCAAGAGGATTATTTTCTTCGGTAGGTAAAAAGTTACTTTTCTCCATTAGTAATTAATAATTTTTATTTATAAAGAAGCTACTTTGCTTGTTAAAAGAGTTTGCTCGAGTTACCATTTAGAAATATACAGTTGACTCCCGATAACTCGCCTCGAAATGGTTCGAGTTTCGGGAGGGTCGGGGCTGACGACGACGCGTAGCTGCGAACGTTGCAGGTTTCACGGAACAACACTTTGGCTCTGCTGCAGTCGACTTTTCGGTGGTCAGTTTCGTCCTGGATTCCTTTAAGTTTTGTTGGATAAAAAAGGTATGACCTCACAAAATAACGGGCGTCGGCGGGCCTCGTGTTTTGAGGGGCGTTTCGGGGACGGCTCTTTGTGTACGTATATTTCGGTTCACTTGGTCGTACACTTACGTAGATTGACGGCGGTCGGTCGGGGTAAAAGGAGTTGGGGACGAAATGGTGAGTTGCGGGGATTCGAGTTATCGGGGTTCGAGTTACCGAGGGTAAACAGTAAATGTAACGGAAATCAGGGGAACGATGGTTCGGTGCGCGAGGTTCGAGTTAGCGAGGGTTCGAGATCGGGAGTCTCTGTACTATCACAGGAAAAAGCTGCACCCCATCCTTTTGAATCGGGTCCATATAAGTTTAATCATTAAGTGGATATATAATCGTTAAGCTGTTTTGTTATTGGGAAGATAATAAACTGAACAGCTGAGATTTTTAGGGATTCTTTGACGTATAAGCTGGCCTTATGAAATTTCTAATAAAACAAAACAAAATTGAACCTAAAATGCGCGTAATGGCTAAACGTGAACAAATTCCACTGAGCTAGCTGATTTCTGGCAAGACCAGCCGAGATCTAGATCTGAGGAGTTTAGCTAGCGTTGTTAGCTTTAGGCCGCCAAGCCTGCCCGCGAGCAGGTCATAAAAAGAGAAGCCACAAGAAAAGGGACTTTATTAAAAGTTTAATTTCAGACGCTTCCAATCGACTTCATTTTATTGGTGCACTGTCACATTTTTCCCTAAATAACGGTTAAGTATCGAGGGAAGCGGCATGATAACTTATTCCAAAACTAGAGATTATTAGCAGAAATATGGTAATAACATCTGTGTGGAAACTGACAGATCTACAGTATATATGTACAATTTCTACTGCAGATAAATCGTGCGGCCTCCCTTGGTGCTATTGGAGCTCTTATCTTTCCAGACCCTCATCCTTCCAGACATAGTCCAAATGATACCTATCCTAACAGCGCCTGGACGTCTGGTGATGCTATATTTGAGAGGCCGATGGCAACGAACTTTGGTGATCCTCTTACCCCTCAAATGCCGTCTATTGAGGGGATGTACCGACGACCAATCAATACGACCAAATTGGCAGCTATACCTTCACAGCCGATTTCTTACAACGATGCCCTGGTTTTGCTACGGCAGCTTGGAGGTATGCGAAAAAAATGTGTCATTAAAAGTGTACTATCTTTAAGCAACTTGTTTAATCGACTTATTTTAAACTCTTTTAGTATTTCTTTTAGCATTGTCATTACCTACTGATTAATGAAATTTGGGGCACACAAACTAAAATCTGATTTCAGGTGCTGGCACTTTATATAAATCACAAGTGCCTTTCCTATCCTGACTACAGTATTAGACTTGCAGTAATCAACAACCGACAAAAGCAACAACAATAGTAGCACCGTTAAACAATTTTGTTCACATGTGTTGTACGAAAATACTACATTAATATCTTGTTACTCTTATTTGTTGCAGGCGAAAAAGTACCAAAAGAATGGCAAGGAGGTCTAAATGTGTCCTTCGGTTTCGGACCAGGCTTCAACAACTCAAATGCTACTGTGCGATTGCATGTAAACAACATCGTCACCATCAAAGCGATATACAATGTCATTGGCACCATCCATGGTCGCGAGGAGCCTGACAGATATGTGTTGATAGGCAGCCATCGAGACGCGTGGCTTTTTGGGGCTGCTGATCCCTCAAGCGGCACGGCAGCCCTGATGGAGATATCACGGGCAGTCGGCAAAATGCTTGGAGAAGGATGGCGACCGAGAAGAACCCTGAAGTTCTGCAGCTGGGGGGCGGAGGAATTTGGACTGATCGGCTCCATAGAATGGGTAGAAGAGAATGAAAAGATTCTGCACGATAGAGCAGTCGTTTATTTGAACACTGACGTGGCGGTTGGCGGCAACTACGTTTTAGTTAGTCAAAACTGTCCACTTCTCTCAACAGCTATCTTCTCCTGGGCCAAGAAGGTAAAAGATCCAAACGCACACGGCAATAAAACAAGCTTGTATGACATCATGGTTGAGCGAAACCCTTCGCAAAGCAACCCCGGTGAGCCTTACGTTGTGCCATACAGCTATTTTAGTGATTACTATCCATTTTACATGTACTCCGGGATACCTTCAGCTGATTTCAGCTACTTCTTCGGACCTGGTAATCCAGTAGAGCTGTATCCTGTCTACCACACCCAGGAAGATAACTTCTATTGGATGAAAACTTTTATCGACCCCAAGTTTGAGTTCCATGAAGCTGTAACCAAGTTTGAAGGAGGACTTTTGATTGACTTGTCGGATACTCCTATTTTGCCATTTGATGTGATCCGTTACGCAAGGGCACTGCTCAAAGGTTATCAAATGATGACTTTTAATTTAAAACTGCAGAACGTAAACATTTCGACCGAGTATATTCGTAGAGCTATTGACAACTTCACAGTTTCCAGCCACGCTTTTGAACAAGCAAAGTCCAAGTTGAACCCAGACCAAGCTAACCCGTTACGTTTGCGTGAGTTTAATGATCAAATGGTACAAGTCGAAAAAGCGTTCATCAGCTCTGCAATGATGACAGACAATTACCTTCTGAGGCACATGTTTAATAGCTTAGGTTTTCCATTTCCGGGGGTTTTGAGGGCAATAAGGGCGGGAAAGAAACCTGAGATGGAAAAGCAAATATCTTTAGTGGTCGAAACAATTTCTTCTGCTGCAAAAATCATACAGCCATTAGCATCTGTTTAGTAAATAAATGCGTAGATGGTATAGGATCGTTGAAAGGGAAGGCAGATAAAATCTTTGGCAGTGTTTGCGTTTCTCATTAAGGAGAAGAGATTTTTAACGTTCCACGCTACTTAGACAAGTAATCGATTCAGTAAATGCTCGAGTTCTTGCTGCAAAATTTGGAGTGATTGAATAAAAAAGATGTATCAAAGTTATGCTAATTGCGATTTTTTTATATGACAAGATTTTATTATAGCTTAAGTTAAAGTTGCTCTGGTGTATACATTATTAGTGCTCATATATATTGCATATCATTTGTTAATTCTTAACGCATAATTAACGAAACGAACTGGTTCAAATCGCTCAGATAAGTTAAGGTGACAAAACTTGTATTTTTATCTAAAAAGGAATTAATTAAATGATAACCATATATTATTACATATTTATTATATGCCTTGTTTTTTTAAATAACTTCAGGTAAGCTCCTAAGTGAAAGCTCGCATGGGACGAAGTGCGCGAAGCTGGTGTTGAGGTACAATGAATTTCACAGGATAACAGATAGAATGCTATTTATTTGTAGACATGTAACGAAAGGAATCACCACGCTTGTCTCGATTCTTATAAGGACACAGAGAATCCCGTTGGCCGGGATCCCCAGACCGGAAGTTGGTAGATACACACGTCGCAAGCTACATAAATTTAAGTAACTATTTAGAACATTTGGGGATATTACCCCTCAAGAAATAAACTTGATATTGCAAGTTTCCAACCAAAACAGAACACTTTACCACCACCCAACCCCCCTCAACACGGCAATTTGACAGACAATACAATACTAATCTTTGCACGCAAAGATGGATCGTTCTTATGTGGTAAGGGACGATTTGATAGTTACTCGCTGTAATATAACAATGATTCCCCTCCTCAAATTATGTTACCTGCCCCAACCCCCTCCGCCCTAGCTCCTTCTGTGCGTATTCCATAGGTTTGGGGGTCAATATTACGTTTTGGTTGGACCACCCCCCTTCCCTCCTCGCACCCCTTACCCCCCAGCCTCCGCAAACTGAGATACAATTTTCCCTTCAGCAAGTATTTCCCCTAAATAAAAATTATCAATGGGACCTTGCCGATATCACATACTATGAAACAAAACATTACGAAAAAAAAAAGGTCTAGCTATGCTTGAGGTATTTTTTTTCTTTGAGCACAGTTCATCACTCAAGCTTATTGATATAATAAGCGTTTAGATGCAGACGAGCACACACCGCCTCTGAGACCATCGTGCATTCAAATTATACATTCAAATGAACGGACAGGTGGTTATTTCATGATAAATGTTTCGGCGAGCAAAACAAGACATAGTCTTTTACAAAGCTAAAGCGTGATATCTACCAGTTCCTAAAAGTTAAGTTCCTAAAACCTAAGATAATATATGTAGTAAATGCAGTTAAGTTCAGTTTGTTACTAGTATGGGCGGGGCAATGGTCGCCAACCACCTCTACCACGACCACGGGACGATCGCCGAATACAAATGCAATAGCGATAAGGCTTACGACGGTATCTTGGATCTTCGAGAGAAACCATATGCTCATCATCAGCGTTGTTGTTGATATCGCCATACTCGTAGTTTCCATCTTCCTTGGTATTTTCTTCGCTTTTAGCGTGGCTATGCGATGGAACAAAGTAATTTATATCGTGTTAGTTGGTTTTGAGTTTTCATCGAAGACGTCAGTTTTTTCGAATCCTGTTTTTATCAGGTTTGCTACCCTAATTCGTTTCTTCGCGGCTTATTTTACCTTTTCGGGAAATATTTTCCATATTGATATATCGCCCAGGAAAAAATAGCAGCAAGGATTCGAGAAACCTTTTTCTCTGTTTACAATAATTTCGAAAACGTAGGACATTAACTAGGTTGTATTTATTGGTTTGTATCTCTCTTAGACAAAAGCCTATAGCTACTATACAAAATCATTTCACTCAATTAATTGCACCAACCTATCTACTTCATTTGGTGTGTCTTCAATCTTTTTGTCGATTTTGTATTCTTGTAAATTTGCTAAATCAGATGCATCATCCTGAAGGGGAACCGAGTGACATTCTTTCCATAATGAAAATAAGAGGAAGACCACAGCAGCGACATTGATCAAAATTTTCATATCTTGATGTGTCCGGACACACGCTATGCTCGGTCTCATCAAACTGTTAACTCTTCCGCGAGTGAATTTGGAATAAGAGTTGGACAGTTTCACAGAAGTACTTGTATCGATTCATTAAGGCATCAATATATGTAGCCACTTTTCAGATAAAGATCCTTAAGGGTTTTCTAGTCACTGGCTCTCCCTTGTATTGATCATTTATCATTAATTTAATATAACACTCGTCTGAAAAAGAAACTTTCGAAGACGTCACTCGTGAATAAGGAAATCTGTTTCCTTATGTCCAAAGTTAGAAAGAAACAAAAGCTGTTCTTCCGTTTTATTACCTCGGCGTGTGTGTGCCACTGATATTTTGAGTATTACTCGGACGGTATTCCAATATATAGTCAATTATCCTATCATTGATATATCTTTGACATCTGTAGACTTATCTTGTGTACAAAAGGAGCTTATTATCGACAAATTATTGTCCATTCATCAAGAATATCAAGTTTGTGACAGGAGAGTAGGTTGGTATCCTTGATTAACTTATATTTTGTATAGTTTCCCCTGATTCTTTTCTGTTATACGTGTATAATTAGAGCATATATCAAAAACTAAATCACCGTATCTAAAATCTCGAAAATCATACTGAAAAATCGTTACGTGTACTTTTTTCTGGCCCTTTTTGTCAATATTCTTTCCTTGGTTACTAATCTGGAGTGTTACGTATATTACTTCAAAGATCGTGAGTGTCCTTTGTGTTCTTAGAAGGCAGCTTTACATAACACTAGTGCGATTACACTTATTACTTAATTGATAGTGATAACTGGTGTGTAATCTTTTCCGGTACATTTTTAATCGCTTTAGATATGATAAGATATATATTGTTTTCAAATGCGAGGCAAAGAATACTTGTCGAGTTAGATAATTAGCATTGCTGAAATGAGGCGGAGAAATATACATGAACACAAACAATACTTCTAATAGCGTTTTTTGTTAGAATCCTATAAAAAATCAAATGCAAACGGGAAAAAACATAGACCTTCAAAGGGCCGATTTAATTTAATTGTTAATTTCAAGACTATCGCTAAATTAATCGACTAAAGGCGTTGATCAAGAAAACGGCCACATTATCTAACACATCGATTAATTCAACAGAGCTCAACATACTGGACACTAAGTAACTTTTTGCAATCCCTCTATACTCGCAAAGAGATGATAAATAGCGGCAACCCTTAGAACACTTGAAACACTTTAAAAATTCCACGACGGTGTGCAAATTTCAAAACCTCCTGGCATTAACTCAAACCAACCTAGACCTAGTAGTAAAATCCAATTTTCCCACAAAAATCAAATTACTCTCATGGAGCGTTCGTTAAAGACATAAAACGGCTGCTAATGACAGACGGCAGTGATTGTTACTTTCCACGACTTAGAAATTATTTTTACATTGTTTGCTATCGAAGTGTCCTTTAAATAAATGAATGAATTATAATATCCCGCAATATGTGAAAGTATTTAATTTAAGAGGTTACAGGAGGAAACATCCTCACGGGCTATAAACATTTGAATTCAGCCAGCTATCAGTCTCAAGCAGTAGCGAACAAAGCTAAACGCAATCATTAAAAATGATTTAATTACAGATATTGAATTAATATTAATTATCATTGAGCAGGAAGTTTATTGTAAAAAAAAAAAAAGTTTAGTGGAACTGCTCCATTTCACTGTAGGAAACGTGACTGGTTGTTGATTTTCCATGTCTTAAAAATTATTTCACGTTGTATGCTCCCGAAACATCTTTCAAATAAAGGAAATGAGTTTTTATATTCCACAGTGTCTGTTAGATATTTAATGGCAAGTGGTTTAGGGAGGTAGAATCTTGACGGGCTATCGTAGAGGAGCTGTCTTTACGTTTAGGAAATATTTAAATTCAGTCAGTTATTATCAGTCTCAAGCATTAACGAACAAAAATTGATATAATTATCATATGATGTGAATACAAATATTGGACTAGTGTTAATTATCACTGAGCAGAAAGCTAATTTTGATAAAACACCACCAGTAAAAACGAAAGTGCGCCATTTTACTTTTGCACAAAACGTTTGGAAAAGAAAGAACAACCTCCACTTTAAGCGTGCAACGTAATGAAATCCGTGCCTAACCTCGTCTACACTAGTTGAAAACAACGATATTAGACCAATATCATTAATTCCTTACACCTTTTACCTTTTTGTTTCTGTTAATAAATCGGTCAGAGAGAAAACAATATCACTGTTTAACTAATGTAACAATTTTTATCCCTCCACCTTCCTCTTTTTCTCGTACACTGTAACAAGACTTCCTTTTCATTTTAAACTTATAGCGTATCCAATGAACTGTGGATGGTTAGATATCTGGCTAAAATAGAACCCTAAGCTGTATAGAAATTTCTTACAAGCATTCTTTTCGCAACAGGTACATAAGAAACCTGACTTTTAAAAAGATATATTGTTCATCCTATCAGTGCAAAAAGGTCAACCGACAATGCAAAAGCCGCCAAGTAGCTCCTAGTGTCATGTTGCAAACACTTTTTTTATCATAAGAAATATTGGAAAAAAAATTATTTTCTACAGAGAACCTTTGAGATGTTACGCGACCTTTATTAAACTAAAGCTAGGGTGTTTTTCGGCTTTTTGTTGTGTTAGTTCAGGTTAATTTTTAAGACAATTACCCACATAAGTTATTAAAAAACATTGAAGCTTCTTTGACCCTGCGTGTGTATCGGTGAGGGCACGATCACTTAACATTTAATCCATAAAGCACCCCGCCCAAACTGCGAAGGTTTGGTACAAAAGAAACTTAACGTTTGAAATTATATTATTCACTTGATAACTTAATTGTTGAAACAAATCCTTTTTTATTTTTCTCCGTCGACCTTAACTGAGATGATCAAGTGCAAATGCCATTAAGTCGTCAAAACGAAGAAAGAGGATCTTCTACCAAGACACGACCACCAATTCAACTTGTACTGTCAATGAATTGTGTAAGAAGGGTAATAGGTCCAGATGTTGCCAATATCATTACAGACTCGAGAAGCTGGAGCAGCAGCAATTGCTCAAGGCCATTCTTTAGGTGAAAATTCAGTGAGAGTTCCCTTAGATTTTGGTTCAAACAGGTGATCGAAACTTAATTAAAGAGGTAGCTTAGTGACAGAAATAAAGAATACTTCATGAAAAGTAGGCGCCTACGGTATTTACCCTCCAAGCAAGTTATTTTCGTAAACCGACTGCGTAAAGCAGTTGAAAATCTTCGTCGTTCAACGGCACGTCCAGCAGCTTTGTATTTTCTTTCACGGACTTTTTTTCGGTTCTTTTTGTTTTGATTGCTCAATGCAACCTCATCTTGTTCTTCTTCTGAGCTATTGTGCCCTTTCGCTCGTCGTGTTCTTCGCTTGTCAAAAATATTCATCCAAAAATTTCAGGTCCGCTTTGCTTTTATCTTCTGTGTTCTTTTAACACATTTTCTGCTGAAGAATCATGGGCTTTTCACTTTGGTTTTTCTTAGGGATACCAATTTCTTAGCGATTTCTTAGCTACGCTAAAAAAGCGATTTCAGAGCTACGCTAAGAAATCGAAACGCCGGCGAACGCCGCCAATCAGCCTTGAATGAAAACTTCAACTTGATACGTCTCACACGTCAAAGAACATGATACGCAGCTTTTGATTGGACGTGTCATTTTCCTCTCACGTGAAAAAAACGATACGCGCTATTTGGTTGGTTAACATCGGTTTGCCAACGAAAATGTACTCAGCGGCTTTTCAGTGAGTAAATCTCAGTACGTATATAATAATATTTTCTCTCATGTGTCTTTCAATCTTGTTTGTGTTTCCGGATGTGTTTTGTGTCATGTCAAACCAGTTACAGCGTCCTTTTAATATTACGATCTTGCTGAATCTTGTCACAACACTTGAGAAGAAACTTTAGTGCAGGGACCGTGAAGCATTTTTTTTCCAACGGAGGGGGTTGGGGAGGAGGTTTATCTGACTAGTGACTTCTCTTAGGAAGTCTTTATTTTTTTCGGAAATATTGAGCCCCACCTGCCCATTCACCTCGCCAGCCTAGTTGTGAGCCAGCTACTCTGTCGTAGTTCAGCCGGTGGGTTGACACCATTGCCGGGGGTGTTGCCGTAGCAATGCCTGCAACTTCGAGGAGCCATACGTCATAGCTGGATGCTGCGTGTAGATCAGTGGAGTTTAGCTACCCTGAGGGTGCGATAAGTTACCGTCCCCATGCAAAGGTACTACCTCCCACAAACTCCCAAACACCCCCAGTAAAATTGCTCTTTCACAAAAGGAAAACTCGCGCAAGGAGCTGGTAAAAATATCTACATTTTAGAATAATAAGAACACCTCATAACAAGTGGTTATGAGTTTTAATTTTTATTTAAACCAAAAATCACTACAGTCGTCTGTGTTTATCTACTACAGCTTGCAAACATTACTTTATCAAATTTTGGTCAATTGTTTAAGATTAACAGGTTTCGGCATTTCCAGTTTTCTTCTTGTTGGGCACATCTATAGAAGTAAAAGGTACATATTTAACAATAAAGCTATATCCTTTCTAGCTGGTAATTTACCGTCTTTAACTTCCTCCTGTCATACACAATCAAAAATACCTCTGTTTCAGTTGTCAGGTGTTAAATTTTTTTATCATTTCACGCTAAGTTAAATAGTTCCTTTTTAACACGTTATGAGCTCAGGATGCTGATATAGGTCAATGTTGTGTGGAACTTAAATATATTAAAATTTACAAAAATCATCCTTGGAACAACTTTTTCCAGAAAGACATCAAACGAAATTCAAAAACAATGGAATTGATTTTTGCCGAAACTACCGTTTATTACAAACTTTCCTCGGGGCAAACAAATGCACGATAAACTTTTTTTGCTCTCTCTGGTTTATTAGTAAAACAACAACTACTCTTTATAAAAATAATAAAAAGGGAAAGAAATAGGAAATACACTTTGCATGTCGCTTTAAAATCGCTGGTTAACAATGCCACGGATCGTCGGCACGAGCTTCTACACTACATTAAAATCGTGAGAGATAAAACACGGTGATCAGTCTAATGTGTTTCGACTATTTGCTTTACGCCCAGTTAACGACAGTGGCTTATCCTATCCAGGCTTAACGAGAATTAGGGATTCTATACCATTAGTAATAAATTATGTTTTTTTTCTGAGTTTTCTTTCTTTGTACTCTTGTTCTTTCTGCCCCATTTTTGACGTTGGTAAATTTAAATTTCAATGGAATGTGCCTTAATTGAAGCTAAGAAATAGAAGCCAAAAATACAGTGGGCCATACTTTTCTACGTGCTTACCTAGACTTCCTATCAACCAGTTTTGCAACTTTAGCCACGTCGGGATCTACGGCGACGGAACCGGCGGAAGACTCTACGAACCCGGCGGACGATGCGACGGCCACGAACGAAACGCCGTATAAACGGATCTGATGACTTCTTTAGCGGATTAGACAAAGCGTTGTCGTCATCTTCGTCTTCTTGATCATCATCATCATCATCATCGTCATCATCATCATACTCGTAATCTTCGTCTTCGTTTTCATCAACGTCATCTTCAGGATCCCAGTCCAAGTTCCTGCAAACAATGATAACGACGAAAATAAGTTTTATGCCTTTTACCCAAGCTATTTGCGAATGCGGGCATTGTTTGACTTATTCCGAAAGTAAGATTAACAAAAACATTTTTGCTCGTACGATTGAATCCTTGAAGAATAATCTAAGAGCGCTTTCCATTAGTCCGAACTGGCCCGTCCTGTGGTTTTGAATGTGAAACGGGCTTTTTCCACGAGCGAGATTCTCCCACAAATCCATCACAACAGTGTATAATTTTTATGCATTGACCAATTTGACTAACAACAGAATTCTGTTCTCGAATATGCCGGTCTGGCCGGCCAGTTTTACCTAATGGGAAGCTTACTAAGAGATCACTAAGTTTAGTTTTTACCTCTCGGCGTCTTCTGAATTTAAGTCATTACTTAGGTTATCTCCATCCTCATTGAAAGGAAGGGCCAAGCCTATGGCCAGCACAAAGCCAACCAATGCTAACAGGAACAGTTTGTTCATCGCGAAGTCTTCTTCGTTTCTGAATGGTGGACAACTCCAAACGATGTGTTTTATACCTTTGGATGCGAGATAATCGGGTGCACAATATGCAAAATGAATAGCGATATTGCAAGGCTACGCAATGTTATTGACCAAATAACCTAAGTTTATCTACACAAGTACTCTATGTTTTTATTTAATACACTCGTTTTCCTTGTCTTTCCAAATATAACCACTGATACTGGAATTAACACTTTTAAAATATGTGCTCAATATGTTTCTTTATGATGATGAATTCAATTTGTTTCCTAACAAAAATCGTATCAGTAGTCTATCTTCGGTTCTTCATTTTATTAAGTAATAAGGAGTAGTTAAATAATAACATGAATATACTTTACATCAGTGCGCACTTAGTTTGTTTCTTTTTGTAACAATCAGTCTTATCAGCTTATCGGTTCACTTTGTGTCCAAAAAAATATTGTTTGAGTTTTTTCCGTGGGTTGGTCAAATATTAAAAGGAAGGCTTTCTTCCTGGGGTGAATATTTCTTCTAAGAATAAATTTTATTTACGTATAGCTTTCGATGCATTATATACAAACAAAAAACAAAAGTTGACCAAACTAAGAGAAATTATGTTATGGACGTAAGATGGATTTACAAAACAAATATTTGATGGATACCTTTGTTCGGCTAAAGATAAGCCCATGTATCCGTTTAAAGTGATCGATAAAACGCTTTCGTGAATTTTTTTTAAATCAATTTTCCACTTCTAGTTAGCACAATATAAAAATATTGACATCGAAAAAAAAGACGAAAGCAAATAGATGGATCTGCTTTCTGATTGGTTCCTGAAACGGCGCGTTCTCCTAACATCCGGTGAGGTCACAGCGCGACGAGTGCACGATATAATTGATCACCAGCTTGGGAGAGGTTTTGGAATTTTGAGTGCGATATATCGTTCACTTATTGCCGCAGGAGAATGGAGATATGCGAATTTTAAAATTAAAAAAAAAGAAAGTGTTTCTTCGATTTTTACTGAAATCTTGTATGCAGTGTGCAAATCATAATGTGTATACACTGTCGTTATTACATAGCAAATATTCGTTTACAGCTTAATTAATGAGTTTGAATTCTTCGCTTTCGTTTTCCTTCCCACTGGCTCTAGATTAGCTTTATATTCCAAATGCAGTGGTTGATTTGATATAGTCTTTTTAACTTTAAACCATATCATTTTTGGACGCCATGGTAAAACGAGTACAGTTATCATTTCAGTTGTAGACTGAAAACCGCAAAACTGATGAAAGGTGAAATAGTTAGATTTCAAAGCATTTTTAACCGAACTTTGTTAACGAAACAGAGTCAAAGTTGTTCAATATTACTTTTTTAAGGTCTATTAGCCCTATGTAGGAACATAGGCTATGGAGAACTTGAACCCTTCTGACTTCCTCTATCTCTTGCTAATCTTTCCCGTTCTTTCCTGAAACTCATTTTATAATTACAGCTTGTGCTTTAAATATTGTTTGTTAACCATTAGGCCACCGCGTATCCAAATGACTTTAGCAATTTATTTATTTATTTATTTTTTCACTTTGAGTCTTAATCTTCTCGTCGTCTCTTTATCACAGCAGCCGTCCTTTGATTGCTTATTTTGCCTCACCAGGATTTTTACTTCTGTTCAGCAGAGTTTAAAGTCCAGTGACCTCAATGCAATGCACATAAGCGCACGATATAAAAACCTGACAATTTACATCCAATGTTCCTTACCAACAAATGAGGAATCAACAAATGTGCTTTTAATTCGAAAATCGCTTCCTACGTATTGAGTTTGACAGTTTACAAAAATACATTTTACTCATTAAACTTTGAAAGCTAGTACTGTGACATTGTACCTGTCAGATAACTTGATAATTATTTGTATCGATAAAGTGTTTTGTTGAACACTTTAAGCTTTCCCCTGTTGAATTAACTAATAACTATTTGAGTTTGAAGTTTGAAGTTTAACCAAACAGACGTACTGAGCCAGGTTTACGCAAAGTTACATGAGGTAATGCTCCTCAATTTTTATTTTATTAATTAAGGGACTTGTATTGTTTTGTTTTTTTGGATGTTGTCTGTCTCGCGAATGAACGCGGTCTGTGCAGTCTCCTTGAATTTGCTTTGCCCCCTATGTAAATTCTAGGATACGCAGTTTTCTATAAAGATAAAGTTTCTCCAAAACCTTTTTTCGTTGCCGATTACTTCTCCTCTTGAATATAAGAGAATAATTTTAAGGGTGGTTTTCTAACCAAAAAAGAGTGTTGTTTCCAAATTGAGTTTATATTGAGTCTACTGAGTTTATTGAGTGTCGTTAAAATGAACAACACATAAATACATACTTACAACATAGCAACATTGTGAATTAAATTTATAAATAATGTAAATAAGTGAACGACAGTGTAGGTAGAACAATTTGAATGTCGTAATGGAAACTGCTTATTTTATCAAAGGTGTAAGACCAATTGCACGAACGAATTTGTTTTGTAAAGATATAAAGGAGCTTAAATGTAAGCTGAGCTGCAAGTAACATGAATAAATTTCTTGTTATTTGATAAATAACTATCAAAACATAATGTCGAGCAAGTTAGAAGTTTATCACCATTAGTCTTTCAAAATAAAACAATCCGTTTATTTTAATAAAACAAAAGATTTTTCATAAGAAAATGTTTATGTCACCAATAAATCCTCTGGATCGCAAGGCAGCCGTCCATATCCAATCAAAATTTATTTTTCAGCACTACATTTACTTTTAAAATAAGTGTTTTCAAAAACTGCATTCATACCGACAACGTGATTAAACCACACGCGAGTGACGTAGGGGAAACTGTTTATTATCAAATGTGTTGGGTCGAGCGTCACCCACATGTATTGATTTTAGTAATAATATTTTCAATATAAGTAATAAACTCATGTTAGATTTTTTATTTTATAGTTATTTAAACTGGGCCAACATTAATGAAATCAGCAATATAAGTGAAAGCCTTTATTTAAATAGGGTGACTCCATCAGCTTTTACAATAAAAAACTGTTACAATAGAGGCCCTAGTAAAAAGTAAAAATAAAAAGTCGCTAAAAGTCTTACAGTGTACCAAAAAGATTAAAATATATAAGAGTTCTAAGATATAAGCTAAAACTATGTTACATTACAAAATCGAAAGATTTAAAAATTTCAAATTACAACCGGAATAATAAAATCTTTGGAACTTTATCAGATGGGCGATTCTAGGTACTCGTATTTAAAGCTAATACAAAGAAAATGGTAATGGGACTCGATAGATCACCTCAAGTGATCGCCCTTACGTTCGTTAAATTGGGGATAGCGTGGGAGTTTGTTTGGAGTTTCGTTTTGGATTTCTTAGTCGTCAGTGATTCTTTTTCACTGCTTTTGTCACTAATTCCTCTGATATAAAATTAAAAGTAAAAAAAGCAAAATAATATAATTGTTGAAACTATATGATCATTTTACAACATGCAAAATCTGATTGAAAAGTAAATCGATATAAAATTTCCTATATTGCGTAAGATATGGCAGGGTCTTTTCGTTGCCTGAGCTCTTCGCGCCTTTGCCGTTTGCCTGTGTTAATTCCTTCCTTATTAAGTAACCAGATAAATGGTTCGCAACTTACAAGTAAGTTATTTGATTCATAACTATACTCGTCATAATTGTTCCTTAGGCGATATATCTAAAAAGGCCCATGGAGAGAGCTGTTGCACCTAAACATTAATTCAAGGATCATCATTTCGAGAAAATTCGAGAATTTATTTTCGATAGTCATAAATTAAGATATTTTGTTGTATTGATTTGATTTCATCGCCTTATCCGGTAATGAGAGATAAGACATCTCTAAGTAAGTTAGGAGGTCAGTGTGCACCTTTATAATAAAGGGAAGGGTTTTAGATAGGAGCAGGCTCTTCGCCAATACAAGTTGAGACTGGTCGGGAAAATATAGGACGTTCGAAGTTAAGGTAAAGGAGCTAAAAACGAAACGTCTCAAAACAGGAGGCTTCATATATTTTGGTAGTTTGTTATGACTTGGGACATGGCCCCTGGTTTAAAAACAATCAAAGGACTCGCAGAAAAGGTGACTTTTTTTGAAACACCACCTTCAAGGAGAAAGGTCCGTGTTGGATGGAAAATTGCAAGTTAAGGATCACACTACACTTGGAGAATTAAGGATTACAAGTCATTCGTCTTGTTTAATTGCTACCAATTTAGCAGAGTTTCAACATACAACTTTTAATCAATCACCATGCTGTAGGGTTGAATTCCTACGTATCCAAATGTATGTTGGAATAATAACATGGGTACATTATTCACCAATCAGAAGTTGACTGCTCTTTAATTCTTGTTCCCACAACAGTGTTTTGGGACAAAAAATCTCGGTCTGAATTTGTTAAAAAGAATTGTAACATGTTTTCAAGGTTGCTTCACCGACCATGTAAAAAAGATATGTTATTTAAAAATTCAAAACACCCATTTGGGAAACAACATGCGCCCTTGATATTAAGTATACTATTATTATTACATCTGATTGGTTGTTTTTCAACTTTTCTAATCTTTCAGCATCGTTTGGGGGTTTATAAGCCCATCTTTTAAATAAAAAAGTAATGGATTGCAATTTCAATTCGCGTTAAATTGCTTAAAATTGTTGGTACTTATAAGATCTTTTAAACAGAGAAATTTGCCATTTGATATTATGCGTCGTTGTTCTTCTCATGAAACTGCGGCAGTAGTGTTTTGCCCATCTACCACTTGCCGCAATGACATGTAAATTGTGTAAAACTTCATAATTATTATTTACAACGATAGCCTTTGCCAAATTAAAATTGAGTTCCTTTTGCCAAAGGAATTGTAGGATATAGTGGGAGTTTTAATCAAAGTAAAAGTTTTGGGTGAAAAACAGCGTACACCTTTGTGTCCTTTGTCACTTCTCACAAATTGCCTAGCGTTTCATAACGACAAAGGTAAAAATATAAGCAAGAGAGATTTACATAGAAACAAACCATGGTTAACTTATGATGATATGTGGTGCAGATATAATAAACCAAACTCTCCTACTTGCAAAACGTGTAAATGATGAGTTCTGAATCACTTTTTGCTCTTCCTCTAAGGAGGAGACAGCGAAAGCCGCGATTTGACGTAATACTTTCGTTAAGGTGGTCTGAAGTAGTACTTCCATTACTTTTTTATTTAAGTACCAACAATTTTAAGCAATTTAACGCGAATTGAAATTACAATCCATTACTTTTTTATTTAAAAGATGGGCTTATAAACCGAATTTATTGACGCGAACTTGGCGATCAAAACATTTTCGGCTACTTTCTACAATGGTCTACTTATGGGTACTAAGATATAGGATAGGTATTACAGGAATTTCTGATGTTGCCATGTTACAGGAAAAAATATTTACAATGCTGTATAAAAATAAGTACTCTATCAAGATTACAATGTCGTTGGGATCTCTGATGTAGGAGTCCAATTTTCGAAATGGTGTTTGCACTATAAGTTTAACTTGAATTTGTTTTTTTTCTAAATCCGATTAAAGATGACTGTTACAAACCTCAATCCTTGTTCTGAACGAAAGGTGTTACAATATTTAATTTAGTATTCAAAAAAATTAAATATCTCGTTTAAAAAAAGAGCAAAAGCCCTTTAGATTCCAAGTAGCTCTCCCAAACCACTTGAAAATTATTGTTAAACGATATCAATGGATAAAGTGCATGATTTGACCAGTTCATATTGGTTGAGCGACGGCAGTGACGAAAGGGAAACTTTTCAAAGGTTCAGGGCTGACCGAAGTTGAAACCACGTCTAATATAACAACAGAGATGGTGGTATTCGATATCAATATATAGTTATATTTACATTAAATGATGTTATTTGTACAATCAAAAAGTAAATTTGAACTAGAAAATTATTTATAACTAAACTTAGTTCTTCAATCGAGTTATTTTGACACTGATCAATTGTCAATATCTTTACTTTAATTTTTGGCTTCATTGGCAGCAGGGCATATCCGAATGCTCAATTTTCCAAAGGTATATAAATGCGACATTCAGTTTAATTCGTTAGTTAGAAGCAAGAAGTCTCCACGATGAAAGGACTGACTCTCGTAGTTCTTGTTGGCTTTGTGCTTGCCATAGGCGTGGCATTGCCATTCACTGAAGACGAGGCAAAAGCCTACGAAGCTGAACTGAAACAAATTGAAAACGACATATCTCAGAGGTAAGGGAAATGTGAAATTCTAGCTGTGTAAAGAGAAAGGAAAGAGAACGAGGGCACATATTTCTGAAAAAGCCACTGTTCCGTTTACTTCTGTTTAAAATAGGGTTAGTTTACTCAAAACGAGATTTGACATGGGAATAGCCCAGAAACAAATCACAATGACTGATGAGTTTTAACTGCAGTGATCACAAACCATTTGTTTTATTTTTATTCACATATCAATTGACAAGCACTAGCCTTTTATTTCACACTGTTTTAGTACTTTGACTGTTGTCGAGAAGGAATGTTCGACACATAAGCATTGTTTTTCTACTATGTCTGTTAACCCTTTGTATTTAAACACTAATTTGCTCATGGCTAGTTTACCACGATTTATAGTGTCTTTTTGCAAATTATGTCAAACCGTACATTCAAATTTCTTGATGTAGCTGAGCACCATACCGGTTTAAGAACATTTTCTAAACAAACCCTTCATTCATTTCTTTATTTCTTAATCAGCAATCCTAAGTTGGCTGATGGCGATGAGGATTTCGATGAAGAAGAACTAGATGGTCCTGAAGAAGACGAAAATGATGACGATGAAGATGCAGACGATGAGGAGGACGAGAAAGAAAGCTCTTTGTCCAATCCATTAAGGAAGTCATCCGATCCAGCCATTCCTATATTGCCCTTTATTCGCGTTCGTCGTGTATTTCGCGGGGCTCGCCGAATTGTTCGCCGCTTCCGTCGCGGTAGATCACGTCGTGGAAGATTTTTCAGACGTTTTCGCCGAAAAAGCCGCGGTTAAAAATTGGTATTGACTTGTTTTGAATCAAGGTAAGCACGGCTAAAACAAGGATTCTTTTCAGTTTCCTTCCTTTCTAATACGCTTATTTTGGATCAAATTAATTAATTTTTGAACCAACCTTTACTATACAAATTATTTTCTTTTCTCAGCGATTAATCTCGATCACTAAAGCTACCTCAAAGAAAACGAGAAAAAAAAAAAATCAAACTAATTAACAAGTACAAGGTATTTGACGTTGTTGGTTGGCACGTTGAATATTTATTTTTCCCCGTCAATAAGTGTTCAGTGTTTTATTTTAAGTCACTCTCAGAAATAAAGAAACGCTTAAGGACAGAATAAAAGTCCCCGAGTTTTATTTATTTATTTTTATTTATTTATTTTTTTTTAATCGTGATATGACTACGGAAAATATTCTGGCGGGGTCATTAAACATCAATTACTGTGTATTGCTGTCACGAAAAAGAATAAAAAAAAAAATACATAATAAAACATGTAAGTACATATGACTAACAATGTTACTTTACAAAGGATAAAGGAATTTGTTTTTCTTCTTCATCTCAACAGAATTGAAAGAATATCTCACGACGGAATGAAAAATACCAGAAATGACTTCACGGAACTATTTTGTTAAAAAGTAAATACTTGGATTAAAACTTGTATGGGATATAAAATAAGAATAAATAAGATATAAGAATAAGCTTGTATTCGCATCTATTTTATCAACCTGTTGTGTCAGCCTCGTTTATGCGTAACAAAATAAGGCGTTAAATAAATGTTATTTTTCATTGTATGCTCTGACCTAACCTTCTTTAAAATAGATAGCACCGATATATTTTTCAGCTACATGCATAGAGAGATTTTCATTGTAATTCGCGTTTGCCTTGGTTGGCTTAACTATGCTTTGTGATTGGTTTGAAAATCTAGGGTCAATTTCTCATCCAATCAGAAGTGAGTCTAATCCTCACACCCGTTTTCCCGCCCTTCCTGTCGGCTATGTAAGGAAGATTTGATTTGTCCACAGGATAATCTGTGTCTTTTGTGATAGGCAAAAGTGGTTACCTTGGTTGGTGTTGTTGTTTGATGGGAGATCAAACCATAACGAAAATATTAGAAGAATTTTCGTTGTTATGCTGCACCTCTCTAGCACAGGCGGAGATACTAAGATATGGGGCGAAAACAATTTTTTGCCCAACCACAAACGGACGCAAATAACCCATTTTACTAAGTAAAAGCCCACATTTCTCCATTGAAATGTGCTTGGGGAGCGGGGATGGCGCAGTGGTGAGAGCACTCGCCTCCCACCAATGTGGCCCGGGTTCGATTCCCGGACCCGGCGTCATATGTGGGTTGAGTTTGTTGTTGGTTCTCGTCCTCGCTCCGAGGGTTTTTCTCCGGGTTCTCCGGTTTTCCTCCCTCCGCAAAAATCAACACTACTAAATTTCAATTCGATCTTTATCAGTCCTACGTCTTACACATGAGCCTCTGGCTCGGACACCGAGGGTAACCTCGTCCCGCGTATGGACTTTAAAATTGTATTTACATTTTTTTTTTTACATTTACATTTTTTTTTACAAGCTCAACTCCAAAACGAATCTTAGTAAAGAACCTTTTTTCTTGCTTGGGGGGGGGGGGGGGGGGGAGTACGAGTCGTGTTTAATAACAGAAGCAACCCTCTCGCAGGGAAGGAAGTCAGGCCACTAATAATGCTAATGACTCAGAATTATACAAAGATCACAGAGAAAAGGTGGTTTTGTGTACTACTAATTTAAGTCGTATTTAAATTACAAAATACAGAAAGAGACGTAAAGCTTAAATGCTGATTCTGTTTTACTTTATGGAGTGTTATTACAATCCTCTAAAGTAAAAAAAATTATTCAAATCGCGCGTTGCACTGATATATTCATGAAAAACGCGCCGTTATATTCGACTCATCGTTACCATAGAAACCTAAATAATGCGAAACATCTATACTTGTCAACTTTATCAACAGAGGACTGTTTTCGCAGGTTTTATTCTCCTTCGCATAGCGTCTTCTTTTGTTATCCTTTTTTGTGGTAACCAGCACCAGTTTCACTTTAAAAACTAAAGACCCTAAAGACATATGGAAACTACGAATAGTGGTCCAATTTTGTTAAAAATCACCATGCAACTGTACTGAAGATATAAACATGCAAGTGATTTTATTGTGATGCCATCTTGAACTTTAGATCTCAACTAGAAAAAGTCAGGCTGATTTTTTCAAGTTTTGTCCTTGTGGAATGGAAAAATACCTAAAAATTATTATGGCTCCCTTTTTCCTTCAACATTTTTCCTTCAACAACAATTTACTTTATATTTTCATCTCGATGTACTCGGTGCATTTCATGTACGAGAAGACCTATTCGCCAATTTTGGTACTTTTTACCGAAAAGCATTAAGATCCCCGTGACAGTTTATATCTCACGAAAAGTCGAATCAGTGATTTTACCATTTTTTAATATACAGTCAACTTTCGTTATAGCAAACACGCTCGGGTCGTCGTTTAGTGTCCGTAATAGCGACCTCGAGAGTCTGTAATAGTGGGGTATTAGGGAAAAAAAGGTCGCTAAATAATATAGACCACAACGGGCTTTCTATCAGCAAAAGGTGAAATTATTAAGTAGTAGTCGAGAAAGAAGGATGAGGGCTTGATCTCTCCTTAAGAGTCTGGAAGAAATCACCTCAAGTGATTGCCCTTACGTTTGTTGTATTGGTACAGTGGATGCCATGGGAGTGTGTTTGGGATCAGATCTCTTAGTCGTCGATCATTGTTTAGATTTCACTGCTTTTATTATTGAGTCATATGATAAAGTAAATCACTCCTAAAAGTTCAAAACGTTTTAAGCACTACTTTATAGTTAATGAGCACAACATACTTATATAAATATTGAGCCCCCCATACAATCATTTTATCCATAAGTACTAACATTTGGTTGAAAAGCTAATTAATTTGGTTGAAAAAATAATTATTTTTAAATATTGCGAAAGATATGGTAGGGAGTTTTCGTTACTGGAACTCTTCGCTTCGCGCCGATTGCCTGCAAACTCGTTTAATTATTAAGTGCCCTCAAGGTCACCAGATAGACGGCTTGCTAAAGAAAAAAATAACTTATAAATGAAATTTGTCATTCAGAATTGTTGTCGTTATAATAGTTTCTCAGGTTCTTATTCTAAATAGGCTCAATGGTCATGGATAGAGCTTATTATTGGTGCCTAAACATCAAGGTTTCCTTTTCGAAAGTTATAAAAGAATTTTGTTTCATTTTTCTTTGATATCAACTCGTTAAGCCTGGTTTTCACTGGCGACGCAAGCATAAGCACAATCACAATCGTTAGGATAACAGCTCTTATTTCTTCGTGAAAAAGGCTTCGACTCAAGCAAAAGCACAAGCGCATTGCATTTTGATGCTTGTACTTGTTCTTGCAGCAAGCACAGGCACAGGAATTAAAATTTGTCCTTTTAATAATTGTGTCTTTGTATTTTTGGCGAGTTTAATTTAAGATTAAAACTTCAAAGACGCTGATTAAGATAGAAAAAAGGTTCTTTATGAATACTCATTGAGTCATGCCGACGTTCGAAGTTAAAGAGCAAAACATGAAGGTCTTCGGTAATGCAAATTATCGCTAAGATATATTTGAGGAGGCTATTGCGACTTGATTTTGTAAATAATGCCCCTTGTCTTATAGACATCCAAATATTAGTATATAACTATTTTTTTTTATTCAAAAAACATTTCCAGGCACTTTCTACAAGGATACACTAAGGGACGGACCATTAGGATTTTCGGCTTGTACGAATTTTTTTTTTACGCCCATTGCTTCTGAAAGAATTTTTTGCGGGTATAACCCTCTGCTCGAATTCTTTTTCAGACAAATATTTGTTTTTTTTTGAGAGAGAAATAGTTTTTTACATCTTATACCATGTATTGTTACTTTATACCATGCTTTTGACAAATGTTGCTTTGATGATCATTTGCTAAATGGATTGAATATTTTCCCCCATAATGTTGTTATTCATTGATTTATTCCGTTAGGCACTGGTCAATAAGTATTGTGTGGTCGGTCGGAGCAATTGCAAAAGTGGCTGCTTGAGAGAGCCCACCAAAAGCGTTGATACGATCACAAGCCTTCTAGGGGGTCCGGGGGCATGCTCCTCCGGGAAATTTTTAACCCTATTCAGACCGGGCTTTTTTTGGTCTTTTCAGACCGGGGGGGGGGGGGGGCGGATTCCGCCCCCCCTCCGTAACTTCCAGAATATTTAAGCAATCACAATGAAACTTACAGGATATATAGTATGTCCCAAAATCTATCTTTTAGCATATGTCACGTGGGACGATGACGTCACATCACGAGACAACTACATCATAATGTCAAAACAGCCGCCATCTTGGATCCGCCATCTTGGTTTTCGAAATTTTGCCAAAACGTCAGAAAACCGCCCACAATTACTGGAAAATACTCAAAACCAATAAAAATGTGCTTAAAACCCGTAAACAGGTGAAATAACTGATTTAAAGTTATTTTTCATTAATAGAAAAACGAAAATTACAAATTTGGGAAAACATGCCTGTCAAAATGCCGTTGCCATGGCGACGTCAAGTTCCTGACACAACAACCTACCCTACCAAATTATTCCCAGATAAATTTTAGATAAAGTCGCAAAGTTTGGCAGCGTTTGGTTGAATATTAAAAAAGTTATAAGCGTTCAAAGTCGGCGCGGGCACTTTCCGCCCCCCCCCCCCCCGGTCTGGATAGGGTTAAATTTGGGCCTTCTGAAATCGATAGAAATACATCTAAAACGGTCCACGTCAAGAAACTTATTCAATTTCTACTGAAGAATACCACTGGGGATTTTATACCACCGATTGTTTTCTTCACCCTATGCACTTGTCAACAGCAATTTATATCGAATATCCTACAAATGTTGGTCTCAAAGTTTTTTTACAGCAAACAGAAGGCAAGACCTTTTCTTCACAT
This sequence comes from Oculina patagonica, assembly GCF_052425735.1. Taxonomy (NCBI): domain Eukaryota; kingdom Metazoa; phylum Cnidaria; class Anthozoa; order Scleractinia; family Oculinidae; genus Oculina; species Oculina patagonica. The sequence continues at coordinate 9,920,570 of NC_135764.1, read as the reverse complement.
CTGCGTATGGGAAGAAAAGTTTTGCTTGTAGGGAGGCCAGGCTGAATGTAATTTACTTCAGTAAAACTAGAAGTTGAGCGCTGGAGACGCGTGCATTTGTAGGGTTTTTGTGGGCATCCTCCCCCGGACATTTTTGAAATTTCAAGGCTCGAAAATGCTATTTTCAGCATTTTTCCTGATATATTTCGTCGAAAAGTCGATCTCATCAAGTGTAAAATGAAGGGTGTTTTAAGTGCTAAATTGGAACTTTTCTTTCTGAATGAATTTTTTTTCTAGCCTTCCTCTTTGCACGAATTTTTTTCTTGGGATTTTCTCTTGCATGATTTTTTTTCCCACCCCCCTTCCCCCCCCGTCACTTTTCTAATGGTCCGTCCCTAATGGGTACTAGGATGTTCGATCAGTATCAAATGAAATGTTTGAAGTTACCATGTTGCTGAGAAAAGTATTAATATCAATGCAAGTTCCTTGGATAAAAGACGTTTGACGCGAGCTTTGCTTGAATAGGATACAACGAAGGATTGAGAAGTCTTGAACTCAATAATACAAATGATTTGGCAAAAAAATGGCCACGTATGTGGCAGCTTTAATTGATTCAATTATATCTAAGTCGTAACAAAATATAGAAAAACTGAACATATTAAACGATAATGTAATCGTGGGGCACCAAAAAAACGATCCCACAAAAATAAAACGAACAGAACTGAATAGGCATTTGGAAAAAAACTACTGATAGTGGGGGAACCCGTTTGTTGGCGATAAGGAGTGGTAAAGGGAATTATTTTCTTGGGCTCTCGACACTTGAATGGCCACTATTGAATGGCAATTAGTTATTTATATTAGTAACCTCTTTGTCACTCTTGTTCCGTAACAGAACGTTCTTACACCTACTGCGTTTTTGATGTACTATGCATATATGGACGGTAGAGTATCTGGCTTAAACGGAGATCAAGCCTGAGGGCGTGAATTGAAATTTATCACAAGCGCAATCACTTCATTCCGTAGCAGGTACAGGTTTTCTCACGGGAGCTTCTGGCGCGAGGTTTGATTTAAATTTCCACTGACAATGTTATAAAACAATTGGTTTATAATTTTAGCTGCGCAATTATAGTCGAGTTATGGTGCACGTGGGAAGGTACAGTTGAGCAACTCGAACGACCATTACGCTTCTCTTGTGCTCTCTTCCCGCGTACACCATAACTCGAGTTCAAGCTAAAGCACTCAGAAAAAGCGAGGGCAAGTATGTAGACGACCTTATATTTTTTTAGCGAGTAGAACACAATAAGAGGACCAATCGGATTCAGGGATTTTCTATAATATAAACAAAGCTGACTATATACTGAAACTGATAAAAAAGAAAGTGTTTTTTCAATTTTTTTAAAAAGCACCGAGCACAAACATCACCAATATTACTAAACAAGTATTTATTTTGTAATTATAACACAACCAATATATACTTTCCAGTTTTATTTAGACAGATGTTCAGTACAGTTTTACATTTGTTATCTATTACAGCTTCTTAACATTACGTTATGAAATGAATGAGTGAGTAACTTATGAAAAAATGCACGCTTATCATTCTGATGTGTTTCAGGCAATCTAAACGTCAGGCTCTGTCAACGAAAGTGCATGGGTTAAACCTCTCTTGGGTCTAGCGATAATGGTTATTTATCATATCCATTTGGCATTAATTATGATTTCAGATTTTTTTTCTTTGTGCTCTTTCCGCCTTAATTCGACAATCGCTAATTCAAACAATGCCTTTAGATCATCAGTAAAAGATGCTTTAACTGAAGCTAAGAAAAAGAAGAGAAAGCCCTGGGCCAGATTTTTCTATGTGCTCTGACCTAGATTTGCAATCGACCAGTTTTGCTTCTTTAGCCACGGCCACCTCGTCCACCACGTCGGGATCTACGGCGACGAAATCGGCGGAAGACTCTACGAACCCGGCGGAAGATGCGACGGCCACGAACGAAACGCCGTATAAACGGATCTGCTGACTTCTTTAGCGGATTGGACAAAGCGTTGTCGTCATTTTCGTCTTCCTAGTCATCGTCATCATCGTCATCATCCTCGTAATCTTCATCTTCGTTTTCATCGACGTCATCTTCAGGATCCCAGTCCAAGTCCCTACAAACAATGAAAACGTCCAAAACAAGTTTTATGTCTTTAACAAAAACTATTTGCGAATGCACGGGCATTGTAAGACGTATTTCGAAAGAAACATTTAATACAGCGACTTTGCTCGTACGGTTGAAACAATGTAGAGCTTCGAAAAGTTACTGTTAAGCCACACCTAAAAAATTATGGTCATCCATGGATAATCTAAGAGTGCTTTCCTTTACTCAGAGCTGACAGGCCGGTCCCGTGGTTATGAATGTGAAACGGGCTTTTTCCACGAGATTCTCCCACAAATCCACCACAACAGTGTATGATATTTAAGCATTTAAACCGATTTGGCTAACAACGGAATTCTTTTCTCGAATATGCCGGTCTGGCCGGCCAGTTCTGCCTAATAGGAAGCCTACTAAGAGATAATTAAAGCTCAGTTTTTACCTCTCTGCGTCTTCTGATTTTAAGTCATTACTTGATGATCTTAATACTCTTTATAAATTCTGACGCTGACTTATTTGAGCGTAAACAACGCTCATAATGTGCTCAAGACGTTTCGACCGAGAATCTTCGGTCTTCTTCGGTTGTTATCATGGCATAAAACGGCTTTTTAACGGTTTCACATTGTACGCGCGCGCGAGTGACTAATACAAATACACGCGAACGCGTGTGTTTGTATTGGTTGGTTCCTGAAACGGCGCGTTTTCCTAACATCCGGTGAGATCAGCACAAAGCGACGAGTGCACGATATCATTGATCACCAGCTTTGGAGAGGTTTTGGAATTTTGAGCGCGATATATCGTTCACTTATCGCCGCAGGAGAATGGAGATATGCGAATTTTAAAATGAAAGTGTTCCTTCGATTTTTACTGAAAACTTGTATGCAGTTTGCAAATCATATTGTGTATATACACTGTCGTTATTAAATAGCAAATATTTGTTTACATCTTAATTAATGAGTTTGAATTTTTCGCTATCGTTTTTCTTCCCACCGGGTCTAGATTAGCTTTATATTCCAAATGCAGTGGTTGTTTTGATATAGTCTGTTTAAATTTTAACCATATCATTTTTGGATGCCATTGTAAAACGAGTACGGTTATCAATTTAGTTGTAGACTGAAAACCGCAAAACTGATGAAAGGTGAAAGAGTTAGATTTTTAACCGAACTTTGTTTGCGAAACAGAGTCAAAGTTGTTCTTTTTTACTTTTCTTAGGTCTATTTACTCTACGTTGGAGCATAGGCTATAGAGAAACCCTTCCACCATCCTCTGTCTCTTGCCTATCTTTCCCGTTCTTTCCTGAAACTCATTTTATAACTACTCAGTGCTCGACACTAACGCTAGTACACTAGCCCAGGACTAGTAAAATTTCATGCTTGGCTTGTAAAAGTACTTTCCTACTAGCCCATAGACTAGTAAGATTCGTGGAAAAATAAATCAACTACAACTCTATAACTTGGGAAGTTTTTCTCCCAGAAACCTTCATCAGGATCTAGTTTCCATAGCTTGAGTAATTTAAACCAGAGAGCTTGCGACCCACATCGCATACGGATTTATATCGTACGATCAATTAACTCGGAAACCTGACGCCATCTTGGAAAAGACCCTCTGTCCTCGCTTCCATGACACCCAAAAATGACCTGGGAGAGAGCCATAATAAGTCGGCCATCTCCACACTTTACCTACAAGAAAACCGCCTTCAAGGGCCGATAATCGTGAGCCAGATTTACATTGTTCACCAGAGGACTACACACAGCATGAAGAGAAAAAGAAGTGAGATCTACGGTCAAGAAATTCTCAACCGAGTTGGATGATAGCATCGTTGCTGCGTCTCAGTGAAGGAAAGATGTACTTGTGTGGACTCAAACAAATATACATGTAGTGCTAAGAACTTAGCTGATTCAAACTTGGCTGTTTTTATTTTTTTTTAAAGGGGGGGGGGGGGGGGGGTGGGGCTAGTGACTTGTCCTTGTGGGCTAGTGATTATTTGTACCTACTAGCCAATTGCCTAGTATCCAAAAAAGTTAGTGCCGAGCACTGTAATTACAGCTTGTGCTTTGAATATTGTTTGTTAAACATTAGGCCACCATGTTTCCCAATGACATTGGCGATTTAATTTTAACTTTTTAGTATTTTTTACGTTTGGGTCGTAATCTTCCCGTCGCAGCAGCCTTCCTATGATTGTGTATTTTTACCTCACTAGGACCTCAATGCACATAGGCGCGCGATATATAAACCTGAAAATTTCAACCAATTTTCCTTAAACAACAAATAAAGAATCAACAAATCCGTTTTTCAGTAATTGGAAAATCGCGTCCCTCCTATTGAGTTTGAAAGTTTACGAAAATCCATTTTACTTACTAAACTTGGAAAGCTCGTTCTGTGACATTGTACTTGTCAGATGACTTGATAATTATTTGTATCGATAATTTATTTTGTGGAACACTTCAAGCTTTCTCCTGTTGAATTAAGTAATAACTATTTGAGTTGTAAGTTTGAAGTTTAACCAAAATGACGTACTGTGCCAGGTTTACGTAAAGTTACATGGGGTAATATTCGTCAATTATAATTTTGTTAACTCTTTAGGGGATTTGTTTTGATTTGATGTATGGAATGTTGCCTATCTCGAGAATGCACGCTATGTGTCATTTTGAACAGGTCTGTGCAGTATTCTCGAATTTGCTTTGACTTCTATGTAAAGTCTAGGATACGCAGATTTCTATAAAGATAAGGTTTCTCCAAAATTTGGGTAGTTCTCTTAAGAAAAAGGCTGTTGTTTCCGAATTTAGTTCATCTTGTTTTTTTACACTGTATTAATCGATAAAATGAACAACACATAAATACCTGCTTACAACATAGCAACAATGCGAATTAAATTTATTGACGATGTGAATAAGTGAACGACAGTGTAGGTAGAACAATTCAAATGTCGTAATGGAAATTGCCTATTTTATTAAAGGAGTAAGACCAATGGCACGAACGAATTTATTTTGTAAAGATATAAAGGAGCTTAAATGGAAGCCAAACTGCAAGTATTATGAATAAATTTCATTTTTGAAGTAGCAAAACATAATGCCGAGCAAGTTAGAAGTTTATCATCAGAAGTCTTTAAAAATACTACAACCCATTTTGTTTGTTAAAACAAAAGGTATTTCAAGAGAAAAAATGTTTGCCACTAATAAATTCTCTAGATGGCGAGGCAACCGTCCATATCCAATCAAAATTTATTTTGAACACTACATTCTCTTTTAAAATAAATGTTTTCAAAATCGCATTCATACCAACAACGTGATTAAACCACACGCGAATGACGTAGGGGAAACCATGTATATTGTATATTAGATCTGTGACATTTGTACTTCTTTTTAGATTTTAATACTTTTTATCTCCATGGAGGACCTCCCTGAAAACCACGTATTTACGAGACGGGCGCTTCCTCTCTAAAGATTTTTATTATTTTTATTATTATTTGTCAAAGTGTGTTGGGTCTAGCGTCACCCACATCTGGGCCAATATTCATGATGTCGGCGTCCTTGTATAGAGCTAAATTTAACTTGGCAACCTAGCAATATAACGTGATCTTTGGAACATTATCAGATGGGCGATTCCTGGTACTCGTATTTAAAGCTAATACAAAGAAAATGGTAATGAGTCTCGATAGGTCACCTCAAGTGATCGCCCTTATGTTCGTTGAATTGGGGATAGCGTGGGAGTTTGTTTGGAGTTTCGTTTTGGATTTCTTAGTCGTCAGTGATTCTACATCACTGCTTTTGTCACTAATTCCTAGAAGACAATAAATCACCCCTAAAAAACAATAGTACCATTCTGGTGTAAAATGTAGACAAAGCAAAAACATAATTATTGAAACTATATGACCATTTATCAACAACAAGATCTGGGTGAAAAGTAAATCTGTATAAAATTTTCCATATTGCGTAAGATATGGTAGGGACTTGTGGTTTCTTCAGCTCTTCGCTTCTTATTAAGTAACCAGATAAATGGTTTGTAACTTGCAAATAAAATAAGTTCCATACTCGTCATAATTGTTCCTTAGGTGCTGTGCCTAAAAAGGCCCATGGGGAGAGAGCTGTTGCACATCAGCTATGCTGTAAATTTATCGTGTCTAAATAAAAGATATTATTATTATTATTATCTAAACATTAATTCGAGGATTTATTTTCGAGTGTCATAAATCTAAATATTTTGTTTTATTTATTTTCATCTCAATGTCTAATCTGGTAAGTTCGGAGGTCAGTTTGGACCTCTTTAGTTAAGGAAATGTTTTAAGATAGGAGTAGGCTCTTCGTCAAAACAAGTTGAGACTAGTCGGGAAACGTAGGACGTTTGAAATTAAGTAGCAAAAAACAAGACGTCTTAAGATAGGAGATTTTTTTTTTTATATTTAAGTAGGTTGTTATGACTTAAAAGGCTTCCACGAATACGGCCCCTGGTTTAATACACTCAAAGGACTGGCAGAAAAGGTGACTTTTTTGAAACACCACCTTCAAGCAGGAAGGTCCGCGTTGGATAGAAAATTGGACATTAAGGATCACACAACACTTGGAGAACTTAAGATAATTTTTTTTAAAGGATTACATGACATCGTCATGTTTAATTGCTACCATTTTAGCAGAGTTGCAACATACAACTTGTAATCAACCACCATGCTGTAGGGTTGAATTCCTACTTATCGAAATGTATGTTTGAATAATAACCTGGGTACATTAATTATTCACCAATCAGAAGTTGACTGCTCTTTTCTTCTTATTCCCACAACAATGTTTTGTGACAAAAAAAACCTCTGTCTGAATATGTAAACAAATGTAACCTGTTTTCAAGGTTTCTTTGCCGACTAACGTCCATTGGGGCAATAATATTATGTTCCCTTAAAATTATGTATAATATTATTTTTACATCTGTTTGATTGTTTTTCAGAATTCTCCCAACCACCCGAGTGTTTAGATGAGGCTATGTAAACACGGAAAAAAGTCCTCTATTGCTTTTATAAAATATTTTTTCAAAAATAATTCGAAAAATGAAGGGAATTTGGTTTATTTACTTCTTGATTGAAAAAGATTTTCTCAAAACGCGCATTTGACAACACGTTAACCAATAAAAATTCGTGTTAGACGAGTTCAAGTAAGATTTGTGGCAAGTAGCGCCGTGTCGACAAAAACGATTCCACGTAAATCTTACAGAAAAATACGAAAGTTTGGAAAAAAACTAAAAGAAATGCTAAAAAAATACGGCTCTGTAAAGAAAGAACTTCAAGGTAAGGAGTTTATTTAAGCTGGAAATGAATGTCACTGTGCTTGATCGCTCTTGAAAGTGAAGTGAACTTGCCTGAATGATTTGGCAGCCCGATGTCTTGTGAAGTTTTGCTGGATAATTAGTAATCATAGCACAAGCAGTGGATCTAGCGAGGTCGGTAGCAATGGTATGCATTTATTGTACGGTAAATTGTTCAGATAGCGATCTAAACGGGTCCAGTTTCTTCTACTGTCGTTTCCTCCGTCTTTGTAATGTGCCTTAAGCGTAGAATAAACTTCAAATTGACAACAAATTCTGCTTTGGTTTTCTGACAAAAATTTCCATTCTTTCGTCTTCCACAAGCCCATTTTGAATGAAAAAAAGTTCACGACTATTATTGCCAATGTAACAGTAGAATTTTTTCGCTGAGAAAGTCTCAGAGAAAATATATTTTAAGCGTCATTTTAATCGCTTTTTAAGCAGATTTGCTGGTATTAAAAATCACGGCAACCTATCGGCCGTGCAAAGTTTAAGTTTGTAGCTTCTAGTTTCGTTTGCGTTGACCTATACTTTTTTCTAATAAAGAATGACTTGTAGGGAATTTTATTGTAGTACTTAAACGCAACAATTTACTTGAAAAATGTTTACTGCGTATTTTGTTGCATATTTTGTCGTTCGCTTGAGCTTACTCCAGGCAAAGCGCTGTGGTTCTTCTTTCTTTTGCTTTTTTCCTCGGGCTCATATGAGAAGAGAAAGCCGGAACACATATCAAAATTTGGTATTGTTTTCCATTTCTTTAATATCGTACTTGAAATTACTTTGCAAGTCTTTTTGGCAGTTTTATAATGTTTTTAAATTGTGCCGGGAAACACAGAAAGCGTGACGTCACAACCGTGTTTACATACTCTCATCTAAACTCACCTATCGACCAATGAGAGCGCGCGTACTATCTTAATTATTTTATAATTTATCATAGCGGGTACAAAAGAAACTTTTGAAATGATATTGTTAACGCAATAACTTGACTGTTAAAATAAGTTCTTTTTTATTATTCTAAGTCGACCTTAAGGAGGCCCAATGTAGTTTTTTTAGCCGAAGGGTGGTTGTTTTGAAAACTAAAATTATCTAGGAAGCCAATGTTCGATTTTTGCCAAAATACACTATAGTGGTAAAATATGACCAAATTTTAATTTTTTATCCGTCACTTAATCACAAAGGTTACCATAGCAACCAATGACGTTTTCTTTTGTTCTCAAACAAGCTTGATTTTCTCGAAATCTAGATTGACTCTTGGTATTCATTTTTTGATATGTTCAAGTATAGTAGATTGACTACCTGTACACAAAATTTTAGGAAAATCTGTAAGAGCGTTTTAGAGTAAATCAAGAATTAAGTTTTTTGTTATTTTCTTATAATTTCCTACAGTTGGCAGTCGATATATTTCAACAAATTAAAGCAAAACTCTGTCGCTTTAGTTATTGGTCTTTGATGGTGTAAGTATTTATATTTCAGTGAGAGGAACTGCGCTCAAATAATACAAAACAACTTAAAAGCGCCTATTTTCTATTAAAACGGGGTTTTTTCTGAAAATTTCATTCTTCATTTAATTGAAAACGCTCTTACAGATTTTTCTAAAATTTCGTCAGCAGTTAGTCAATCTACTAAACACTAACATATCAAAAAATAAACACCAAGAGTCAATCTAGATTTCGAGAAAATCAATCTTGTTTGAGAACAAAAGAAAACGTCCAGCGTTGCTATGGTAACCTTTGTGATTAAGTGACGGGTAAAAAAAATAAAATTCGGTTATATTTGATCATTATGGTGTATTTTGGCAAAAATCGAAGATTGGCTTCCTAGATAATTTTAATTTTCAAAACAATCACCCTTCGGCTAAAAAAACTACATCGAGCCTTCTTAAGGGAGGTGATCCGCATTAAGTGCAAACGTTAGTAAGTCGTCAAAATCAGTGAAAAAAACAGGATCCCCGACCAAGATACGAGGGTACCGTTTTACCATCAACTGTCAATAATCAAGGGTGTAAGAAGTGTTGCTAATATTGTTGTTGGGCTATTAACTGTGAAAATCCCAAGTACTGGTAATCCATGAACTTATCAAAAAAAAAAAAAAGAAAGCATATGACGTGAAATACAGTTAAGGTATATTCCATTTGAATGCTCAATGTTTGACTTTAATGTACGTACAGACTCGAGAAGTTGGAGCAACTGCAACTTGTTCAAGGCCTTTTTCTAGAAGAAAAAGTTTTAAGAGTCCTTTCAATTTTTGTCCAAACCGGTGATCGACACTTAATGAAGTAACTTAGTGACTGAATCCTTTTCTCTGTCAGTATCTTTCAATCTTGTCAATGTATTCTTATGTGATTTCTATTATTTCCAACCAGTTACAGCGTTCTAGTGATATTACGATCTTGTCAAAATACTTGAGAAGAAACTATGTATAAAACGTAGTGTAGGTAAAACAAAATTTTTAACTTGAAACAAAAAAAAAAAAACCTCAATGCAAAATCACGCAAGTATTTAAGCCACCATAAGAGTTTTTGTTCCTACAATAGCTCACATTGTTCGCTTAGTAAAAGTCCTCTTGTTGATGTATGAAAAAGGTGAATTTCTGGCAACCATTCCGAATTTATGCTAGAGTGTGTGTATAAATGATCTGAATATATTTTCTTTATAGCCGTCGTTGAATGTTTCCACAGCTTTTATCAAGTTCTCCCTAGCTTTTATCAGCATATCAGCATATCTAAGAGTAATAACTTTGTCGCAGGCACAGTAAAATTACTCTATCACAAAAGCAAAACTCGTGCAAAGAGCTAGTAAAGATATCTTTATTTCAGATGATAACAACACATCATCACAAGCGGTTATGCGTTTCATATTTATTTAAACCAAAAATCAGAACAGTTTTATGTTTTATCTTTTGCAGCTTTCAAACATTACTTTATCAAATCCTTTCCAGTTTTCTTCGTGGAGGGCACATCTGTAAAAGTGAAAGGTACATATTTAGCAAAGAAGCTATATCCTTTCTAGCTGGTAATTGAAGTTATTTCTCCTTTCATGTGCACTTTCTATAGAAAACTAATGATTGTAGTAAATAATACACAGTCAAAAATACCTCAGTTTCAGTTGCCAGGTGTTTTTATTATTTCACGGTAAGTTAAATAGCTCCTTTTTAAATCTTAATGAGCTCAGAATGTTGATATTAGTCTATGTTGTCTGGAAAATATGTATTTTATAGAATTTACAAATACGTGCACGATAAAAGATTTGGCTTTCTCAGTCTTTTTAAATAAAACAAAAACTGGTTTTTATAAAAAAATAATAATAAAAAAACGACAATGGAAATACAGTTTGCATGGCGCTTTTAATCGCTGGTTTAAAATCACACGGAACGTCAACACGAACATTACAATTGTGAAAGATAAGACACGGTAATCAATCAAATGTGTTTCAACTATTCTGAATTTTAGGCCCAGTTATAGAAAGTGGTTTATTGTACCCAGGCTTAACGAGAACGATTAGAACTTCTATACCATAAGTAATAAATTATGTTTTTTTTTTTTTTCTGAAATTTTCTTCCTTTTTATTCTTGCTCTTTATGCCTAATTTTTGACGTTGGTTAAATAGCCCAATTTCGATATATTAAAATTCAGCCTAAAACAATAGACCTCAGGAGGAGGTTCCAAGGACAAAACTATAGAGTTTGTGGGGTTTATTCCCCGGAGCCTCGTAGTGATGTCTATTGTTTTGAGCTGAATTTTAAAATATCGAAATTGGGCTATTCAAGATTAGCAATGAAAAGTGCCTTAATTGAAGCTAAGAAATATACGCGAAAAACCAGTGGGCCAGATTTTTCTACGTGCTTACTTACATTTCCTATCAACCAGTTTTGCTTCCTTAGCCACGACCACCTTTTCTACCACGGCGGGATCGGCGACGGAAGCGACGGAAGACTCTACGAACCCGGCGGACGATGCGACGTATAAACGGATCCGATGTTTTCTTTAGTGGATTAGACAAAGCGTTGTCGTCATTTTCGTTGTCCTCGTCTTCGTCATCGTCATCATCATCATCTTCGTAATCTTCGTCTTCGTTTTCATCAATGTCATCTTCAGGATCCCAGTCCAAGTCCCTGCAAACAATAAAATCGACGAAAAAAGTTTATGCCTTTAACCCAAGCTATTTGCAAATGACAGGCATTGTGCTACTTATTCCAAAAGAAAAACTGACTAACAACAGCATTTTTGCTCGTACCGTTGAAACAATGGAGAGCTTCGAAATGGTACTGTTAAGCCACGCCTAAAAATTGTGGTCCTTTATGGTTATTCTAAGAGCGCTTTCCTTTAATCAGATCTGACTGGACGGTCCGGTGGTTTTGAATGTGAAACGGGCTTTTTTTTTCCACGAGATTCTCCCACAAATCCACCACAACAGTTTATAATATTTATGCATTGACCAAGCTGACGGACAACGGAATTCTGTCCTCGAATATGCTGGTCTGGCCGGCCAGTTCTGACTAATGGAAGCCTACTAAGAGATCATTAAAACTTAGTTACGTTTTTTACAGACCTCTCTGCGTCTTCTGATTTCAAGTCATTACTTGTTCGATCTTCATCCTCATTGAAAGGAAGGGCCAAGCCTATGGCCAGCACAAAGCCAACTAATGCTAAGAGAAACAGTTTGTTCATCGTGAAGTCTTCTTCGTTTCTGGCTGGTGAGCAACTCCAAATGATGCGTTTTATACCTTTGGATGAGAGATAATCGGGTGCACCATATTGACACGAGGCTAAAATGAATAACAATATTGCAAGGTTGCGTTAATGTTATTGGCCAAATAACCTAAGTTTATCTACACAAGTACTCCCTGTTTCTATTTAATACACTTGTTTTCCTTGTCTTTACAAATATAACCATCAATACTAGAATAACCACTTTTAAAATACGTGCTCAATATGTTTCCTTAGTGACGATGAATTCAATTTATTTCCTCACATTAATCGTATCAATAGTCTACATTTGGTTCTTCATTTTATTAAATAATAAGGATTAATTAAATAATAACATAAATAAAGTTTACATCAGTGCGTACTTAATTTACTTTATTGTAACAATCAGTCTTAGCAGCTTATCGATTCACTTTGTGTTCAAAGAAATATTGGTTGAGAGGTTTCCGTGGGTCGGTCAAATATGAAAAGGCTTTCTTCCTGAGATGAATGTTTCCTCTAAGAATAAAGTTTATTTACGTATAGCTTTCGATACATTATATACATCCAAAAATAAAAATAAAAACTTGACCAAACTAAGAGAAATTATGTCGTGGCAGTAAAATGGTTCTACAAAACTAATATTTGATGGATAACCTTGTTTGACTAAAGATTAGCCCATGTATCCGTTTAAAGTGATCGATAAAACGCTTTCGTGATTTTTTTTAACAATTATCCGCTTCTAGTTAGCACAATATAAAAATATTGGCATCGAAAGATAAAAGAAGAAAAACAAATAGATGGATCTGCTATCTGATTGGTTCCTGAACGGCGCGTTTTCCTAACATCTGGTGAGGCAAGCACAACGCGACGAGTTCACGATATTATTGTTCACCAGCTTGGGAGAGGTTTTTGAATTTTGAGTGAGATATATCGTTCACTTATCGCCGCAGGAAAAATAATGGAGATTTTCGCATTTTAAAATTCAAAAAAAAAGGCGAGCGTTCCTTCGATTTCTACCGAAAACCTGTAAACCTGATTGTAAATGACAATGTGAATACACCATCGTTATTAAATACCAAGTATTCGTTCACGACTTAATTAATGAATTTGAATTCTTCGCGCTTTTCTTCCCACGGCGTCTAGATTAGCTTTATATTCAAAATGCAGCGTTTGACTTGAAATTGTGTAGTTCTTAACTTCTAACCATATCATCTTTGGATGTCATAGTTGTAGACTGGTGAAGCTGAAGAAAGGTGAAAGAGTTAGCTTTTTTGTTTAAGAAACAGAGCCAAAGTTGTTCTTTATTACGTTTCCTAGGTCTATTTACTCCACGTTGGAGCAAAGGTTATGGAGAAACCTTTCCCCCTTCCCATGTCGCTTGCCAATCTTTCCCGTTCTTTCCTGAAACTCATTTTATAATTACAGCTTGTGCTTTAAATATTGTTTGTTAACCTTTAGGCCACCACGTCTCCCAATGACATTGGCGATTTAATTTTAATTTTTTTAATATTTTCACTTTTGAGTCTTAATCTTCTCGTCGTCTCTTTATCACAGCAGCCTTCCTTTGATTGTTTATTTTTGCCTCTTTAGGATTTTTACTCTCTTCAGCAGAGTTTAAAATTCACATGTGCGCACGAGATATAAACCTGGAAATTTGCATCCAATGTTCCTTAACCAACAAATGAAAGTTTATGAAAATCCATTTAACTCACTAAACTTGGAAAGCTTGTACTGTGTCATTTGACTTACCAGATAACTTGATAATTATTTGTATCGATAATTTATTTTGTGGAACACTTGCATCCACAAGTGTTCCTGTTTAATTAAGTAATAACCATTTGAATTGGAAGTTTGGAGTCTAACCAAACAGACATACTGAGTTACAACATGGGGTAATGTTCGACAACTATAATTTTGTTAACTCTTTAGCGGATTTGTATTGTTTTGATTTTTGGAATGTTGCCTGTCTTGCGAATGAACGTCATGCTTTGGTCTCTCTGTAAAGTCTAGGATACGCAGTTTTCTATAAAGATAAGGTTTCTCCAAAACCTTTTTTCGTTGGCGATTACTTCTCCTCTTGTTTATAAATGAGTAGGCAAGTTGTAAGTTGCCGGTAGTTGAAGTGGCCGATGAAGCTAGATTGTAGATGCGTTGCTGCACAAGAGAAGAATGGATTAAAGATCATAGAAATAACTTTTCATTATATGTAGCATTGTCTCCATTGACTGAGCAATGTTGAAGCTTTTGAAAATCATTTTTTTTTTAATAAACCGTGTAATTTTCCTTCTTGACACTAGCAGAGGAAATCTTGATTTTGACATTTAAAGAGTGGTTTTCTCACCAAAAACGAGTCAGGGTTGTTTCCGAATTTATTTTATTTTTTTTTACACTGTATTAGCCGATAAAATGAACAACACATAAATACATACTTACAGCATAGCAACATTGTGAATTAGATTTATTAATAATGTGAATAAGTGAACGACAGTGTAGGTAGAACAATTCAAATGTCGTAATGGAAACTGCTTGTTTTATCAAAGGTGTAAGACCAATGGCACGAACGAATTTATTTTGTAAAGATATAAAGGAGCTTAAATGTAAGCCGAACAGAAATTAACATGAATAAATTTCTTGTTATTAAATCAAAAAACTATCAAAACATAATGTCGAGCAAGTTAGAAGTTCATCATCATTAGTCTTTCAAAATAAAACAACTCGTTTAGTTTAATAAAACAAAAGGTTTTTCATAAGAAAATGTTTATGTCACCAATAAATCCTCTGGATCACAAGGCAACCGTCCGTATCCAATCAAATGTTGTTTTTAACATTACAAAAAAAAAATGTTTTCAAAATCACATAGAAACATACCAACAACGTGATTAAAGTACACGCGAGTGACGTAGGGGAAACTGTTTATTGCCAAATGTGTTGGGTCGAGCGTCACCCACGTGTATTAATTTTAGTAATAATATTTTCAATATAAGTAATTAACTCATGTTAGATTTGTTATTTCATAGTTATTAAAACTGGGCCAATATTCATGAAGTCGGCGTCCTTGTTTAGCGCTAAATTTAACTTGGCAACCGAGCAATATAACGTGATCTTTGGAACATTATCAGATGGGCGATTCCAGGTACTCATATTTAAAGCTAATATAAAGAAAATGGTAATGGGACTCGATAGATCACCTCAAATGATCGCCCTTAAGTTCGTTGAAGTGGGGATGGCGTGGGAGTTTGTTTGGAGTTTCGTTTCGGATTTCTTAGTCGTCACTGATTCTACTCCACTGCTTTTGCCTCTAATTCCTAGAGGACAATAAATCGCCCCTAAAAAATAGTACCATGCACTCTGATATAAAAAAGCGAATAAAGCAAAATAGTAGAATTGTTAAAACTATATGACCATTTAACAACATACAAAATCCGGTTGAAAAGTAAATTTATATAACATGTTCCATATTGCGAAAGATATGGTAGTTCATTTTCGTTGCTTCATCTTCTTGCCTTTGCCGTTTGCCTGTGAAATTTGTTTAATTCCTTCCTTATTAAGTAACCAGATAAATGATTCGCAACTTACAAGTAAGTTATTTGATTCATAACTATACTCGTCATAATTGTTCCTTAAGCGATATATCTAAAAAGGCCCAAGGAGAGAGCTGTTGCACCTAAACATTAATTCAAGGATTTCATTTCGAGAAAATTCGAGAATTTATTTTCGGTAGTCATAAATTAAGATATTTTGTTGTATTGATTTGATTTCATCGCCTTATCCGGTAATGAGAGATAAGACATCTCTAAGTACGTTAGGAGGTCAGTTTGCACCTCTTTAATAAAGGGAAGGGTTTTAGATAGGAGCAGGCTCTTCGTCAATACAAGTTGAGACTGGTCGGGAAAATATAGGACGTTCGAAGTTAAGGTAAAGGAGCTAAAAACGAAACGTCTCAAAACAGGAGGCTTCATATATTTTGGTAGTTTGTTATGACTTGGGACATGGCCCCTGGTTTAAAAACAATTAAAGGACTCGCAGAAAAGGTGATTTTTTTTGAAACACCACCTTCAAGGAGGAAGGTCCGTGTTGGATGGAAAATTGCAAGGATCACACAACACTTAGAGAATTAAGGATTACAAGTCATTCGTCTTGTTTAATTGCTACCAATTTAGCAGAGTTTCAACATACAACTTGTAATCAAACACCATGCTGTAGGGTTGAATTCCTACGTATCCAAATGTATGTTTGAATAATAAGATGGGTACATTATTCACCAATCAGAAGTTGACTGCTCTTTAATTCTTGTTCCCACAACAGTGTTTTGTGACAAAAAATCTCGGTCTGAATTTGTTAAAAAAAAAATTGTAACATGTTTTCAAGGTTGCTTCACCGACCATGTAAAAAATATATGTTATTTAAAAATTCAAAACACCCATTTGGGAAACAATATGCGCCCTTGATATTAAGTATACTATTATTATTATATCTGTTTGGTTGTTTTTCAACTTTTCTAATCTTTCAGCATCGTTTGGGGGTTTATAAGCCCATCTTTTAAATAAAAAAGTACTGGATTGTAATTTCAATTCGCGTTAAATTGCTTAAAATTGTTGGTACATGTACTTATAAGATCTTTTAAACAGAGAAATTTGCCATTTGATATTATGCGTCGCTGTTCTTCTTATGAAACTGCGGCAGTAGTGTTTTGCCCATCTACCACTTGCCGCAATGACATGTAAATTGTGTAAAACTTCATAATTATTATTTACAACGATAGCCTTTGCCAAATTAAAATTAAGTTCCTTTTGCCTAAGGAATTGTAGGATATAGTGGGAGTTTTAATGGAAGTAAAAGTTTTGATTAAAAAAGCTAAAATTTTTGTCATTCGTTACAAATTGCCTTGCATTTTAAAACGACAAAGGTAAAAATATAACCAAGAGGGATTTAGATAGAAACAAACCATGGTTAACTTATGACGATATGTGGTGCATATATAATAAACCAAACTCTCCTACTTGCAAAACGTGTAATTGGTGAGTTCTGAATCACTTATTTTTCTTCCTTACTAAGGAGGAGACAGCGAAAGCCGCGATTTGACGTAATACTTTCGTTAAGGTGGTCTGAAGTAATTTATTGACCCGAACCTGGCGACATAAAGATAGTGTCAATTATTGTTCTTGTTATTATTTTTATTCCAAAACATCAAAACATTTTCGAGTACTTTCTACAAGGGTCTTCTTATGGGTAGCAAGATATAGGATAGGTATTACAGGATTTTCTAATGTTGCCATGTTACAGGAAAAAATATTTACCATGTTTTATAAAAATAAGTACTCTATCAAGATTACAATGTCGTTGGGATCTCTGATGTAGGAGTCCAATTTTCGAAATGGTGTTGGCACTATAAGTTTAACTTAAATTTATTTTATCTAAATCCGTTTAAAGATGACGGTAACAAAACTCAATCCTTGTTCAGAACGAATTTATTTTTCCAAAACTTTAAATATCTCATTTAAAAAAAGAGCAAAAGCCCTTTAGATTCCAAGTAGCTCTCCTAAACCACTTGAAAATTATTGTAAAACGATATCAATGGATAAAGTGCATGATTTGACCAGTTCATATGGGTTGAGCGACGACAGTGACAAAAATGAAACTTTTCAAAGGTTCAGGGCTGACCGAAGTTGAAACCACGTCTAATATAACAACAGAGATGGTGGTATTCGATATCAATATATAGTTATATTTAAATTAAATGATGTTATTTCTACAATCAAAAAGTAAATTTGAACTAGAAAATTATTTATAACTAAACTTAGTTCTTCAAGCGAGTTATTTTGACATCAATTGTCAATATATTTACTTTTTGGCTTCATTGGCATATCTGAATGCTCAATTTTCCAAAGGTATATAAATGCGACATTCAGTTTAATTCGTTAGTTAGAAGCAAGAAGTCTCCACGATGAAAGGACTGACTCTCGTAGTTCTTGTTGGCTTTGTGCTTGCCATAGGCTTCGCATTGCCATTCACTGAAGACGAGGCAAAAGCCTACGAAGCTGAACTGAAACAAATTGAAAACGACATATCTCAGAGGTAAGGGAAATGTGAAATTCTAGCTGTGTAAAGAGAAAGAAAAGAGAACGAGGGCACATATTTCTGAAAAAGCCACTGTTCTGTTTACTTCTGTTTAAAATAGGGTTAGTTTACTCAAAACGAGATTTGACATGGGAATAGCCCAGAAACAAATCACAATGACTGATGAGTTTTAACTGCAGTGATCACAAACCACTTGTTTTATTTTTATTCACATATCAATTGACAAGCACTAGCCTTTTATTTCACACTGTTTTAGTACTTTGACTGTTGTCGAGAAGGAATGTTCGACACATAAGCATTGTTTTTTTGCTATGTCTGTTAACCCTTTGTATTTAAACACTTATTTGCTCCTGGCTAGTTTACCACGACTTATAGTGTCTTTTTGCAAATTATGTCAAACCGTACATTTAAATTTATTGATGTAGGTGGGCATCATACCGGTTTAAGAACATTTTCTAAACAAACCCTTCATTCATTTCTTTATTTCTTAATCAGCAATCCTAAGTTGGCTGATGGCGATGAGGATTTCGATGAAGAAGAACTAGATGGTCCTGAAGAAGACGAAAATGATGACGATGAAGATGCAGACGATGAGGAGGACGAGAAAGAAAGCTCTTTGTCCAATCCATTAAGGAAGTCATCCGATCCAGCCATTCCTATATTGCCCTTCATTCGCGTTCGTCGTGTATTCCGCGGGGCTCGCCGAATTGTTCGCCGCTTCCGTCGCGGTAGATCCCGTCGTGGAAGATTTTTCAGACGAAGAAGCCGCGGTTAAAAATTGGTATTGACTTGTTTTGAATCAAGGTAAGCACGGCTAAAACAAGGATTCTTTTAAGTTTCCTTCCTTTCTAATACGCTTATTTTGGATCAAATTAATTAATTTTTGAACCAGCCTTTACTATACAAATTATTTTCTTTTCTCAGCGATTAATCTCGATCACTAAAGCTACCTCAAAGAAAACGAGAAAAAAATAAAACTAATTAACAAGTACAATGTATTTGACGTTGTTGGTTGGCACGTTGAATATTTATTTTGCCCCGTCAATAAGTGTTCAGTGTTTTATTTTAAGTCACTCTCAGAAATAAAGAAACGCTTAAGGACAGAATAAAGTCCCCGAGTTTTATTTATTTATTTTTATTTATTTATTTTTTTTTTTAATCGTGATATGACTACGGAAAATATTCTGGCGGGGTCATTAAACATCAATTACTGTGTATTGCTGTCACGAAAAAAAAAATAAATATATAATAAAACATCTAAGTACATATGACTAACAATGTTACTTTACAAAGGATAAAGGAATTTGTTTTTCTTCTTCATCTCAACAGAATTGAAAGAATATCTCACGACGGAATGAAAAATACCAGAAATGACTTCACGGAACTATTTTGTTAAAAAGTAAATACTTGGATTAAAACTTGTATGGGATATAAAATAAGAATAAATAAGATATAAGAATAAGCTTGTATCCGCATCTCTTTTATCAACCTGTTGTGTCAACCTCGTTTATGAGTAACAAAATAAGGCGTTAAATAAATGTTATTTTTTCATTGTATGCTCTGACTTAACCTTCTTTAAAATAGATAGCACCGATATATTTTTCAGCTACATGCATAGGGAGATTTTCATTGTAATTAGCGTTTGCCTTGGTTGGCTTAACGCTGCTTTGTGATTGGTTTGAAAATCTAGGGTCAATTTCTCATCCAATCAGAAGTGAGTCTAATCCTCACAACCGTTTTCCCGCCTTTCCTGTCGGCTATGTAAAAAAGATTTGATTTGTCCACAGGATAATCTGTGTCTTTTGTGATAGGCAAAAGTGGTTACCTTGGTTGGTGTTGTTGTTTGTTGGGAGATCAAGCCATAACGAAAATATTAGAAGAATTTTCATTGTTATGCTGCACCTCTCTAGCACAGGCGGAGATACTAAGATATGGGGCGAAAACAATTTTTTGCCCAACCACAAACGGACGCAAATAACCCATTTTACTAAGTAAAAGCCCCCATTTCTCCAATATTCCTCCCAGAAGCTCAACTCCAAAACGAATCTTAGTAAAGAACCTTTTTTTCTTGGTTGGGGGGGGGGGGGGGGGGGCAGTACGAGTCGTGTTTAACAACAGAAGCAACCCTCTCGCAGGGAAGGAAGTCAGGCCACTAATAATGCTAATGACTCAGAATTATACAAAGATCACAGTGAAAAGGTGGTTTTGTGTACTACTAATTTAAGTCGTATTTAAATTACAAAATACAGAAAGAGACGTAAGGCTTAAATGCTGATTCTGTTTTACTTTATAGAGTGTTATTACAATCCTCTAAAGGAAAAAAAAAATCATTCAAATCGCGCGTTGCTCTGATATATTCATGAAAAACGCGCAGTTATATTCGACTCATCGTTACCATAGAAACCTAAATAATGAGAAACATCTATACTTGTCAACTTTATCAACAGAGGACTGTTTTCGCAGGTTTTATTCTCCTTCGCATAGCGTCTTCTTTTGTTATCCTTTTTTGTTGTAACTAGCACCAGTTTCACTTTAAAAACTAAAGACCCTAAAGACATATGGAAACTACGAAAAGTGGTCCAATTTTGTTAAAAATCACCATGCAACTGTACTGAAGATATAAACATGCAAGTGATATTATTGTGATGCCATCTTGAACTTTAGATCTCAACTAGAAAAAGTCAGGCTGATTTTTTCAAGTTTTGTCCTTGTGGAATGGAAAACTACCTAAAAATTATTATGGCTCTCTTTTTCCTTCAACATTTTTCCTTCAACAACAATTTACTTTATATTTCCATCTCGATGTACTCGGTGCATTTCATGTACGAGAAGACCTATTCGCCAATTTTTGTACTGTTTACCGAAAAGCATTAAGATCCCCGTGACAGTGTACATCTCACGCAAAGTCGAATCAGTGATTTCACCATTTTTCAATATACAGTCAACTTTTGTTATAGCGGACACGCTCGGGTCGTCGTTTAGTGTCCGTAATAGCGACCTCGAGAGTCTGTAATAGTGGGGTATTAGGAAAAAAGGGTCGCTAAATAATATAGACCACAACGGGCTTTCTATCAGCAAAAGGTGAAATTATTTAGTAGTAGTCGAGAAAGAAGGATGAGGGCTTGATCTCTCCTTAAGAGTCTGGAAGAAATCACCTCAAGTGATTGCCCTTACGTTTGTTGTATTGGTACAGTGGATGCCATGGGAGTGTGTTTTGGATCAGATCTCTTAGTCGTGGATCATTGTTTAGATTTCACTGCTTTTATTATTGAGTCATATGATAAAGTAAATCACTCCTAAAAGTCCAAAACGTTTTAAGCACCACTTTATAGTTAATGAGCACCACATACTTATATAAATATTGAGCCCCCCATACTATCATTTTATTCATAAGTACTAACATTTGGTTGAAAAGCTAATTAATTTGGTTGAAAAGTTAATTATTTTTAAATATTGCGAAAGATATGGTATGGAGTTTTCGTTACTGGAACTCTTCGCTTCGCGCCGATTGCCTGCAAACTCGTTTAATTATTTAGTGCCCTCAAGGTCACCAGATAGTACGGCTTGCTAAAGAAAAAATAACTTATAAATGAAATTTGTGATTCAGAGTTGTTGTCGTTATAATAGTTTCTCAGGTTCTTATTCTAAATAGGCTCAATGTTCATGGATAGAGCTTATTATTGGTGCCTAAACATCAAGGTTTCCTTTTCAAAGTTATAAAATAAATGTGTTTCATTTTTCTTTGATATCAACTCGTTAAGCCTGGTTTTCACTGGCGACGCAATCATAAGCACAATCACAATCGTTAGGATAACAGCTCTTATTTCTTCGTGAAAACGGCGCGACTCAAGCAAAAGCAGAAGCGCATTGTATTGTGATGCTTGTACTTGTTCTTGCAGCAAGCACAGGCACAGGAATTAAAATTTGTCCTTTTAATAATTGTGTCTTTGTAGTTTTGGCGAGTTTAATTTAAGATTAAAACTTCAAAGACGCTGATTAAGATAGAAAAAAGGTTCTTTATGAATACTCGTTGAGTCATGCCGACGTTCGAAGTTAAAGAGCAAAACATGAAGGTCTTCGGTAATGCAAATTATCGCTAAGATATATTTGAGGAGGCTATTGTGACTTGATTTTGTAAATAATGCCCCTTGTCTTATAGACACCCAAATATTAGTATATAACTAGTTTTTTTTATTCAAAAAACATTTCCAGGCACTTTCTACAAGGGTACACTAAGGGATGGACCATTAGGATTTTCGGCTTGCACGAATTTTTTTTTACGCCCATTGCTTTGTATTGCTTCTGAAAGAATTTTTTTGCGGGTATAACCCTCTGCTCGAATTCTTTTTTAGACAAATATTTGGGTTTTTTTGAGAGAAATAGTTTTTTACACCTTAAACCATGTATTGTTACTTTATACCATGCTTTTGACAAATGTTGCTTTGATGATCATTTGCTAAATAGATTGAATATTTTCCCCATAATGTTGTTATTCATTGATTTATTCCGTTAGGCACTGGTCAATAAGTATTGTGTGGTCGGTCGGAGCATTTGCAAAAGTGGCGGCTTGAGAGAGCCCACCAAAAGCGTTGATACGATCACAAGCCTTCTTATGGGGTCCGGGGGCATGCTCCTCCGGGAAATTTTTAAATTTGGGCCTTCTGAAATCGACAGAAATACATCTAAGAGGGTGTTAATGGGGGTACCCAATTGTCAGTTAACTACTAATTTTTAGGCCAATTGTCAGTTAACTGCTATTTTTTTGGCCAATTGTCAGTTAACTGCTAATTTTAGTTATTTATAAACTTTCCTATTCTTACAGCAAAAATTATTGCGTCATAACCTGAATTATAATAGTAAAAATAAAATAATACTGTATAATCAGCACGTCACTGATAAAAAATAAAAAGAACAGCCTGCACGACTCTCACGCACGTGTATTAGCCATTTTCATAGTTTCGATTTTACGAGTGTATCTTTGAGAGACCTGCCCCTTTTGTTAATATTAGGAAATGTTTTTTTGAATATTTTCTTGTGCAATGGTTGCTGTTCTATGAAATGCCAATTTTTTACGAGTATTTGCTCTAAATTTGGATTGTGTTTGGTACTGCTGGTTAGCATCGCGTTACAAAAGGCGAGATTTAAGATTTGGTTGAAAGACCTACTTCCTGTTTTCAAAATTAACTTCCACCAGACTTCTTTAGAATAGCTTTTTAGGTAACCTCTCTAGATGAAATGTGATTGGAAGTGCTTGATCTTTTAGATCCTTGTTTCCAGGACTTTTCTCTTGGTCGGATTTTCTCATCAAGTTTTGTTTGAGAGGAATTTGTTCCAAGCAGTCTCAGGCGCCTCATTGATAAAACCTTTCCTAATTCCTGGGCTTTCCTAATTCAGTGGGCTTGTAATGGGCGCGTATGTCAAGCACTGATTAGTATGATGCGACCACCATTTTAGTGTTTGTATGTAACAAATTTAAGTCAAATGCACCGAGTCCAAACTTTGAACTGTGCTTTACCATGTCAAACGGTACACGACCTCCGTTTTCGTTTCAATGTCGATCCTTCGTCATCATCTCGATAAAAACTTAAAATAACTTTGACCACGCCCCACTGGACGCCATTACGGAGATCTACATGTGCCTGGTACGACCCTGGTACCCTTCGCATAATTTAAATATCAGTTAATATGTCACCAGGTCACGCAGCGGGGCAGGTAAATGCCACGAAATAGCTTTGCTGTTAGGAAAAAACGTGTTGCTTTTATTTACAACAGCAATCGTATTCAGTATAATTAATAGAATATCACTTAACTGTAAACGTTTCATTTATCAGTTAACTACTAACTTTTTGGCCAAATATCAGTTAACTACTATTTTTTTGTCCAATTGTCAGTTAGCTGTTAACCCCATTAGCACCCTCATCTAAAACTGCCCACGTCAAGAAACTTATTCAATTTCAACTGAAGAATACCACTGGGGATTTTATACCACCGATTGTTTTCTTCACCCTATGCACTTGTCAACAGCAATTTATATCGAATATCCTACAAATGTTGGTCTCAAAGTTTTTATAAAACAAACAGAAGGCAAGACCTCTTCTTCACATCTGCGTATGGGAAGAAAAGTTTTGCTTATAGGGAGGCCAGGCTGAATGTAATTTAGTTCAGTAAAACTAGAAGTTGAGCGCTGGAGACGCGTGCATTTGTAGGGTTTTTGTGGGCATCCTCCTCCGAAAATTTTTGAAATTTCAAGGCTCGAAAATGCTATTTTCAGCATTTTTCCTGATATATTTTGTCGAAAAGTCGATCTCATCAAGTGTTAAATGAAGGGTGTTTTAAGTGCTAAATTGGAACTTTTCTTTCTGAATGATTTTTTTTTTCTTGCCTTCCTCTTTGCACGAATTTTGTTTCTTGGGATTTTCTCTTGCATGATTTTTTTTTCCACCCCCCCCCCCCCCCCCCCGTCACTTTTCTAATGGTCCGTCCCTAATGGGTACTAGGATGTTCGATCAGTATCAAATGAAATGTTTGAAGTTACCATGTTGCTGAGAAAAGTATTAATATCAATGCAAGTTCCTTGGATAAAAGACGTTTGACGCGAGCTTTGCTTGAATAGGATACAACGAAGGATTGAGAAGTCTTGAACTCAATAATACAAATGATTTGGCAAAAAAATGGCCACGCACGTGGCAGCTTTAATTGATTCAATTATATCTAAGTCTTAACACAATATAGAAAATCTGAACATATTAATCGATAATGTAATCGTGGGGCACCAAATTAAAAAAACGATCCCACAAAAATAAAACGAACAGAACTGAATAAGCATTTGGAAAAAACTACTGATTGTGGGGGAACCCGTTTGTTGGCGATAAGGAGTGGTAAAGGGAATTACTTTCTTGGGCTCTCGACACTTGAATGGCCACTATTCAATGGCAATTAGTTATTTATATTAGTAACCTCTTTGTCACTCTTGTTCCGTAACAGAACGTTCTTACACATATTGCGTTTTTGATGTACTATGCATATATGGACGGTAGAGTATCTGGCTTAAACGGAGATCAAGCCTGAGGGCGTGAATTGAAACTTATCACAAGCGCAATTACTTCATTCCGTAGCAGGTACAGGTTTTCTCACGCGAGCTTCTGGCGCGAGGTTTGATTTAAATTTCCACTGACAATGTTATAAAACAATTGGTTTATACTTTTAGCTGCGCAATTATAGTCGAGTTATGGTGCACGTGGGAAGGTACAGTTGAGCGACTCGAACGACCATAACGCTTCTCTTGTGCTCTCTTCCCGCGTACACCATAACTCGAGTGCAAGCTAAAGCACTCAGAAAAAGCGAGGGCAAGTATGTAGACGACCTTATAATTTTTTAGCGAGTAGAACACAATAAGAGGACCAATCGGATTCAGGGATTTTCAATAATATAAACAAAGCTGAGTGTATACTTACAGCAAGGCGCCCAAATGTGTGACCACTTTTAGTTTATTCACATTCTTTCGTGCAGATTTAATCCAATCAGAAGTCAACTGCAAGCTATCCACGGCTTTTGATTGGATTAAATCTGCACGAAAGAATGTGAATAAATTAAAAGTGGTCACAAATTTGGGCGCCTTGCTGTAAACTGATAAAAAAGAAAGTGTTTTTTTCAATTTTTTTAAAAAGCACCGAGCACAAACATCACCGATATTACTAAACAAGTATTTATTTTGTAATTATAACACAACCAATATACACTTTTCCAGTTTTATTTGGACAGATTTTCAGTACAGTTTTACATTTGTTATCTATTACAGCTTCTTAACATTACGTTATGAAATTACGTTAGCATTGCTTAAGATTGACAGATTTTTTTGCGTCTCCAGTTTTCTTCATGGAGGGCACGCCTGTAGAGGAAAAATGTATAAATTAAGCAATGATAATATATCCTTTTAGTGGTGGATAACTTACTATTTTTTAATCTTTTGCATGCACTTTTTCTTTGAAGATGAGTGTTGGAAAGTATTAAACTATTAAAAATTATCAATTTTAGTTGCCAATAGTAAAAGTGCATTTATTGGTATTTTGTTGAATTATCCATTTTTATCTTAATTGATTTGTAATGTTATGGTAAATGTTGTCTCATTCATAAGTATATTAATGAATTTATGAACAGATGCACGATAAAAAGATCTGCTTTCTCAGGTTTTCTGGGTAGAAACGTAATATTTTGAATACCTGTCTTGTGGTAAAACTCGAAACGCAAAGAAATATGAAATGCAGTTCCCAGAGCGTTTAAAAAAGTACGTTATTAAAAGAAATGTCACAGAACATCAACGCAAAATGAATGAGTGAGTAACTTATGAAAAAAATGCACGCTTATCATTCTGATGTGTTTCAGGCAATCTAAACGTCAAGCTCTGTCAACGAAAGTGCATGGGTTAAACCTCTCTTGGGTCTAGCGATAATGGTTATTTATCATATCCATTTGGCATTAATTATGATTTCAGATTTTTTTCTTTGTGCTCTTTCCGCCTTAATTCGACAATCGCTAATTCAAACAATGCCTTTAGATCATCAGTAAAAGATGCTTTAACTGAAGCTAAGAAAAAGAAGAGAAAGCCCTGGGCCAGATTTTTCTATGTGCTCTGACCTAGATTTGCAATCGACCAGTTTTGCTTCTTTAGCCACGACCACCTCGTCCACCACGTCGGGATCTACGGCGACGGAATCGGCGGAAGACTCTACGAACCCGGCGGAAGATGCGACGGCCACGAACGAAACGCCGTATAAACGGATCTGCTGACTTCTTTAGCGGATTGGACAAAGCGTTGTCGTCATTTTCGTCTTCCTCGTCATCGTCATCATCGTCATCATCCTCGTAATCTTCATCTTCGTTTTCATCGACGTCATCTTCAGGATCCCAGTCCAAGTCCCTACAAACAATGAAAACGACCAAAACAATTTTTATGTCTTTAACAAAAACTATTTGCGAAGGCACGGGCATTGTAAGACGTATTTCGAAAGAAAAATTTAATACAGCGACTTTGCTCGTACGGTTGAAACAATGTAGAGCTTCGAAAAGTTACCGTTAAGCCACACCTAAAAATTATGGTCATCCATGGATAATCTAAGAGTGCTTTCCTTTACTAAGAGCTGACAGGCCGGTCCCGTGGTTATGAATGTGAAACGGGCTTTTTCCACGAGATTCTCCCACAAATCCACCACAACAGTGTATGATATTTAAGCATTAAACCGATTTGGCTAACAACGGAATTCTTTTCTCGAATATGCCGGTCTGGCCGGCCAGTTCTGACTAATGGAAGCCTAATAAGAGATCATTTAAACTTAGTTACGTTTTTTACAGACCTCTCTGCGTCTTCTGATTTTAAGTCATTACTTGTTTGATCTCCATCCTCATTGAAAGGAAGGGCCAAGCCTATGGCCAGCACAAAGCCAACTAATGCTAAGAGAAACAGTTTGTTCATCGTGAAGTCTTCTTCGTTTCTGGCTGGTGAGCACTCCAAAAGATGCGTTTTATACCTTTGGATGAGAGATAATCGGGTGCACCATATTGACACGAGGCTAAAATGAACAAGAACATTGAGAAGCTTGAGAAGCTTAAAATCGGGCGCTTTGCCTTGAAAGGCAGGGTTTAGTACAGCAGAAACCACGAAGCAGTTACTTAAGTAGCACTCAGTCCGACTGTGTTTGTGTAAGTCACAGGGCTTGCATGAGCTGTATTAGTGTGCATAATATAATATCTAGAACGTTGTCGAGATTGCATTATTACTTAATGACATGATGGTTTCAATTTATAAATGTATTATTCACACAATACAAATAAACGATTGAAGTAGACGACTAGAAAATGTAAAGTTTTAAGACTTAGCAAAGTGCAGTGTATTGGTAATACTGTAAGGTGCGGTTTCACCTGAAGGTCGTGTGCTTTTCGGTATTTTCCAGCCATTGCACTTTGATGGGACAGTACTACAACTGTTTACCGGGGAACTACTATTGTCAAGAAAATGATCACAACTTGTTGATGAATGATTGAACATTTGTTTCATACCATTACTGTAATAGCAATTGATGAAGGCTTTATGAAATCGTAACTTGATCGCATTGCAAGTTTTCCGCGCTTCACGCTCGCCCTCGCACTTCGCGTTCGCTGTATCGCGCTTCACGCGCCCGCAAAATAAACCACCTGTTCTGGGCACAAGTTGTCGGAACATGACTATTCGGTCCCAGACCTCGTCTCTATCTCCCGCCCCCCACCTCTTAATTGTTATCAAACGTGACTCTTTTTAGGCCCGATTCATCCCCTACCTCCATCCCCCACCATGGGCGTCTCAGATTCTAATCGCTGATCCCACGCGCCAAAAATTCCGAGAGATCCCTGAAATACCTCTCACTAATTGCTGCTCAGCTACGAATTTTCATATGCATCTCTGTAGACCTACATGACCGCCGGTTTAACCAAAAAAGAATTCAGCCTGCATAGAAAGACTTCGTGTTTTGGGACTTGCAGACGTTTTTGTTTATACTAAAACTCCCCGGCATACTGTATTTTGTGGACTGGACTGGACTGGACTGGACTAGTAAAACGCGGACTAGTAAAACGCGGACTTGTAAAACGCGGACTTGTAAAACGCCTCTAGACACTTCCTTGGCCACAATCATCTTACGGCTCTCTTCAATACATAATGTCTCAAAAAAACAGTAACCTCAGAAACAAGTCAGAAGCAGATAAGGTCGAAAGACCGAATTTGAACATATAACGGCAAATGTTCTAATGTCACGAACGTAGGAGTCGTGTAGGCCCGTCACCTTTATTTACCACATACTGCCCCAAAATTAAAACAGTACCCTCAGAAAGAAGTCAGAAGCAAATAAGGTCGAAAGACCGAATTTAAACATTTAACGGCAAATATTCTAATGTCCCGAACGTAGGAATCGTGTAGGCCCGTCACCTTTATTTACCATTGACTGTTGATTTCTGGACGGGCCCCGTTATACCTCGTGCGAGCAATACAAACGACTGCATTCAACAGACGTCAAGTAGTGGAAAGAAAGAAACATATGCACACAACTCATAGCATCAATCCCGTTGTTTTAGTAGGGGTTTGCAGAACGAACATGTGCTATACTGCAAAAACATCTCCACGCTAAAACAGACCATAGAGTGCTCAAAAAAGCTAGAAATATGCCGTCGAAGAAACACACAAAAGCTTCAAACACAAATTGTTTCGCTCGCTAAACCGTTTAGTTTTATCCGATTTACAAGCGCTTGTTTTACAAGTCCGCGTTCTACAAGTCCGTGCTTAACAAGCCCACGTTTTACAAGTCCGCGTTTTACAAGTCCGCGTTTTACTAGTCCGCGTTTTACAAGTCCGCGTTTTACTAGTCCGCGTTTTACTAGTCCGCCTTTTTCAAGTCCGCGTTTTACCTGAGTCCGCGTTTTACTAGTCCGCGTTTTACTAGTCCGCGTTTTACTAGTCCAGTCCAGTCCTCGAAATACAGTATGCCAAAACTCCCCGCCCTCTAAAGATAAGTCCTTGACGGTTCTTGCGGTTTTTCGGTGCCTATTCATCTTCGGCATCTTTCTCATCCACCTCTCGTTCTGTCCTGTGTCTGTCATCACACGAAAGAAAAGCTGATTCTCAAAAAATCTGCCACAAAAGGAAATTGACAAAAACAATATGAAAACCATATATCGAAAGTTTCTTATTCTAAAATTTTATCATACGTCTTAATTCAGAGCTACAAAGAAGTTCCTCCTTTTGAGTTATTGATACTGTTCTTACAGTACCTCTTTCCACTAGCGAAATTTTACAAAATTCCTTCGCGGCGAAAAGGTAGCGCGAATCCAGAACAGACTCCAATCGAGAGTGGGTTAATTCTAGATTACTATTAATTAACTATTACAACATTCATTTTTAAAATAGTTTCCCAAGCCGACTAAGCTAACTAAACGTCGAGTGTATCTTTCAGTAAACAAAACATGCCGTTATGACGCCGGAAATCCAGCTCACGCATACTATACCCCGTGACTCACGCAAACCTCCGACTTACGTGCTACTACAGTCATTCCTTTCTAAACATTTTTTTTTTTGACCACCACCGTACCTTTCTACCCAAAAAACTCATAAAACCGCCCGGTTTTAACCTGTTTTGACCTTTCAAAAATTAGAGCGTTCGAAACTAAATAAGATCCGTAATCACAAACAACATACAGCCGTTTACCAGCACTCTTTAAAACTCCTGAAACCCTTCAAAATCAGGCAAAATAAATCTTTGAAATAACCTTTATCAATGTTTCTTATTTTTTATTCAGTTCTAAAAAAATGCCTTTCATACACTACTGTCAAACAAAAATTTCAATTTCCTCAAAGTTTCAAGACAAAAGAATAACAAATATTTCGTGCACAATGTAATTTGATTAAGCCAATATTATCACGTCTAAAAATACTTCAAGCAATTCAGTGAAAACCCGTTTTTTTTTCGTATCAACGAAAACCACTTTCGAATAATCAATACATGAAAATAACAATAAGATCAAAAGGAAGAAAGGAACCTTTCTAATTATTTGAAGACTTTCAAAGCCGTGATATTATGCATCCAATCCGCGATAAAATTTAATTACAACAAAATCCAAGTTCTCATTTTGAAGTCCATTTTTTTCAGTTGATACCTTTATCCAACTTGTGAAAAATTCCATTCAAGTTCCTATTAATACTGTACATTCCCAATGTTTTGCTCAGGTCTTCAGAAGCGTCTTACTAACCAAATCTAAAATAATTCCAAAACATGCTGTACAAACATTCTACTCTTTGTGACAAACGACTTGACGACCAATTGTTCAGAAATGAAAATCGACACAGTTCTTGCTAAATAAAAAAAAAGTTTTACGGCGGAGTCAGGCTCAAAAAATATACCGCAAGATCACACCCCCATTCATAGTCAGAAACCAGCAAACCATCTAGTTTGCTAAAAAAAACACTGCGTGATATCAATGACGTTACCTTTTTCATTTACAAAAATAACTTTAACTTGTCAAAGTAAGTGCAATTTCACAATGGTGAATATCAGTACAGTATGGGGCCCAGTTCTCGGCCGGGTCCAGTTCTCGGCCACTTTGTGTTTAACGCGTTTTTTCACACTCCAGTTGAATTAAAAGAAAAAGGTATTTCCTTCAAACGATAGACTGATTCATGTGCTTTAAGTATCTTGAGTTTGATCGTTCCATTCGATATAGAAAGCTCACACGTCGAGTTTACGCGGAGGTAGGTGAATTTGCATTCCCGAAAAATTTGTTTGTTTACGGCTCCTTAAAATTCATGGATGTAGTTAAATTCGTATTTTATCCAAAAGCCCCCACCATACGAGCTAATTTTTGGCATGTGAAATATAGAATAATTCAGCTTTCTGCTTTAGTTAACTTTTCGTTGAACCGTTGTATTTTTTGGTCTTAATTTACTTCGAAATTTTTTCTTGCGACGTTTGCGTATTTGCCAGTTCTCGGCCACCCTGCTCGCTATCACAGCTTAGCGCTTGGTTTTTAATATAATTTCATCTGCTGCTGCCAGAATGAAAGAAATAAATGTATTAAAAATAAAGTTCAATCTTATCTCTAAGTTTTGAGCTGACTCAAGTCTTGTCTATTATTTCTACAACACCTAAATCTTTCAAGACCTTTTCACTGCAAAATAAACCATCTAAATGCACGGGTCACACAATGCGGTTTTGCCAGAACCTGCACATAGGCAACTAGGCGCGTTAAAATCCTTCTTTTCTAAAGTAAAACAAAGCCTCATAAAAATAATTTGGGATCGATATAACATAAATAGGTTTACAGAGTGGTTTTAGTAATTACAGATAATTACGCACAAGCTTTTTAGTGGCCGAGAACTGGGCCAAGGTGGCCGAGAACTGGGCCCACAAATGGAGCTTTTATTTTTATTATTGCTCAGCCAAATTAATTTTTGACCGGTCGATAGCTTTACACCAAAAAGCTGAATAATGTAGCTAGCTCTGGGAGAAATTTCAAGTTCCTGCGTTTCTTCAGAGGTAAGAAATACAAGTTTACGTCAAAAGTGGCCGAGAACTGGGCCCCATACTGTACTTTGCCCCGTAAGCTTTTTTCTCTGTCCTTCCGCCGAAGCAAAAAAACACAACCTGATTACACATTAACCCAAAAGTCGACCAAGTGTGCCTGCAACGATTTCCTGTCAAAACTAAAATGAAAACCATTGCGGTATGCGTCACCCGTAGCGGTTTTGTAGCAACCCCAAGCTATCCCCGTCTTTTTGGCCGACAGGAGACTATGCTCTAGGACGACCAAAGGGTAAACTATAAATCGACCACGCCCGATTAATAACGATATTGCAAGGTTATGTTGATGTTATTGGCCAAATAACCTAAGTTTATCTACACAAGTACTCCCTGTTTCTATTTAACACACTTGTTTTCCTTGTCTTTCCAAATATAACCATCAATACTAGAATAACCACTTTTAAAATACGTGCTCAATATGTTTCCTTAGTGACGATGAATTCAATTTATTTCCTCACATTAATCGAATCAATAGTCTACATTTGGTTCTTCATTTTATTAAATAATAAGGATTAATTAAATAATAACATAAAAAAAAGTTTACATCAGTGCGTACTTAATTTAATTTATTGTAACAATCAGTCTTAGCAGCTTATCGATTCACTTTGTGTTCAAAGAAATATTGGTTGAGAGGTTTCCGTGGGTCGGTCAAATATGAAAAGGCTTTCTTCCTGAGATGAATATTTCCTCTAAGAATGAAGTTTATTTACGTATAGCTTTCGATACAATATATACATCCAAAAATAAATAAGACTTGACCAAACTAAGAGAAATTATGTCGTGGCAGTAAAATGGTTCTACAAAACTAATATTTGATGGATAACCTTGTTCGACTAAAGATTAGCCCATGTATCCGTTTAAAGTGATCGATAAAACGCTTTCGTGATTTTATTTTAACAATTTTATTTTCCGCTTCTAGTTAGCACAATATAAAAATATTGGCATCGAAAGAAAAAAGAAGAAAAACAAATAGATGGATCTGCTATCTGATTGGTTCCTGAACGGCGCGTTTTCCTAACATCTGGTGAGGCAAGCACAACGCGACGAGTTCACGATATTATTGTTCACCAGCTTGGGAGAGGTTTTTGAATTTTGAGTGAGATATATCGTTCACTTATCGCCGCAGGAAAAATAATGGAGATTTTCTTTTTTAAAAATTAAAAAAAAAAAGGCGAGCGTTCCTTCGATTTCTACCGAAAACCTGTAAACCTGATTATAAATGACAATGTGAATACACCATCGTTATTAAATACCAAGCATTCGTTCACGACTTAATTAATGAATTTGAATTCTTCGCGCTTTTCTTCCCACGGCGTCTAGATTAGCTTTATATTCAAAATGCAGCGTTTGACTTGAAATTGTGTAGTTCTTAACTTCTAACCATATCATCTTTGGATGTCATAGTTGTAGACTGGTGAAGCTGAAGAAAGGTGAACGAGATAGCTTTTTTGTTTAAGAAACAGAGCCAAAGTTGTTCTTTATTACGTTTCCTAGGTCTATTTACTCCACGTTGGAGCAAAGGTTATGGAGAAACCTTTCCCCCTTCCCATGTCGCTTGCCAATCTTTTCCGTTCTTTCCTGAAACTCATTTTATAATTACAGTTTGTGCTTTAAACTATGATATTGTTTGTTAACCTTTAGGCCACCACGTCTCCCAATGAAATTGGCGATTTAATTTTAATTTTTTTAATTTTTCACTTTTGAGTCTTAATCTTCTCGTCGTCTCTTTATCACAACAGCCTTCCTTTGATTGTTTATTTTTGCCTCATTAGGATTTTTGTTCTCTTCAGCAGAGTTTAAAATTCACATGGGCGCGCGAGATATAAACCTGGAAATTTGCATCCAATGTTCCTTAACCAACAAATGAAAGTTTATGAAAATCCATTTAACTCACTAAACTTGGAAAGCTTGTACTGTGCCATTTGACTTACCAGATAACTTGATAATTATTTGTATCGATAATTTATTTTGTGGAACACTTGCATCCACAAGTGTTCCTGTTTAATTGAGTAATAACCATTTGAATTGGAAGTTTGGAGTCTAACCAAACAGACATACTGAGCTACATGTACATGGGGAAATGTTCGACAACTATAATTTTGTTAACTCTTTAGGGGATTTGTATTGTTTTGATTTTTGGAATGTTGCCTGTCTTGCGAATGAACGTCATGCTTTGGTCTCTCTGTAAAGTCTAGGATACGCAGTTTTCTTTAAAGATAAGGTTTCTCCAAAACCTTTTTTCGTTGGCGATTACTTCTCCTCTTGTTTATAAATGAGTAGGCAAGCTGTAAGTTGCCGGTAGCTATAGTTGAAGTGGCCGATGAAACTAGATTGTAGATGCGTTGCTGCACAAGAGAAGAATGGATTAAAGATCATAGAAATAACTTTTCATTATTTGTAGCATTGTCTCCATTGACTGAGCAATGTTGAAGCTTTTGAAAATCATTTTTTTTTTTAATAAACCGTGTAATTTTCCTTCTTGACACTAGCAGAGGAAATCTTGATTTTGACATTTAAAGAGTGATTTTCTCACCAAAAAAGAGTGTTGTTTCCGAATTTATTTTATGTTTTTTTACACTGTATTAGCCGATAAAATGAACAACACATAAATACATACTTACAACATAGCAACATTGTGAATTAGATTTATTAATAATGTGAATAAGTGAACGACAGTGTAGGTAGAACAATTCAAATGTCGTAATGGAAACTGCTTGTTTTATCAAAGGTGTAATACCAATGGCACGAACGAATTTATTTTGTAAAGATATAAAGGAGCTTAAATGTAAGCCGAACAGAAATTAACATGAATAAATTTCTTGTTATTAAATCAAAAAAACTATCAAAACATAATGTCGAGCAAGTTAGAAGTTCATCATCATTAGTCTTTCAAAATAAAACAACCCGTTTAGTTTAATAAAACAAAAGGTTTTTCATAAGAAAATGTTTATGTCACCACTAAATCCTCTGGATCACAAGGCAACCGTCCGTATCCAATCAAATGTTGTTTTTAACATTACAAAAAAAAAAATGTTTTCAAAATCACATAGAAACATACCAACAACGTGATTAAAGCACACGCGAGTGACGTAAGGGGAACTGTTTATTGCCAAATGTGTTGGGTCGAGCGTCACCCACGTGTATTAATTTTAGTAATAATATTTTCAATATAAGTAATTAACTCATGTTAGATTTGTTATTTCATAGTTATTAAAACTGGGCCAATATTCATGAAGTCGGCGTCCTTGTTTAGCGCTAAATTTAACTTGGCAATTGAGCAATATAACGTGATCTTTGGAACATTATCAGATGGGCGATTCCAGGTACTCATATTTAAAGTTAATATAAAGAAAATGGTAATGGGACTCGATAGATCACCTCAAATGATCGCCCTTAAGTTCGTTGAAGTGGGGATGGCGTGGGAGTTTGTTTGGAGTTTCGTTTCGGATTTCTTAGTCGTCAGTGATTCTACTCCACTGCTTTTGCCTCTAATTCCTAGAGGACAATAAATCGCCCCTAAAAAATAGTACCATGCACTCTGATATAAAAAAAGCGAATAAAGCAAAATAGTAGAATTGTTAAAACTATATGACCATTTAACAACATACAAAATCCGGTTGAAATTTCCCACCCAAAACAAAAAAAAATTATTCCTATACTCGTCATAATTGTTCCTTAAGCGGTATATCTAAAAAGGCCCATGGAGAGAGCTGTTGCACCTAAACATTAATTCAAGGATTTCATTTCGAGAAAATTCGAGAATTTATTTTCGGTAGTCATAAATTAAGATATTTTGTTGTATTGATTTGATTTCATCGCCTTATCCGGTAATGAGAGATAAGACATCTCTAAGTACGTTAGGAGGTCAGTTTGCACCTCTTTAATAAAGGGAAGGGTTTTAGATAGGAGCAGGCTCTTCGCCAATACAAGTTGAGACTGGTCGGGAAAATATAGGACGTTCGAAGTTAAGGTAAAGGAGCTAAAAACGAAACGTCTCAAAACAGGAGGCTTCATATATTTTGGTAGTTTGTTATGACTTGGGACATGGCCCCTGGTTTAAAAACAATTAAAGGACTCGCAGAAAAGGTGACTTTGTTTGAAACACCACCTTCAAGGAGGAAGGTCCGTGTTGGATGGAAAATTGCAAGGATCACACAACACTTAGAGAATTAAGGATTACAAGTCATTCGTCTTGTTTAATTGCTACCAATTTAGCAGAGCTTCAACATACAACTTGTAATCAAACACCATGCTGTAGGGTTGAATTCCTACGTATCCAAATGTATATTTGAATAATAAGATGGGTACATTATTCACCAATCAGAAGTTGACTGCTCTTTAATTCTTGTTCCCACAACAGTGTTTTGTGACAAAAAATCTCGGTCTGAATTTGTTAAAAAAAAATTGTAACATGTTTTCAAGGTTGCTTCACCGACCATGTAAAAAATATATGTTATTTAAAAATTCAAAACACCCATTTGGGAAACAATATGCGCCCTTGATATTAAGTATACTATTATTATTATTTTTATATCTGTTTGGTTGTTTTTCAACTTTTCTAATCTTTCAGCATCGTTTGGGGGTTTATAAGCCCATCTTTTAAATAAAAAAGTACTGGATTGTAATTTCAATTCGCGTTAAATTGCTTAAAATTGTTGGTACTTATAAGATCTTTTAAACAGAGAAATTTGCCATTTGATATTATGCGTCGTTGTTCTTCTTATGAAACTGCGGTAGTAGTGTTTTGCCCATCTACCACTTGCCGCAATGACATGTAAATTGTGTAAAACTTCACAATTATTATTTACAACGATAGCCTTTGCCAAATTAAAATTGAGTTCCTTTTGCCTAAGGAACTGTAGGATATAGTGGGAGTTTTAATCAAAGTAAAAGTTTTGGTGAAAAACAGCGTACATCTTTGTCACTTCTCACAAATTGCCTAGCGTTTCAAAACGACAAAGTTAAAAATATAAGCAAGAGATATTTACATAGAAACAAACCATGGTTAACTTATGACGATATTTGGTGCAGATATAATAAACCAAACTCTCCTACTTGCAAAACGTGTAAATGGTGAGTTCTGAATCACTTTTTGTTCTTCCTCTAAGGAGGAGACAGCGAAAGGCGCAATTTGACGTAATACTTTCGTTAAGGTGGTCTGAAGTAATTTATTGACGGGAACCTGGCGAGATAAAGATAGTGTCAAGTATTATTCTTGTTGTTATTTTTGTTTCAAAACTTCAAAACATTTTCGAGTACTTTCTACAAGGGTCTACTTATGGGTACTAAGATATAGGTTAGGTATTACAGGAATTTCTAATGTTGCCATGTTACAGGAAAAAATATTTACCATGTTTTATAAATATAAGTACTTTATCAAGATTACAAGTCGTTGAGATCCCTAACGTAGGAGTCCAATTTTCGAAATGGTGTTGGCACTATAAGTTTAACTTAAATTTGTTTCTTCTAAACCCGATTAAAGATGATAGTAACTAAAACTCAATCCTTGTTCAAAATAAAAGATGTTAATGTCTCAATATTAAAGACAGTATTCCAAAAATTTGATAATATAATAATAATTTAAATATCTCGTTTAAAAAGGGCAAAAGCCCTTTAAATTCCAAGTAGCACTCCTAAACCATTTACAATTTAATGTTAAACAATATCAATGGATAAAGGGCATGAGTTGACCAGTTCATATTGGTTGTGCAATGAAAGTGACGAACGGGAAACTATTCAAAGGTTCAGGGCTGACCGAAGACCACGCCTTATATAGATGGTGGTTTTCAATATCAATATATAGTTCTATTTAAATTACATGAAGTTATTTCTACAATCAAAATTAAATTTGTACTAGAAAATTATTTATAACTAAACTTAGTTCTTCAAGCGAGTAGTATTGACATGACTTGTCAATATCATTACTTTTTTGCTTTATTTTCGGCAAGGCATATCCGAGTGCTCATTTTTCCAAAGGTATAAAAATGCGACATTTAGTTTAATTCGTTAGTTACAAGCAATAAGTCTCCACGATGAAAGGATTGATTTTTGTAGCTCTTGTTGGCTGTGTGTTTGCCATAGGTTTGGCATTGCCATTCACTGAAGACGAAGCTAATGCCTACGAAGCTGAACTGAAGCAAATTGGAAACGACATATCTCAGAGGTAAGGAAAACGTGAAATTCTAGCTATGTAAAGAGGAACGAAAGAGAAAGAAGGCACATATTTCTGAAAAGGCATCTGTTTACTTCTGTTTAAAATAGGGCTCCGTTTATTCAGAACGAGATTTGACAGGGAAATAGCCCATAATTTTATTGCAACAAATCATAATGAGCTAATAAGTTTTGACTACAGTGATTCCAAACGGATAAAAGACTAGTACTAGCCTTGCAATTCGCTTTATTTTCATTCACATATCAATTGACAAGTAGTAGCTATGGCCTTTTATCTCAAATTGTTTAAGTTTTTTGTCCAGTGCTCGTATCCACGAAAAAAGGATGCTCGACACAGAAGCATTGCCATACTGTTTTTTTTTTTTATGTCAGTTAATCTTTTGTATTAAAACACTTATACTTTTTTAAATTTGGTCCTGGCTAGTTTACAACGACTAATAGTGTCTTTTTGCAAATTATGTCAAACCGTACATTCAAATTTATCGATGTAGGTGAGCACCAAACCGGTTTAAGAAAATTGTCTAAAAAAACCCGTCATTTCTTTCTTTCTTTTTGTTTCTTGATCAGCAATCCTAAGTTGGACGATAGCGATGAGGATTTCGATGAAGAAGAACTAGATGGTCCTGAAGAAGACGAAAATGATGACGATGAAGACGCAGACGATGACGAGGAAGACGAGGGAGAAAGCTCTTTGTCCAATCCATTAAAGAAGTCATCTGATCCAGCCATTCCAATACTGCCCTTCATTCGCGTTCGTCGTGTATTCCGCGGGGCTCGCCGAATTGTTCGCCGCTTCCGTCGCGGTAGATCACGTCGCGGAAGATTTTTCAGACGCGGTTAAAAATTGATATTGACTTGTTTTGAATCAAGGTAAGCACGGCGAAAACAAGGTTTTTTTAAGTTTCCTTTACGATCAAATTAATTAATTTTTGAACCAATCTTTACTATTCAAACTACTTTCTTTTCTCAGTAAATAATCACACCAAAGCTACCTCAAGAAAGCGTGTAATACGTAAAATTAATAAACAAATACAAGGCATGGCGCGTTCGGTACTTATTTTCCCAATCTTTAAGTCGCTCCCAGCAATATAGAAACACTTTAGGATGGAAAAAGTTTCCTTTCGATTTTTTCATTCACGATTTGACTACGGAAAATATTCTTCTCCGTCATCGATGCTTTGTTAAGGTCATGGGGTTGTTATATACGCGGGGTTGTTATACGCCAATGACTGGGTATTTGTTTTTCTTTTTCATCTCAACAGATTTGCAAGAATATCTCACGGAATGAAAAGAAACCAGAAATGTCTCCACGAAACTAGTTTTTAAATAATCAATCCTTAGATAAAAAAAAAAAAAAACTTGTATGGGATATAAAATAAGAATAAAAGGATATTAGAATAAGCTTGTATTTGCATTTCTTATAACGAATAAGTAAAATGTGAAAATCATATACATATCAGTCTAGTCTATGAGTAATAAAATGTTTTTCTTTTTTCATTGGATTGTTCTCGCTTCGCTTTCTTTGAAATAGATAGCTACATGCATAGAGCGTTTTTCATTGAAATTCGTTCTTGCCATGGTTTTGCTTAACTACACCTGGGGCCTGTTTACATGATCCCGGAATGACTTTCATTCCGTAACGAGTTCATTTCATCCCCATTCAATTCATTTCTCTGTATCTGTTTACATGATACCGAGACGAAAGTTAAGTCATTCTGAAATCAGTTCATTCCGGTTTTTATTCCGGAATAAAACTTTCGTTCTTGAATGACATTTCATTCTGGTATTATGTAAATACAAAACGATTTTCGTTCCGAGATGAAACCGCGCATATTTTGAAACTGCAAACGAAGGCCACAATTTGAAATCAGAGCTAAAATAACGTAATAGCATTTCCTGTTTAGCCCAAAGAAGCAGCCCCAAATTGCTCGTTTAAATTGCAAATGTGGCCATAAATGGGCACAATAGTATGTTTGCGTGAAACCTGCGCCATCTTTGTTTTAGATCTCGCGCGAAAGCCACGCACGTGAAAACGCCTTATGTTAAGCAGCGCGACTCTGACATGTGAATGCAGAACGAACTTCATTCCGGAACGATGCCCTTAGTAATTGGTTTGAAAATCTAGCGTCAATTTCTCACTCCAATCAGAAGTACATCTAAAACCAATTGAATAAGAAGCTTTGTGTCGCTCAAACACTTCTTCTCGCGCTTCTTGTCGGCTATGTAATTTTGCTTTGCGTTTTGATTGGTCCACAGAATCGTCTGTGCCCTTAGTGATGGGCAAAAGTGGTTACCTTGGTTTTGGGCTTGGGGCACTTGATAAGAAAACCTAATCCTGTTAGTATTTGGAACATTAATTCGTCATATTTAAGACAAGAAGTAATCATCAAGCATTTCATTTTATCTACTCCTGCTTACGGTAAAACACGCAATTCATACGTAGATTTTGCTCCCGTTGTTAAAATGCTTTGTAATATTCCTGTATACGTAGTAAGGTAAAGTCATTACTAGTTTCGTGCGACGGAAATCAATCGCCTTCTGTTCGCAGGTTTTTTTTTTTTTCAAAAAATGGTAACTTGAATGAACTCAGAATATTGAACATATACAAAACGTCTTGGCATCAACTCAAACTAACCTATACCCAGCAGTACAACAAAATGTTCCACCAAAACTCAAATTACTCTCATGGACCCTTAGTTGGAGACATAAAATGTGTAACAGATACTTTAAACATGTACAAACGTTACTGGTTGTTAATTTTCTACGTCTTAGAAAATATTACACATTAGAGGAATGGGGTTTTACATTTCACAACCTCTCATAAATATTAACATTAAGTATTTAATCAGAGGCGGATCCAGAATTTTTCAAAAGGGACAGCTGTTAACAAAAACTGTGTTTAGCATTTTTTAGCCACACGTTTTTTTATGGGTGAGGGTGTGGATGTTAGCAAATATTTTATTTTTATCTTAGTTTTTTTAGTCAAACATTTTTTTTTTTATATTTTAATGTGTTATTTCTATTTCACTGGTGGATCATGGTGTTGGCTAGCCACCCAATCCACAATCCCCTCCCCCCCACCCTCACCCCCTGGATCCGCCCCAGTAAATGTTTGTCGTTTAGGGAGGCA
The DNA here is from genome assembly GCF_052425735.1 of Oculina patagonica. Lineage (NCBI taxonomy): Eukaryota > Metazoa > Cnidaria > Anthozoa > Scleractinia > Oculinidae > Oculina > Oculina patagonica. Next base: position 9,879,014 of record NC_135764.1, on the reverse strand, counting down.
TAATCTTCACGGGCTATCACAGAGGAGCTGTCTTGAAGTTTACAAAATATTAAAATTCAGTCAGAAGCATTAACGAACAAAACTTGTTACAACCATCCGATGATGTGAATACAAATAATTATTGGACTAGTGTTAATTATCAGTGAGCAGAAAACTAACTTGGAAGAAACACCACTATTATAGTGGGAAGTGCTTTATTTTACTTTTGCGGAAAGCGTTCTAAAAAGAAAGAATAGTCTTCACTTTAAGCGTACAACTCGAAAACATTCGTGCCTCACTATATCCGCAATTGTTACAAAATTTGTGCGCTATAAATGCCTTTTATTATTAAGAAAAAACAATAAAATGTTGCGGCTTCAATAATTTAGTGATTTATATTACTTACCTCTCATTCACTCGTGCTCTGTAACAGAATATCCTTTAACTTATTGCGTATCTGATGTACTGTGGACGACTGAGTATCTGACTTGAAAAGAGATCAAGCCTAAGCTGAACAAAAATTTCTTACAAGCACGAGAACTTTTATCCGTAGCAGGTACAACTCCTTTCAACGAGATAGTGACGATGTTTTCGGTTTCAAAAAAAGAAAGGTCAAGCGAGGCAAGAGCTGTCGAGTGTCTGATTGTTGGATCCCGATAACTGGAATTTTCTAGGGAATCGAAAAAAAAAATCAAGTTATTAGAGGGTTCGAATTATCGAGGATGATAATAGTAAAAAATTGCCTGGAAGGAAATCGAAGAAGGTTCAACTAGTTAGCGAGAGGTTAAAGACATAGGGGAGTTTGAGTTATCGATAGTTTGCATCGAAGAAGTTGAACGCAATTTTTCATTCCACGACGACCTTCGTTTCATAGCAGTTGCAAATGAAACTTGCAGAGCCGCGCAATCGAATTCATGCTCAGTATACGTAAGTGTGCACAAAATGTTTAGTTCACGCTGATGGCGTGAGCAAATCGCTTCAAGCATTGTTTTCTCGCGCGAGTTTTTGGCGCGTGTTTTGATGTATATTTCCACTTATTATATTATTAAAAAATTGGTTCATACTTTTAAGATGTGCACTGTCGAGTTATGGTGCACTTGAGAAGTTTGGAGAGCATTCAATAAGCGCTCCGTGCTCTCCAATCTTCCTGCAAGCACCGTAGCTGAATACAAAAGTACACGCTAAAGCGAGAACCAATTGTTAATTTGAAAATTTGTGAAAGGCAAGGAAACAAAAAGAATGTTTTTTTGTTAAAATGAAATATAGTTAATTTAATAGTGAAATGTTGAAAGATATTTCTCTTTAGTCTACGTAGAGCTTCACAGAAGTGATCACACGGGGCACAAAACAGAATTTTACTCATAAATGCATGTAAAAGATGAATTTCTGGAAAACACGTTGACTGTATAATTATGATCCAGCTTAGTGGGTATGCGCGTAATCTGACGTCATATTTACTTGTTTCCAAAAAAATCTATTTCTGGTTTTCACTTCAAGGAATGCTCTACGAGCCTGAGTTTTCTATGAACGAAAATGAAACGAGGCGCAGCCGAGTTGACTATAGAGAGTTGAATATGCGAGCAAGGCTGAGTATATATTACAGTGGAAATTAAAGAAACAGAGAAAGTGGTTTTCGATTTCTTTTAGAAAACACTTTTCTCGAGCATGACAACAAAAACATCAAACATGGACAGCAACGAAACAGTAATAAAGAGGCCTTATTAGGAAATCATTTGTAAAAAAAAAAAAAAATACCAATATCACTAGAGCAAAACTCATGTGAACAGTTTAACTCACTTTGTCACAACCAAGATATTCGTTTCCAGTTTTATTTAAACAGACGCTCAGTACAATTTTAATGTATTACAGCCTCCAAATATTACTCAAATCGCGCTAGTATTGTTTAAGACTGACAGATTTTCGCGTTTCAAGTGTTCTTCGTGGATGGCACGCCTGTAGAGGAAAAAGGTAAAAAATTTAGCAATGAAGATATTAATATCTTTTTAGTGGCGGGTAACTATTTTTGTTTTCATTCTTTTTGTGCACAGGCGGCCCAAGCTCACGATGTGAAGAGTTGAAATAATACTCTGCAAATACGCGAAACGTGACTCTCGCGGAGGTGTTGTGTTACAACGATTCATATTTATAAAGGTTTGTATGGGAGAAAACGCTTTTGAATTTTTAGCTAAATGTGACCCTCCACGGGAAAACAGTGACAAAGGTGATAGCACGCTCACAACACGCTAACACAGCACGCTTAGCGTGTCTTGTGACACAGATATGCACATATTTAATCACTACAACAATGCAGGACACGCAAGCCTTGGTTCGCACGCTAAACCTTTTGTTTTGATAAGTGTGCTCGAAGTCACGCTTAGCGTGCGACTCGAAGACACGCTTAGCGTGCGACTCGAAGACACGCTTAGCGTGCGACTCGAAGATACGCTTAGCATGCGACTCAAAGTCACGCTTAGCGTGCGATTCGAAGTCACGCTTAGCGTGCGATTTAACACGCTTGAATACTCGAGAACACGCTAGGGTTATAACTGAAACAACAGTGATTCAGTACAGATTATGTTCGGCAAACATGAATTGTGAAACTTACCCACACGAGGAAAAAACGCAAAAATTAAAGCTATTATCTACCGTTTCCCGGCCGTTTCCGAACCAAACTAGCCGTCAGTGTTATGATCAAATCAACTATGAAAATGAGCGTAAAAAATATTCTTTTAACTCACTTAAACTTTGTCTGGAAGAAACAAAGAAAGACTCATTTACAAATGCCCATTAAGTTTCAACTTCTTAGTAATCTCTCTTAATTTGCTCAGGCTTCAATACCGAACTGTATTCAGGGTTTTCACTCCCTGTTATTGGAACACAAGTGTGAATTTAAAAAGCTTGTTAGACGTCAACACAATATACTGCAGTTGACATTAAACTTAGTGACGTTAGCGAACTGGTCAAAGCGAAACGACTCTTAGGCAAAACGACTGGTTTTCAACTTAAGCTGGATTTCCACTGACGAGAAATTTTTTACATGTGTTGACGTACATGAAAAATTTAGAGACAATGTATGAACGACTTACGTAAACATGTATTCAAGTCGTTCATACCTTGTCTCTAAATTTTTTCACGCACGTAAACGCAGGTAAAAAAACGCGTCGGTGGAAATCCAGCTTTAGCGAGGGCTTCCTTCAATACGCGCGCGCTGTGGATAACATGGCTCAATTGCTCTTTTGATTCTCTTAAGGGGGCCCCCCCCCCCCCCCCCCCTCAATAAAAGTTTTTCAAGTTTTTTGTTCCTATCGTACAAGAGAAAAGTCGCGAAATACTGGAATCGCCGCGATACAGCCTTGAAAATGGCGTCGCTGACTAATTAAAACATAGCGAAAAGCTTTAAAAGACTGAAATAGGGAATTGAAATCCTTAGGAACTGGAATTGCAGCTTTTGCTGAACAATACACGGTGCAAAGCTTTCTTGGATGTTTTCTCGAGAATTGAAATTCGTAACAATAACCCCTTTCAACACAAGTAGTTTCCTCGTATTTTCGTTTTCGCGAAGGAATGGTAGGTTAAGAACAAAACGATCTTTCAGTTATAAAGTAGACTGGACACGCTTTTAGTGCTCGCTCGCACGCCTGGTGTGTTGTGCTGTACACACTAGGTCAGCACAACACACTAGGCGTGTGAGCACAACACGCTAGGCGTGCGAGCGAGCACACCTAGTGTGCTTGACACGCTTTAAGCGTGGTAAAATCGAAATCTATTGTTTTAGAGTGGAAGCGTGTTGTGAGCGTGCTATCACCTTTGTCCCTGTTTTCCCGTGGAGGGTCACAAATGTAATGATATTATGACAATAAAATCAACTTCCCTTGATGTAATGTTGTTATATCTGTTGTTATCTCGGTTCTCAGGCCGATCCGAGGCGTTTTAAGCGAGTTATGCCATTTTGGGTTCCCACTGCTAAGAAAAAGAAAACCCGAAATGGCATAACTCATTTCAAGAGTATTATTTCAACTCTTCACATCGTGAGCTTGGGCCGCCTGTGTTTTGTGCACTTGCTTTTGCCATATTTTTTCTACCTCCTTACCTTGATTTCCTATCTACCAGTTTAACTCCTTCAGCCACGACCACCTCGTCGTCTACCTCGACGGAATCGGCGACCGAAGCGGCGGAAGACTCTACGAACCCGGCGGAAGATGCGACGTATAAACGGATTCTTATGACTTCTTAAGCGAATTAGACAAAGGGTTGTCGTCATCTTCGTCATCTTGGTCTTCATCATCGTGATCAACGTCATCTTCGCAATCTTCCTCTCCGCCTTCGTTTTCACCAATGTCGTTTTCATCAACGTTATTTTCATCTTCACCTAAATCATCTTCAGGATTCCAGTGCAAGTCCCTGCGAACAATTAAAGCGACAAAAACACGTTTTATGGCTTTAACCCAAACTAGTTTCCAATGTACACGCGTTTTTCAAATTATTACACAACAAAAACTAGCAACAGTTTTATTCTTGTAAAGATCCATTAGATCGAGGGAATCAGACCTTTCCACACAATTTGCACTCAATACTGATGTAAAACACAGCGACTTCCAGGCAGAAACTGTAGTAAACTTGATGTAAACAATCGCTCAAAATCCACTCAAACACAAAAAAATGTACTTCATGTAATCTCACTGAAACACTCCTGGGACCTTATCACAGAACTCCAAAATTTCCAAGGTGATCACCTCAAGAGGGTCCAATCGTACAAATTCGTACGATTGGTAGTTAAAGGGTTAATACTACTACTAATAAAAAAAAAATATCGTTTGGGTTTAGTTTTTCCGCACCTCTCGGCGTCTTCTGATTTAAGGGCATCACTTGTTTGATCTCCATCCTCATTGAAAGGAAGTGCCAAACCTGTGGCCAGGACAAAGCCAACCAGTGCTAACAGGAACAGTTTGTTCAGCGTGAAGTCTTCTTCGTTTCTGGCTGGTGAGCAACTCCAAATGGTGCATTTTATACCTTTGGATGATAGATAATCGGGTGCATCATGTTGACAAAATGCTAATTGGATAACGATATTGCAAGGCTTCGTTGATGTTATTGGCCAAACAACCTAAGTTTATCTACACAAATACTCTATGTGTCTACTTAATACATTCGCTTTCCTTGAACTAACCAATATAACCACTGATACTGGAATTGCCACTTAAAATATACGTGCTCAATATTTTTCCCCTATGACGATTGGGGTAATTTGAGTTTTAATTACTCCTATCAATGGCTATATTTGGTCATTCATTTTGAAGAAAAATAAAATAGTACATAACAAGCACTTATATTAGTATGCCCTCTTTATATTTTTGTAACAAAAAATTTTATAAGCTTTTCGGTTAATCTTGTGTTTAAGCAAATATGGCCTAAGAGGTTTCCGAGGATCGATCAAATTTAAAAATTATTTCTTACTGAGGCGAATATTTCTTCCAAAGAATTATTTACGTATAGCTCAAAATATATTATATTAACGTCAACAAAATACGTACAAACTAGACCAAACTCAGAGAAATTTTGTTATAGCAGCAAAATGGTCTTATGTAAGTAATATTCTGGGTACCCCGATTGAAGATAAGTGATCTATTATAAAGCAAAAACAACACCAACAACAAAATAGCATGTTTTTAAACAAATTTTCATTTCTTTGTAGCATAATATCAAAATGTAAACGTCAGTACAGTAGTAAAGAGGAAAAATAAATAGTCAGATCTGCTATCTAATTGGTTTCTGGAACAGGCGCATTCGTTTGTAATCCCGAAAGGCGAATATAACACAACAAAAGCGCAACATCACCGTTTTGCCAGCGTTGAAGAGGTTTTGTAATTAAGATTTGAAAAAAAAAAATGCGATATATTGTTCACTAACCACCGTTATAGAATGGTGATGTGCGCATTGGAATTAGAGAAACATTTATTTTTCAAAGTCAAGTGTTGCGAAAACAAAACTGTTCGCTTATAATGTGTTTTCGAATAGGAAAAATTCGATTATGACTTAATTTATGAGTTCGAATTATTTTCTTTCGTTTTTCTTCCCCCAAAACCATTATCTTGATTAGCTTTAATAAGTAAAATGTGGTCTTTGATTTGAGATAGTCTAGTTTGCTTCTCAGCATATCATTTTTGTGTGCCATGGTAAAAGTGTTATCATTTTAGTTGTAGATTGGAAATAAAAACGCAAAGCTAATGAAAAAGGTTAGATTCGATAACATTTTTAATCGAGCTTTGTTTACGAAACAGAATCGAAGCTGTTCTTACTTACTTAACTAAGGCCTTCTCATTTCATGATGGAACATAGGCCATTGACGAAACCTCTCCACGCTACTCTGTCTTTGAACAATCGTTCCACTTTTGTCCTGAAATTGGTTTAAAATTACAGCTTGTGATTTGAATGTTGCTTATTTAAATCTGATGATATAAGTTTAACTTTTCAATTCTTTTTATTCTTCTCTACGTCGTCTCTTTATTACAGCAACCTTCATAGAATATGCCCCAAAAGACTGTATTACTGTTGAGAAGGGTCAAAAGACAAGTTTTTTTATCTTTTTTTTTTATGGCGATTACTTCTCCTTTTATTGATCCATAACTTTTTGATCAGTTATTCTGGTTACACTGTAATTCGTAGGAGGATTGAAGCGCCAACAGCTGCTAATTGCCGGTAGGTTAATTGAGAGGAGAAATGTTAAAGTAATCCCTTGGTGGCGCTTTCCACTGGGGGGCGTGCCCCGTCTGGGCTTCTCATCGCGCATCCCCCCTTCGCCCCCACATCACCTGGTAGTAGAGAGGAGACTGTAGATGCGTTGTTGCACATGAGAAGTATCGAATAAAAATACAGATGGCTATCTATTTACCGTCAAATATTTTAGGCTGAGGTTCATGCACATTTTTTTTGTTTGTTTTTACGAAATAATTTTGAAAACCCAGGTGTCAGCAGAACAACAAGTATTATATAAATTTGTTTTTCTTAATATCTTTTTAGCCTATTAAATCATGAAGTTGAGCAAGCTAAAGCTTTAAAGTTTACTATCATCATATTAGTCTTACGTCTTGAAGACAGCGCATTAAGCTTAATAAAACAAGATGTGCTTTTTAAGAGAGGGATAGTATATGTGAACAAGAACTCTTCTTGGCCGCGAGGCATCCATCCGAATCCACTCACAGCTTATTTTAAAATAGGCTAGACAAGTGCCGTAGGGGTAACTGCTAAATTATTGCCAAATATGGTATTTCGATGGTCATGTATTGATTTTAGAAATGATATTTTCAATATCATTGGGATCAATTTTGATTCAAGCATTGACGTCCCTGGCCAAAGAACGGACTGCGGAAGCCAGGACTTGACGTTATACTTGTGCTCACGTGGTCTAAAGAAATTCATTAACATGAACAGGGCAAGATAGTGATAGGGACAGATTTGTTTTTTTTTCTTCTATTTCAAAATTAAACATCAAAACATTTCCGGTACTTTCTTTAAGGGCCCAAGTATTGCTTTTCCGATCTGGGATAGGCATCAAAGGAATATTTAATGTTGCCAAAAAAATATTTACCATGTTTTAAAAATAAATAGCGATAATTCAAAACATGGTCGTGGGGATCTCTCAAACGAAATCAAACATTTCATGAATGTTCCACCATGTAACAGTTTGAAGCTAAAATGCTATTCGAGTTAAACTTGAATGAGTTTTCCAAGTTTAAAGTATCCCATTCAGATTAATAATAATGACGAAAAAAAAAAAAAAAAAAGGAAAACCTTTAGATTGGAAAGAACTCTGAATGCGTTTAAAGCTTTTCGATTAATGATAAAAACGGATAAATCGCATTTTAAAAGCCCATCCATGCTAAAGATATGAACTTAATTGTCACAGTTAAGGATAGGTTGAGTGATACAAGTGACGTAAGGGAAACCGTTCAAAGGTTGAGGGCAAACCGAAGTTAAGGCCACGCCTTAACTTCAGGAGTGGTGCTTTAAATATCGATTTATAGTTATATTTAAACCACACATAGTTATTCCTATATTAACATGTACATGGGAAATTAAGCATATTTGGACATCTCGCCGATTAAAAACATGAAAAATTAAAAATCTGTTGAAACTATGTATACTATTGTAACTAATCTTAGCTTTCAAGTGAGTAATATTGACGACATTTATCAATATCTTTACTTTTTCGGCACATTGGCAGCAGGGCATATCCGAGTGCTGTTTTATCCAAAGGTATAAAAAATGCGGCATACAGTTTCATTTGTTAGTTAGAAGCAAGAAGTCTCAACGATGAAAGGATTGATTCTTGTAGCTCTTGTTGGCTTTGTGCTTGCCATAGGCTTGGCATTGCCATTCACTGACGATGAAGTCGAGGCGTACGAAGCTGAACTTAAGAAAATTGGAAACGACATAACTCAAAGGTAAGGAAAACGTGGGATTGTACGTGAAGAAAAAAAAAAAATTAACAGAAGAAAAAGAAAAGACATTTTTTTTACACATGGTTAGCTTAATGTCTTTCGAAAACGTTTATTGGCGACGCATGACATGAAAAAAAAAAACAACAACAACAGCAATCTCCAAAGATTTCGAAATTAACATGAGTAAAATTTTGGGTTTTGACTACAATAGTTTGAATGCAAGACAAGCACTATCCTTACACCATTTGTGTTTTTACATTTTCTCACGTTTTTGTCTAAATAAGTACAACTATGTCAAACCGTACAAGTAAATACTTTGATATAGGGAAGCTTCAAGGGTTAAAACAGCATGTGAAACAATTTTCATGTCTTTTTTTTTTTTCGTTTCTTGTTCAGTAATCCTAAGTTGGATGTTGGCGATGAAGATTTGGATGAAGACGAAACAGATAGCGATGGCCACGAAGAAGACGAAAGCGATGACGATGAAGATGCAGATGATGAGGAAGAAAACTCCTTGTCCAATCCATTGGACAAAGGATTGGTTGAGAAGTCTTCTGATCCAATACTGCCCTTCCTTGTATTTCGTGGGGCTCGCCGACTTGTTCGCCGCTTCCGTCGCCGAAGATCCCGTCGTGGACGAAGATTTCGAAGATTTTTCCGACGTCGCCGAAGCCGCGGTTGAAATTTCGATACTGAGGGACTACAAATCAAGGTAATGAGAAGGTAAACAAGGATTTTTTCATTATTTTAATGTTTTTTAGGTAACAAATATATTTCATTTCGGACCATTTACAAATGTGCTCATATTTTTTTCTTAATGAATAATCGCACCAAAGCTCATATAAAGCGAGGAAAACTGAGACAAAATAAACTACCTAAACGTCTCGCGCATTGCCGCCAAAATTGTAACTCTTTAATGTTTTTAATTGAATAAATCACCTTCTCGATTTTTTCGTAATTTAAAATAGAGGATTAGCTATAAAACGCTGAAATTGTTAATTAGTGGCTGTTTAAACTTCATTTGCGGAAATTTTGATATGTCAACCATTGCATGTGTCCATTTTAGAAGGGGGTTTGGACAGATGATTAACAAGATAGGCTTATAATATTATCTGTTATAGAATTTTGATGGGACGCTTTAGCTCTCTCGCCATTATGGACTATGTAAACATGGTTCTGATATGAAGTGCAAACATGTGTTTTTATAATTCGAAAAACTTACGCAAAGGGTACGTGCGTGACTTATTTTGCTTTAACATGTATATACTTTTTTGTCTCATTAGGTTTACAAGGATATCCCACGGATGAAGAAAAACAGAACGCCACTTTTAAAATGCTCTAACAAAACTAAGCTGTTAATTATAAGATTCATGTAGAATATAAAAGCAAATGAATAAGCTTGTATTAGCATTTTTATAACGAATAAAAAACATTTAATTCATATTTCAGTTTTGTCTCTGAGTAACAAAAAGCCGACGGTAATAAATGTTCTCTATTGATTGGTTTGTTCTGGTTTCCCTTTCTTTGAGAAAGAGATACCACGTGCACTGAGCTACTGTTTAGCTACGTTCATGAAACGATAATCATTTGAGTGTCGAATGTACAATGTAATTCGCGTCTTCATTATATTGGTTTTTAGTACGCTTAGCGATTGGCTTAAAATCTGGTGCAATTTTCTCCCATCCAATCAGGGTAAAGCAAAAACCAAGACAGTGATCCAATCGCATGCAGCTGTTGCGAAGCGCGGGAAAATGAGTGTCTGCTAGTTTTAATTTCTGACACTATTTGTTTGTGTCATTCGTGATTGGCTAGAGAGCTCTATTGATCAGCCTAATCCTTTCAGTAGGTGGAACATTTTTTTCATATTTGAAAAGCAATAATCTTCAAGCTCATCTCTTCACCTCTGGACGCGTGATGGCCTAATGGTTAGTGGGCTCCGGATCGAGCGGCCTGGGTTCGAGCCTTGGCCGAGTACATTGTGTTGTAATCTTGGGGAAGACAAGTTACTCTCATAGTGCTCTCTCTACCCAGGTGTTTAAGTGGGTACTCGTTAATTTATTACTGGGGATAATCTTCGGCTTGCATGGGCCACTAAGCCCATGCAGAGATGACTTAACATTTATCTCCCCCAGTTAAAGTTCGATTTAGCTTATTCCCGAAATTGAATCCAAGCTTTCTAATTGCAGGGTCCATGGAGTGCGTATTTCTGAAGATACATCCAATTTTCTGTGCAAATATCCGCCCAGCGTGAATTATCCTAGTAAAGACATAAATTGCCAGCGCAATTTTACTGGAGAATTTCCCGTAACACTCCAAATAATTTTCCGGTTACACTGAAAATAATTACCCGAGGTCGACCCGGCAGCAACGAAACGTATGGTTTGCTTGTAGTCATTATTGTACTTTATGCTTTATATACCGATCTCCCGTCGATTTAGTGATCCAATACCTTGAATTGTTTTAAGAGAAATGCGTAGTTTTTCGTCTGCAAGTTGCTCGGCGGCCGACATGTGCTTGGGCATTCCTTCATGCCCAGAATTGGTCCCTAATATTTTTAAACGAGAGAGCAGTCGATCTCTAGTGGAAAGAAAATTCGTAGAGTCTTGTGAATGGCCATTGGGTGCGAGTTTAATTCCAAATTACAAAAATGTATTCTTTTGGTAATTACGCGTGAGTTGTTGTTGTTGTTGTTGAAACTTGGAATTTGCCTATTCGCGATTGGTGCAGCCGCTCGTATTGTTAGATACACCCTTCGTTTAAGGAATGTCATGGGTAATTATTTTGTTATCTTTAACGTATCCAGTGATTTTTAATGGGTTGTTTCAATGTGGGTGCTGAGGTCACACACAAAACACAATCCCCTCTTCGCATTTGGATAAAGCCCTACTGTCCCGAGGGCAAAAGAGCTAGTGGAAGCGCAACTATTGCATGCACCCGAAGCATCTTTTTAATTCTCGATCTCAATGTGTTAGAACTATACACAAATAATTGTTATGAGTTTTGTGTGAAAATGTGTAAAAACAGCAATAACACATAAGAAACTCCACTGTACCCTAATAAACTGTTTTTATATTCTGAAACAAACCCCGCATTCTAATAAGCTCCCTCGAGCTCCCCCCAACCCGTCAGCACAACCTTACAAACCATTTCTTTATAACAATAAGACTACACGCCCCAGTTTTCTTTTTTGGGAAATGTGAAAGAACAGGTGGACGGTGTTGCCTCCACTTGGACCGCTTATCGCCAATACTTTCATGAGCATTGAAGAGCAATTAGAAATCCAAAACAAGATGCCTACATTTTACAAGCGTTGCGTGGATGACACCCTCAGTAAAAATGCCTGATGCTACGGCTGCCTCTGACTTCTTATCAAAAATTAAACGAAATATACCCCTCTGTCAGTTTTACAATAGAAATGGAAGTCATATAAATTATATGAACAAAAAAATATATATAAAACATATTTATTTGTAATTATAATATAGATAGGAGTCTACGCGCGCTCTGATTGGCTAAGAACCTATGTTTTATCAGAGTATAAAACATAGAAAAATCATGTTTTATTGTTTTTCGTCAGCTTTCCTCGAGTGCTTCGCGCGTCGTTGACTGTTCGTTGGCTATAACCACTCGTATCCAACAAGGGCGAATGGAATAATTGTTTTATTAAATTCCTTTTTAAGTATAAATCCACTGGACATTTCATTTTGATGTAAACGAAGTGAGGCGGGAAAAATTGTGGTGCGGTGTCCACTGCTTGAGTTGAATGAAACTCGCAAGGAAAGCGAGCGAGAGTGTTTTCTTTTGAAGATTTTCTTCGACAATCTCCTCTTAAATAGTCTATTCATGCTGGAACTTGATTGTGACAACAATTAAGGTTTACGGGAATATCCGAAGCAATAGCTTTTCTGGAAATTATACGCCTTGTTCAAGTCGAACGAAGCAAGGGACGGATGTCATCGAGACTACTATGTTATGCTGAGACGAAATTGCACTCGGTGCAGTCGGTGAAGTTTATCGAAGTTCAAAAAGACAAGATCAAGATTAAAAGGTAACAAACTTACCTAAAATGCTTAGCCTTATTTTACGTCGAATACTGAATGAAATTGTGTCAGTTTTCTGGTCTTCCCGTAAACTATTTTCTGCTTTTCATCTTTGTTTACTCGCTCTTGTTGTACATATTTTTAATTAAACTTTTCACTCGCGGTGTCTAAAATCTATATCATAAAGCAAAGAAAGAAGCCTAAGCCATGTTTTATACTGTCATAAAACACTCCGGGCATTTGAGAACACTCGAGAAATGTAGAAAACATTCGCCTGCGGCTCATGTTTTCTACATTTCCCTCGTGTTCTCAAATGCCCGTCGTGTTTTATGACAGTATAAAACATGGCTTAGGCTTCTATGTTTATTTGTTAATTAAAAAAAAAAAAATTATTACAACCAAAATTTACGTTTCATTTTTTATTTAAAACAAAGATCAGTACAGTTTTACGTTTTTATCTACTATAGCTTCCAAACTTTACTTTTATCAAATCTTGTCAGTATTGTTAATTGGTTTGCTTGTTTTTTCCAGTTTTGTTCATGGAGGGTACATCTGTAGAGAAAAAAAAAGTATAGATTAAACAGTGAAGATATCTTCTTTAAGAAGCCATTAATTTAATTTCTTTGCTTTTTCTGTGTACATTTCTTTAAATGACAAATGAATTTAGGAAAAATAACACATTTATTTAGCAACTATATTACTAACTCCAGCAAATATATTACTAACTTCAGGCATTGTCTCGAACATAAATTAATTATAAAATTACAACCAAATGGAGGAAAAAAAAGGCCTTCTTTCTTAGATTTTAATCGTAAAACAGTAATAACTTGAATACCTGTTCTTTGAAAAAATGCAAAATAAGAGAGCAGAACAACAACAACAACAACAACAAAAAACAGTTTGCATGGCGTTTTATAACGTAGGATACTATAACAGAACATCAACACGAAATTCTACGCCACATTAGCTGCATGCAAGTTGTTAAAGATAATACACGCTAATCATTATGTTTTTTTTTTTTTTCAGGCGTTCTTCACTTAAGGCACAGAGAACCATAGTCGGCTTAATCTTTCAAGGACTAGCTATGAAGATTTTTTATTGTATCCATTAATCTTTTTTTTTTTTTATCTTGTTATCTTTACGTCTCATTTCTGAAGTGAAGTTGAAACTGTGACTTAAGATTATCAGTAAAAAGTGCCCTAACTAAAGTGAAAACATGAAAGCTCAAAACTTGGGGCGTGCATACCTAGAACTGGCAGGTGTTGCTTCTTTAGCCACGGAAGCGGCGGAAGAATCTACGAGTGCCGCGGAAGAAGCGACGGACTCGAAATAAGCGCCGTACAATTTGGCGATCTGATGACTTCTCTATTGGATTTGATAAAGAATTGTCGTCATCTTCGTCTTCTTCGCCATTATCATCGTCATCATCATCATCTTCGTAATCTTCCTTGTTGTCTTTGTTTTCCTCAAAGTCATGTTCATCTTCACCTACATCATTATCTGCAGCATCCCAGTTCAAGTTTCTGCGAAAAAAAAATGACAATAACATGTGTAAGTATTTAACACAAACTAGCTGCGAATGCACAAGCGTTGTTTGACGTATTCCAAAAAAACAAATCAGTAACAATTTTTCTCGTGGGATTGGAACAGTGTAAAGCAACTGTTAAAGCACGTCACATCGTTGTCTTTCATAGAAATTTAAGAGAACTTTTAAGCTTATTTTTAGCATACCTTTCTTCATCTTCTGATTTGAAGTCATTGTTACTTGTGCCATCTCCATCTTCACTAAAAGGAAGTGCCAAGCCTATAGCCAGCACAAAGCCAATCAATGCTAACAGGAACAGTTTGTTCATCGTGAAGTCTTCTTCGTCTCTGGCCTGTGAGCAACTCCAAATGGTGCATTTTATACCTTTGGATGAGAGGTAATCGGGTGCACCATGTTGACAAGATGCCAAATGATTAACAAATATTGCAATGCTACTTTAATGTTATTCGCCAAATAACCTAAGTTTGTCTACACAAGTACTCTATGTTACTATTTGATACACTTGTTTTTCTCGACCTTCCAAATATAACCACTGGCACTGGAATTACCACTTTTAAAGTATTTGATCAATACTTTCCCCTTTATATTGTGGAATAATAAAAATAGTAACACATTAAGCACTTATATTAGTCCCATTAGCTTATCGCCTAATGTTGTGTTAAAGGGCATATGGTTTGAGAGGTTTGCTTCCGAGGGTGGTCTTATATGAAAAGTCTTAATTCTTCCTGATGGGTGTATTTCTTCTAAGAATAAATTCTATTTACAAATAGATTAAGATTTATTATTTTGATTAACAAAATAACTATAAACTTGACAAAACTTAGAGAACTTCTGTTGAGACTGAAGACAAGTGATAATTAAAAAAAAATGTTTTTTTTTTTTTCAAATTCCAGCTTTCATTTTTTTTTTGTAGCATCATATTATATGATCAGCATCGAAGGAATAAAAAAGCTCCTAACACAGGCGTTGTCTCCTGGGTTCAGCCAAGCGAGCGTAACACATCGTGTGCACAATATCACTAATTTACCTTCGTGAAGGAAAGTTTGGAATTTCAATATTAAAAAAAAGGACAAATGGTTGACTTACCACCGTGTCATGTTTGAAAAGAGAAAGGCACTGTATTCTGATTAAAATTTCGATCCTTAGGAAAATCAAAATGTCGGTTATAAAGAGATTTTTGAGAATTGAAGGGAAGCTGTAAGCTGCTGGTAGTCGAGGTGACAGAGAATGATTGTGAATGCGTTACTGCACAAGGAAAGAAGAGAATATCAAATAACTTTCCATTCACGGAATGAGCATTGTTGAAGCTTTTCGCAATCATTAACTAATCTTATATTTTAAAATTTGCCCTTCATGGGATAACAGTAGGTAAAAGGAAAAAAATATATACGTTTTTTACATTTCTAGGGTTCTTTCACTAAAGGATAGCGGGAGAATAATGTAATGTGACATTATAAATTTTAGGTATTTTATTGAAAGTGGACATACAAACAATGGTTGAATGTAAATAACTCAGTTTTTCAAGTAAACGTCGAAAGATACCAGCTTCATTATTTTATACGGAGAGACGTTTTAGAATGTACGTATTAGTTTGATTTAACCAGCCAGAAACTCATTGTTGCCCTTAAAAGAGCCAAGATGTTTACACGCCAAATAATTACACAAAAAATGTCCTGCCATCCTTCTGATAGCTGTGTTTACTTCTTTCACTTCGTGCTTTTTCTCGATTTATTTTTAAATAAACTAATTTTAAATAGATTTATGTTTACCTTATTTTCTCGATTAAACGCCGGCCTTGATTAAACGCCGGATCAAAGCTGCTAATTTTTAAATAAACGCCGGGGGCGTTTGATCGAGGTCCCGGCGTTTATTCGAGGTCCAGGCGTTGCCGTTTAGGGACTTAAAACTTTATATACGTAACATTTACTTGCTCCCATGCTGTTCATAAAGTGTTTCGGTTCTGTTTGTTACAAATCGTGATTTGAATGTTCCGCATGCTGCACTGTAACTCTTGGTAATAATTTTAGAAAACAATCCTTAAATTGAAATAGAACAGAAGTATTTTTCTAGTAAAGGAATGATGTATCCTCTAGATGATATGCGACCATTCAAATCCACTCAAAGGTTATTTTCAACCTGATATTAATTCTGGTGAATTTGATTTGAAAAACAATGTATACCAATAACACGAAAATAAGTTAGTATACAGTGACGTTGGGTAAACTGTATAACTATTGGCAAATGTGTTATTTCAAGGGTCGTGTATTGCTTTTAGAAATTATATCTTCAACATCAGTGATTAAATGAGATAATTGTATTTTCTCATTAAAAATGGGTTAAAAAGGGAAGGCTTTCATGTATAGAGTAACTTAGCTTGTGATTTTCTGGCACATTGTCAGCATATATATTGAGTCTTTATCTGTGCTCTTTTTGCCTTTACACTTCAAAATGTAAATTACTGGTAAATATGCTGAAGTCAATGGCAGAAAGGACAATACAGACTTTTTTTATCCAATGTTCACCAGGAGCAAATAAAAATGAAACCTGATAGAATACCTCTAGTAATACTTCGTTGAATGTGTTTTTCTTCCACGGGAAAATATATTACCCCTAAATGACCAAAAGATGTATACTTTGTAGCGGAGCTCGCAAGGCGCCGAGGCGCCTTGTGCGGGCCCCATAGACAGGCAAATGGTATGAAAGAGGAACACTATGGAAATGAGTTTTCATGGTCAACATGGATAGCGGCATGGTTCGCGGGCGCGTACGTACGGCGTACGGAGTCGCGCAAGATGGCCGCCAGTTTGTGGTAGAAATAGTGAAGCAAGAAGGCCGTATAAAGGCGGCCGTATAAGGCGGCCTTTAAAATTTAAAGAGGTTTGAAAAGAAAAAAAGAAGCAATGAAAAAGTGGCTGATACGTGAAAGTAATCGACCGCAAAAAGTGGACATTGAGAGCATAGGCTTCGTCTATCTGTAAGCAGCATCGTACTGAGAGATCGAAAGCTAACGGTTGATAGAATAAAAAAATTTTATTGCTACGGGGTAAAAAAAA
Organism: Oculina patagonica; assembly: GCF_052425735.1. NCBI lineage: Eukaryota > Metazoa > Cnidaria > Anthozoa > Scleractinia > Oculinidae > Oculina > Oculina patagonica. Next base: position 9,861,958 of record NC_135764.1, on the reverse strand, counting down.
AAAAAAGGAAAAAGAAAAAAAACGCAACAGACCTCCGGATCCTGCACCCGTTCGAAACTCAGTGACTTTGGTCTGGAACTAGGGGAAACATTTTCTATTCTAGAAGCAGAACTGTTGCTCCATGAGTATGATTTGCCGCTTTAGAATTATTTCTTCGCTGCTGACTCGTGTGAGCTATTTAATTTCTTGCACGGCCATAAAATTCTTTGGCCGCTTATTCACTAGAATGAAAACATTGTAGCTCCAGTGAAAATTAAATAAATGGGGAGCTCCGCTTTTAGGCTTGCCTAAATCTATATATTAGCTATATGATCTTCTAACCATAATTGAAAGCTGCGTTAAATGTCTTTTCTTGTTCAAAATGGGTTAAAACGGTAACAACTTTCCATGAAGTCGGCTTTGAATTCTTGTATGTCTTATCTTAGCTTGTAATTTTCTGGCAAATTGTCAACATGTACATTTAATCTTTTTTTGCAATTCTTTTGACTTTACATTTAATTTAAGATGCAAATACTGGTGGACGTCGTCTTTATAACTAACTCGTACGGGAAAATATATTACCCTAAATGAGCAAAAGAACTATTGTACTTTTTATCAAAATGTGAGCAAAGCTAACTATACAATCATTATGATCTCCTAACCATAATTGAAAACTGCTTTTAAAGCATTTGGAAAGAGCTTATCGCTGGGATTGTAGTTTGCTTGAAGATATAATGAGAGTTGAGAAATTTCTTAGTAAACAAGCAGGTCCGTTTTGTGAATACCTTACAAAACGGACCTGCTTGCTTACTAAGAAGTTTCTCAACAAACATGTCTTACAATTAAAGCTCAGACATAATACAGTCCCGGAGTACGAAGAAGTATTTTATGACTGAGGATGAATTCATGAATACGGGTCCTGGTTTAAAAGGCAATCAAATTAAAGGGCTAAAAGGAAACAAGACTTTTTACCAACTGCATGCAAAATTAGAGCAGAATACCACATCTTGAAAACTGCGTTCGTTAGAGAGTTCTAAAACTAAAACTAAACACGAAACGACGCAGGAAAAGATATTTATAAAAAAGCCTCCATTTAACTCGAAAATGGAGGCTTAGATATATATTAGTCCGCGGATATTATCTGTTTTGAGAAGTGAACAGTTTTCCGAGAGCGAAGCTTCGAGGAACAGATTTTGTCCAAGGACAAATATCCGTGCATATTTTTAAAGCCAAATTGCGACTATTGCTTTCACTATCCTTCAAATATTTATAGGCCGCTTATATTGGAAAACTTTCCTCTCAAAACTTTTAAACGTTAAAATAATTCTGTTGGCGTTCAAAGCATTGTTGGTCTCTTCAAAGTTCAGTTCTATTTAACATATGTTTAATTTAACAATTTACTCTGGCTGAACATTGAACGTGCAAGCATAAATCACAAAGTTGGGAAACGGGAAACAGCACTTGGGGAATTTTCCTCGGATATTTTCTAATTTTAGTTTTAGTTGGGGCATATTAGTATCGTGTCAAGTGACGCTTATTAAACAATCGCGCGTGAGCGAAAATATTTGATGGATTATGAATTGTAATATTGCCCGAATCATAAGATTTTTTAAATATCTACTTGTTAAGTACTGCTGCGACATTATGTTTCCACCTACAGCTACATTAAGTTAAGTTTTTAAACCCAGTCGTTCTTACGACACTGTTCCTTGTCGACTGGCAGCGTACACGCAAACTTGTGAAACTTCGGTCCTGATTCAAGTATTGAACTCTCTGGCCAAGGAACAGGCAGCGGAAGCCGCGAGTTGACGTTTTACTTGTGATTACGTAGTTGGAAGTAATTCATTGACACGAACATGGCAAGATAGTGAGAAATATATAAATATTTTTCTATTTCAAAACATCCAAACATTTCCGGTTACTTTTTACAAGGGTTCACTTATAAGTACTCGGATATATGATTGTTTTCAAAAGGATATTTAATGTTGCCATGTAACAGAAAAATATTTACCATGTTTAATAAAAAAAAAGTGACAAATCAAAACATTGTGGTGGGGATTTCTTAAACCAAATCAAACCTTTTTTTTTTTTTGGAATTTCCTTCAGAGAAGCAGTTGAGGGTTCAAAATTGAATTCGAACATACATTAACTTTTTCCAAGATTAAAATATTCTGTTGAAGGCGAATACCTCCGAAAGCGCTTAAATTTTTTGATAAACGATATAAAAATATGGATTTGCTTTATTTGAAAAGCATATCCATACCAACGATATTAACTCAGTTAATCAACAAAGTGAAGTAGTTGAGAAAGGTTGGGCGTTTCAAGTGACGTCAGGGAAACGTTTTGAAGGTTTACGGAAGATCGAAGTTAAGACCACGCCTTAACTTCAGAGGTGGTCTTTTAAACTTCAATATATAGTTATATTTAATAACATGTAGTTACTATTTCTATACTCAGCGGCTACATGAGAACTTTATCATATTTGGGCATCTCGCCGATTAAAAACATAAAATAGTCAGTAAAATAAAAAGACTATGTATATAATTGTAACTAAACTTAGTTTTCAAGTGAGTAATATTGACGTGATTTGTCAATATCTTTCCTTTTTTCGGCACGTTGGCAGCAGGGCATATCCGAGTGCTGTTTTACCCAAAGGTATAAAAATGCGACATTCAGTTTCATTTGTTAGTTCGAAGCAAGAAGTCTCCACGATGAAAGGATTGATTCTTGTAGCTCTTGTTGGCTTTGTGTTTGCCATAGGCTTGGCATTGCCATTCACTGACGATGAAGCTGAGGCTTATGAAGCTGAACTGAAGCAAATTGGAAACGACATATTTCAGAGGTAAGGAATAAGTGCAATTGTACTTGAAGAAAGACGAAAGTCGAGAAACGAAAAGAAAAAGACAGTATATTAAAAAAAAGTCTCCCTTGTTTTGCTCTTCACATATGATCATTTTATTCTCTTTTAAACAAGTTCTAAGGCAAAGCATCGACACGGAAAAAAAGTATTTCGAAATTAAAAAGAGGGAACTTTGGGGTTTGACTACTGTAATTCCAAACTAAAGCAAGTCTAGCTTTCCCCTTGCAATTTAAATGTAACGTGCTAATTCATATCTCAACTGACGACTAATAATGTATCTTTCAAAGATCATCGACATAGAAACATTGCCATGCTATATTTTTCTAATGTTAGTTGGTCATTTGTATTTTAACATTCAGTGTACTCGCGTATTTTTGTTGTAATTAGATAAAATTATGTGAAACAGTACAAGTGATTTTGTTTTATGTAGTTGAGCGCCAAGGTTTTAAAACGGCGTGTAAACCATTTACATTTCTTTCTTTCTTTTTTGTTTTCGATTCTTCATCAGCAACCCTAAGTTGGATGATGGTGATAAGGATTTGGATGAAGACGAAATAGATAGCGATGGCCACGATGACGCCGAAAACGATGACGATGAAGATGCAGATGACGAGGATGAAAACTCTTTGTCTGATCCATTGGACAAAGAATTGGTTGAGAAGTCTTCTGATCCAATACTGCCCTTCCTTATATTTCGCGGGGCTCGCCGACTTGCTCGCCGCTTCCGACGCCGAAGATCCCGTCGTGGACGAAGATTTCGAAGATTTTTCCGACGTCGTCGCCGAAGCCGCGGTTGAAGCTTCGGTACTGAGGGACTTCAAATCAACTGAAGGTAACGAGAACGGAAACATTTTTTTTATCTTCGTTTTTTAAATGCTTTTTTTTAACAAATATATTTCGTTTCGGACCATTTACATTTTTTTTTCTCAATAAATAATCACGCCAAAGCTCACAAAGAAAACGAGAAAGACTTAGACTAAATAAACGACCTCAAAGACTCGTGCATTGGAGCCAATTGTGTAACACTTTGTTTTCAATTGCATAAATCACCTATCGATTTTATTCGTAATTTTGAATAGGGGATTTGCTATATAACGCTGAAATTGTTAGTAGCTGTTTAAACTTCATTTGCGGAAATTTTGATATGTCAACCATTGCATATGTCCGATCCATTTTAGAAGGAGGTCTGGCCAGAGGAAACAAGATAGGCTTAAAATATCTGTTATAGAATTTTGATCGGATAACGGACGCTTAGATTGGTCGTCTCGTCATTTTGCATGGACTATGTAAACACGGTTCTAATATGTAATGCAAACACATGTTTTGATAATACGAAAAACTTACGCAAAGGGTATGTGCGTGACTTATTTTGCTTTAAAATATGTATACTTTTTTCGTCTCATTAGGTTTACAAGGATATTCCACGGATGAAGAATAACAGAACGCAACTTTCAAAATGCTCTAACGAAACTAAGCTGTTAATTAAAAGATTCATGTAGAATATAAAAGCATATGAATAAGCTTGTATCAGCCTTTTTATAACGAATAAATGAATATTTAATTCATATTTCAGTTTTGTCTATCAGTAACAAAAAGCCGTTGGTAATAAATGTTCTCTATTAATTGGTTTGTTCTGGTTTCCCTTTCATCATTGAGATAGAAATACCACGTGCACTGAGCTACTGTTTAGCTACATGCATAAAACGATAATCATTTGCGTGTCAATGTAATTCGCGTCTTCATTATATTGGTTTTTAGTACGCTTAGCGATTGGCTTGAAATCTGGTGCCTTTTTCTCCCATCCAATCGTAGGTACAGCCATTACCAATCGTGCCAGATGTTACGACTAGCTGACACTCATTTTTCCGCGCTTCGCAACAGCTACATGCAATCGCTTCAGGTTTGTTTATTTCACTCTACTGTTTGCGTCCTTTGTGACCGACCAGAGAGATTACTTTAAAGGGGTGTTGGTTTTATGTTTTCACTCAATTGACAATCGTTCTATCGAAAAGCCTAACCCTGTCAGTTGGTGGAAAGTTTTCTCACATTTGAAAAAAAAAAATTATCATCAAGCTCATCTCTTCATCTCCTCGTGTTTATGTTCGGTTTTGCTTATTCCTGAAATTGAACGCAAGCTAAGACTCAGGGACGGCGGAGCCGGGGGGGGGGGAGGGGAGGAGCGAAAAAATAAAGACAAAAACAAAAAAAAAAAAAAAATCCTCCAATAACCTGAATGGTTTAAATAGTATTGAAATACCCGGAGCTTGTTTATTATACTTGTTTACTACTGAGAGAAGGGTCTTTTAAGCTTTTAAGCCCCCCTCCCCCCACTTCAAGTCATTAGTCAGCCCCCCCCCCCCCCCCCCCCCCCCCCCCCCCCCCCCCCCCCCCCCCCCCCCCCCCCCCCCCCCCCACCCCCCCCCCCCCCCCCCCCACTTGGGAAATTGATCCGCCGTCCCTGCTTTCTGATTGCCCGGTCCACGGAGTGCGTATTTCAAAAGATACATCTATTTTCCTGTACAAATATCCGCCCAGCGTGATGTACACTAGTACAAAGACATGAATTGCCAGCACAGGTTTACTGGATAATTTCCGGCGTTACACTTCAAATACTTTTCCGGTTACACTTCACAAGGTCGAGCTTGGACTAGCCGCAACGAAACGTATGGTCGTTTTTGTACTTCTTATACACCGATCTCAGGGTGACTTAGCGATCCGGATCCAATAGCTTGTTTTAAAAGAAATCCGTAGAATGCGTCCACGATTATGATTTCTTTATTCACTCCAGGAGCTGTTTTAGTATTATAGAAATCGTCGTCTGCAAGTTACTAGCCGCATGGGCATTCCCTCTTCTCTCTTCCCCAGAATTTGTCCCTGAGATTTTTAAACAACAGAGCAGTCGATCACTGGTGGAAAGAAACTTCCGAGAGTTTCTGCCTACTTTTGCGTGTAAACACTAGAATGTGAATGGCCATGGGGTGCGAGTTCAATGCCAAATTGCAAAAATGTGCCCAGCAACATGTTCTTCCGTTTCCTTTATTTGGCATTTACTTCAACCCGATTTGTGGAACCGCTCTTGTTGTTAGATACACCCTTTGTTCTGGGAATGTCGTGGGCAATTATTTTGTTATCTTTAACGTATCCGTAGCGATTTCCCATGAGAAGTTTCAATGTAGGTCCTGAGGTTACACACAAAACACAATCCCCTCTCGCATTTAGATAAAGTCGTACTTTCCCGAGAGCAAAAGGCCTAGTGGAACCGCAACTATTGCTTGCACCCGAAGAATCGTTTTTTATATTTTACAAAGTGTTAGAACTTTGTATGAAAAAAAAAACCTTATATAAAAAAAATAACTATTTGTAATTAAAAATAATTATCACAAAATCTACGTTTAATTTTTTATATAAAACAAAGATCAGTACAGTTTTACGCTTTTATCTACCATAGCTTCCAAACTTTACTTTATCAAATTTTTCTAGTATTGTTAATTGACAGAGCTTGGCTTTTCCAGTTTTGTTCATGGAGGGTACATCTGTAGAGAAAAAAAAAAGTATAGATTAAACAATGAAGATGTCTACTTTTAGAATATATTAATTTAATTTCTTTCCTTTTTCTGTGTACATTTCTTTAAGGGACAAATGAATTAAGGAAAATAATACATTTATTTAGCAACTATATTACTGACTCCGGCAAAAATATTACTTACTTCAGGCATTGTTTCAAACATAAATTAATTATAAAATTACAACCAAATGCAGGACAAAAAAGGCCTTCTTTCTTAGATTTTATTGGTAAAACAATAATAACTTGACTACCTAGTCTTTGAAAAAATGCAAAATAAGAGAACAGAACAACAACAACAACAACAAAAAACCACAACAACAACAAAAAACAGTTTGCATGGCGTTTTATAACGTACGTTACTATAACAGAACATCAACACGAAATTCTACGCAAAATTAGTTGTTTGCAAGTTGTTAAAGATAATACACGCTAATCATTATGTTTTTTTTTTCAGGCGTTCTTCACTTAAGGCCCAGAGAACCATAGTCGGCTTAATCTTTCAAGGACTAGCTATGAAGATTTTTTATTGTATTCATTTACCATTTTTTTTTTGTTATCTTGTTATCTTTACGCCTCATTTCTGAAGTGAAGTTGAAACTGTGACTTAAGATTATCAGTAAAAAGTGTCCTAACTAAAGTGAAAACATGAAAGCTCAAAACTTGGGGCGTGCATAGCTAGAACTGGCAGGTGTTGTTTCTTTAGCCACGGAAGCGGCGGAAGAATCTACGAGTGCCGCGGAAGAAGCGACGGACTCGAAATAAGCGCCGTACAATTTGGCGATCTGATGACTTCTCTATTGGATTTGATAAAGAATTGTCGTCATCTTCGTCGTCTTCGCCATTATCATCGTCATCATCATCATCTTCGTAATCTTCCTTGTTGTCTTTGTTTTCCTCAAAGTCATGTTCATCTTCACCTACATCATTATCTGCAGCATCCCAGTTCAAGTTTCTGCGAAAAAAAATGACAATAACATGTGTAAGTATTTAACACAAACTAACTGCGAATGCACAAGCGTTGTTTGACGTATTCCAAAAAAAACAATTCAGCAACAATTTTGCTCGTGTGATTGGAACAATGTAAAGCAACTGTTAAAGCACGCCACATCGTTGTCTTTCATAGAAATTTAAGAGAACGTTTAAGCTTATTTTTAGCATACCTTTTTTCATCTTCTGATTTAAAGTCATTGTTACTTGTGCCATCTCCATCTTCACTAAAAGGAAGTGCCAAGCCTATAGCCAGCACAAAGCCAACCAATGCTAACAGGAACAGTTTGTTCATCGTGAAGTCTTCTTCGTCTCTGGCCTGTGAGCAACTCCAAATGGTGCATTTTATACCTTTGGATGAGAGGTAATCGGGTGCACCATGTTGACAAGATGCCAAATGATTAACAAATATTGCAATGCTACTTTAATGTTATTCGCCAAATAACCTAAGTTTGTCTACACAAGTACTCTATGTTTCTATTTGATACACTTGTTTTTCTCGACCTTCCAAATATAACCACTGGCACTGGAATTACCACTTTTAAAATATTTGATCAATACTTTCCCCTTAATATTGTGGAATAATAAAATAGTAACACATTAAGCACTTATATTTTAACAATTAGTCGCATTAGCTTATCGCCTAATGTTGTGTTAAAGGGCATATGGTTTGAGAGGTTTGCTTCCGAGGGTGGTCTTATATAAAAAGTCTTAATTCTTCCTGATGGGTGTATTTCTTCTAAGAATAAATTCTATTTACAAATAGATTAAGATTTATTATTTTGATTAACAAAATAACTATAAACTTGACAAAACTTAGAGAACTTCTTTTTTCTTTTGTTTTGGGTCCCCGTTGAGACAGAAGACAAGTGATAATTTAAGAAAAATGTTTTTTTTTTCAAATTCCAGCTTTCATTTTTTTTTTTTGTAGCATTATATTATATGATCAGCATCGAAGGAATAAAAAAGCTCCTAACACAGGCGTTGTCTCCTGGGTTCAGCCAAGCGAGCGTAACACATCGTGTGCACAATATCACTAATTTACCTTCGTGAAGGAAAGTTTGGAATTTCAATATTAAAAAACGACAAATGGTTGACTTACCACCGTGTCATGTTTGAAAAGAGAAAGGCACTGTATTCTGATTAAAATTTCGATCCTTAGGAAAATCAAAATGTCGGTTATAAAGAGATTTTTGAGAATTGAAGGGAAGCTGTAAGCTGCTGGTAGTCGAGGTGATAGAGAATGATTGTGAATGCGGTACTGCACAAGGGAAGAAGAGAATATCAAATAACTTTCCATTTACTGAATGAGCATTGTTGAAGCTTTTCGCAATCATTAACTAATCTTATATTTTACAATTTGCTACGATGGGATAACAGTAGGTAAAAGAAAAAAAAATATATATACGTTTTTTTCATTTCTAGGGTTCTTTCACTAAAGGATAGCGGGAGAATAGTGTAATGTGACATTATAAATTTTAGGTATTTTATTGAAAGTGGACATACAAACAATGGTTGAATGTAAATAACTCAGTTTTTCAAGTAAACGTCGAAAGATACCAGCTTCATTATTTTATACAGAGAGACGTTTTAGAATGTACGTATTATTTTGATTTAACCAGCCAGAAACTCATTGTTGCCCTTAAAAAAGCCAAGATGTTTACACGCCAAATAATTACACAAAAAATGTCCTGCCATCCTTCTGATAGCTGTGTTTACTTCTTTCACTTCGTGCTTTTTCTCGATTTATTTTTAAATAAACTAATTTTAAATAGATTTATGTTTACCTTATTTTCTCGATTAAACGCCGGCCTTGATTAAACGCCGGATCAAAGCTGCTAATTTTTAAATAAACGCCGGGGGCGTTTGATCGAGGTCCCGGCGTTTATTCGAGGTCCAGGCGTTGCCGTTTAGGGACTTAAAACTTTATATCCGTAACATTTACTTGCTCCCATGTTGTTCATATACGGTGTTTCGGTTCTGTTTGTTACAAATCGTGATTTCAATGTTCCGCATGCTGCACTGTAACTCTTGGTAATAATGTTAGAAAACAATCCTTAAAGTGATATAGAACAGAAGTATTTTTCTAGTAAAGGAATGATGTATCCTCTAGATGATATGCGACCATTCAAATCCACTCACAGCTTATTTTCAACCTGATATTAATTCTGGTGAATTTGATTTGAAAAACAATATATACCAATAACACGAAAATAAGTTAGTATACAGTGACGTTGGGTAAACTGTATAACTATTGGCAAATGTGTTATTTCAAGGGTCGTGTATTGCTTTTAGAAATTATATCTTCAATATCAGTGATTAAATGAGATAATTGTATTTTCTCATTAAAAATGGGTTAAAAAGGGAAGGCTTTCATGTATAGAGTAACTTAGCTTGTGATTTTCTGGCACATTGTCAGCATATATATTGAGTCTTTATCTGTACTCTTTTTGCTTTTACACTTCAAAATGTAAATTACTGGTAAATATGCTGAAGTCAATGGCAGAAAGGACAATACAGACTTTCTTTATCCAATGTTCACCAGGAGCAAATAGAAATGAAACCTGATAGACTACCTCTAGTAATACTTTGTTGAATATGTTTTTCTTCTACGGGAAAATATATTACCCCTAAATGACCAAAATATGTATGCTTTGTAGCTATATGGTCTTCTAACCATAATTGAAAGCTGCGTTAAATGTATTTTCTTGTTCAAAATGGGTTAAAAAGGTAACAACTTTCCATAAAGTCGACTTTGAATTCTAGTATATCTTATCTTAGCTTGTGATTTTCTGGCACATTATCAACATGTGCATTGAATATTTTTTTTTCCAATTCCTTTGGCTGTACATTTAATTTTAAGATGTAAATACTCGTGGACGTCGTTTTTATAACTAACTTTTACGGGAAAGTATATCACCCTAAATCAGCAAAAGAACTATTGTACTTTTTATCAAAATGTGACCAAGCTAACTAGACAATCATTATGATCTCCTAACCGTAATTGAAAACTGCTTTAAAAGCATTTGGAAAGAGCTTATCGCTGGGATTGTAGTTTGCATGAAAATATAATGAGAGTAGAAAAATTTCTTAGTAAACAAGCAGAATACCTTTAAGTATTCACAGAACGGACCTGCTTGCTTACTAAGAAGTTTCTCAACAAACATGTCTTACAATTAAAGCTCAGACATAATACGTCCCGAAGTACGAATAAGTATTTTATGACTGAGGATGAATTCATGAATACGGGTTCTGGTTTAAGAGGCAATCAAAGGGCTAAAGGAAACAGGACCTTTTACCAACTTTATGCAAAATTCGAGCAGAATACCACATCTTGAAAACTGCGTTCGTTAGAGAGTTCTAAAACTAAAACTAAACACGAAACGACGCAGGAAAATATATTTATAAAAAAGCCTCCATTTAACTCAAAAATGGAGGTTTAGATATATATTAGTCCGCGGACATTATCTGTTTTGAGAAGTGAACAGTTTTCCGAGAGCGAAGCCTCGAGGAACAGATAATGTCCAAGTACAAATATCCGTGCATATTTTTAAAGCCAAATTGCGACTATTGTTTTCATTATCCTTCAAATATTTATAGGTCGCTTATATTGGGAAATTTTTCCCTCAAAACTTTTAATCGTTAAAATAATTCTGTTGGCGTTCAAAGCATTGTTGGTCTGTTCAAAAAGTTTAGTTCTATTGAACATATGTTTAATTTAACGATTTTCTCTGGTTGAACACTGAGCGTGCAAGCATAAATCACAAAGTTGATAAACGGAAAATATCGCTTGGGCACTTTCCCTCGAATATTTCCCAATTTTAGTTTTAGTTGGGGCCTATTGTGTCAAGTGACGCTTACTAAACAATCGCGCGTGAGCGATAATATTTGATGGATTATGAATTGTAATATTGCCCGAATAATTAAGTTAAGGTAAGTTTTTAAACCCAGTCGTTCTTACAACACTGTTCCTCGCTTTTTGTGAAACTTCGGTCCTGATTGAAGTATTGAACTTTCTGGCCAAGGAACAGGCAGCGGAAGCCGCGATTTGACGTTTTACTTGTGATTACGTAGTTGGAAGTAATTCATTGACACGAACATGGCAAGATAGTGAGAAATATATAAATATTTTTCTATTTCAAAACATCCAAACATTTCCGGTTACTTTTTACAAGGGTTCACTTATAAGTACTCGGATATATGATTGTTTTCAAAAGGATATTTAATGTTGCCATGTAACAGAAAAATATTTACCATGTTTAATTAAAAAAAAAAAATGAAAAATCAAAACATTGTGGTGGGGATTTCTAAAACCAAATCAAACCTTTTTTTTTTGAAATTTCCTTCAATGAAGCAGTTGAGGGTTCAAAATTGAATTCGAACATACATTAACTTTTTTCAAGATTAAAATATTCTGTTGAAGGCGAATACCTCCGAAAGCGCTTAAATTTTTTGATAAACGATATAAAAATATGGATTTGCTTTATTTGAAAAGCATATCCATACCAACGATATTAACTAAGTTAATCAACATAGTGAAGTAGTTGAGAAAGGTTGGGCGTTTCAAGTGACGTCAGGGAAACGTTTTGAAGGTTTACGGAAGATCGAAGTTAAGACCACGCCTTAACTTCAGAGGTGGTCTTTTAAACTTCAATATATAGTTATATTTAATAACATGTAGTTATTTCTATACTCAGCGGCTACATGAGAGCTTTATCATATTTGGGCATCTCGCCGATTAAAAACATAAAATAGTCAGTAAAATAAAAACGTATGTATATAATTGTAACTAAACTTAGTTTTCAAGTGAGTAATATTGACGTGATTTGTCAATATCTTTTCTTTTTTCGGCACGCTGGCAGCAGGGCATATCCGAGTGCTGTTTTACCCAAAGATATAAAAATGGGACATTCAGTTTCATTTGTTAGTTCGAAGCAAGACGTCTCCACGATGAAAGGATTGATTCTTGTAGCTCTTGTTGGCTTTGTGCTTGCTATAGGCTTGGCATTGCCATTCACTGACGATGAAGCCGAGGCGTATGAAGGTGAACTGAAACAAGTTGGAAACGACATATCTCAGAGGTAAGAGATAAGTGTGATTGTACGTGAAGAAAAACGAAGGTCGAGAGAGGAAGAGAAAAAGACATTTTATTTAAAAAGGGTAACCTGTTTTGCTTTTTTAGATATGGTCAGTTTATTCTCTTTCTAGGCGAGGCTTGATATGAAAACACTTAAAATGTCCAAATTAAAAAGAAGGAATTTCGGGGTTTGACTACAGCAATCCTAATTTAAAGCAAGTTTAGCTTTCCTTTTGCATTTCAAATGTAATGTTTAAAGGACAGAGACATAGAAGCATTGCCATACTACATTTTTCTCATATGTTAGTTGATCATTTATATTTACCACTGTACCCGCGTTTTTGGTGTGTGTTATAATTAGTTATGATTATGTCGAACTGTGCAAGTGATTTTTTGATGTAGTGAGCGCCAATTCTTAAAGACATCGTGTAAAACATTTTTCTTTTTTTTCTCACTTTTTTTCGTTTCTTGTTCAGCAACCCTAAGTTGGATGATGGTGATGGGGATTTCGATGAAGACGAAAACGATAACGATGAAGATGCAGATGACGAGGATGAAAACTCTTTGTCTGATCCATTGGACAAAGAATTGGTCGAGAAGTCTTCTGATCCAATACTGCCCTTCCTTATATTCCGCGGAGCTCGTCGACTCATTCGCCGCCGTAGATCCCGTCGTGGACGACGATTTCGAAGATTCTTCCGACGTAGACGCCGAAGCCGTGGTTGAAACTTTGGAACTGCAGCATTTCAAATCAAGGTAACGAGAAAAGAAAACATGATTTTTTTTTGGTTTTGTAACAGATATGTTTCATTTCGAACCATTTCTTTACTGTTGAAAGTCTTTACTGATTTCTTTTCTCAATGAATATTCACACCAAAGCTCCCAGAACACGATACAAACTTAGACTAAATAAACTACCTAAACGTATAGCGCAGTGGCGCCAAATTTGTAAGTCGTCCGTATTTTCACTTGAATAAATTATTTCCCATCCCGCCCTTTCCTCCATGAATAACGGGGTGCGTTTGAAATAAGTCGCCGAATTTGCGCATATCTTGAGATTATTTTAAAGACTGATAGAGCTCCAAATGTGATTTCATACATTTTTTTCTTTCAAACGTGGTTGATAATAAAAGCAACTACCTCTCATTGTTTAAATTTTGCCAATATGTATGTTTTCTTTTACGGTCTGACTGCAACAGACATTCCTTACCGTTATCGTTCGTTAGTTACGTCACCAGAAATGCCGGCTTATTAAAGGCTGCTGCCTCAGTATTGCTAAAAAGTTAATTTAACTTCAAAACGTATCGGTTTCTTTGCATGGCATTTATATTTCATGTTGTTGATTTTGACTTTTTTTGCTATTATGATGATGATGATTTACTCTATAAAGCTGAAATTGTTAGTAGCTGTTTGATCTTTCTTTGAGGAAAATTTGCTATGTCAACCATGTGTCTATTTTACGAGAAAGTTTGGCCAGAGGGTTAACAAGATCAGCTTATAATAATTCATGTTTTTGTTATTGCCTATATTGGCTGTCTCGCCAGGTAAACAGGGTTGTGATAGTGCAAACACGTGTTGGGATACTTTGAAAGACTTACGCAAAGACTACTAGTGTGGCTTTTTTTTACATGTATTTATATGTTTTTTTTTTTCATCTCGTCAGGTTGACAAGGATATCCCAAGGATGAAAAAAAGAAGCCACTAATAAGATGCTCTACAAATAAAACTAAGAAATAAGATTAAAACTCATGAAAAATATAAAAGAAAGCAAATTAAAAAGCTTGTCTTAGCATTTTCATAAAGAATAAAAAATAAACGTTAAATTTATATACCAGTCTCATTTATGAGTAACAACAACAACAACGATAACAACAAAGAATATTGGCAATAAAAGTTTCCTTTTCTAGGGTTTGCTTTGCTTTCCTTTTTCTTGCGATATATAGCGCTTAGATGGTGTTCAGTTACATAAAGGGATCAAGAGCGATTTTTTTAGCGTCGCATGTAATTCGTGTTCTCATTGGTTTCCATAACAACTTTTTGCTATAGGCTAAGGAATCTGGCGCCTCTTTCTCATTCAATCCGATTAATACCATAACCAATTTTGTGAGAATCAATACTCGGAGCCTGCTTATGCGAAAAAAAGATGTCCCTGATAGGAGGAGGGTTAGACTCTGTCCCAAGCCATCTTTTAAGTAGCGTTCACATGAAAAGGGCTGTCCCTGTCAACAGGGCCAAGAATTGACCCTCCTTGTGTCGCGCTAGCTCTGTATGTCCTAAATTGCCTCTTGTAGGCGAGTCAAAAAGAGCGAAAGATTTACATGGGCAAAAGTTGGCTCGCTTCCCAGGGTCTGTCACTGTGTCCCTGACGACAATTACAGGCTTTCTGAGTGCAGACTAGCATATTTTTCTTATCGATCTGTGCCGAGAATTATTTTCTCAGTGAGCTCACTAAACTATTTTCTAAGAATGTAATAGGCATTTCTTTATAGTTTTCGTAACCTTCTTACGTGAAATTTGTTTCTATAGAACTGTATATGTTACTCTGTTATTTTTATACATTTTAAACGGCATGATTTATTTCCAGAAAATGGGACCTTCCAAAAAGTGTGTCAAACTTGACAGACTTAAAAGAACACGAATTGGCGAAAGTGCTTGAGTCAACGAAAAACCACTGTAATGGTCCATTTAAGAGCATTGTTTATGAAAAATTCGGGGAAGAAGAGGCCAGGCACCAGGAATTGTTCCGAGGAAAAATATAAACATCTATGTCTTCACCGTTATATCTCGAAATGAGAAAATTAACGAGGCTAGAAAACGCGAGTTTCCATTTTTAACCAATTTTGGGTTTCACAAATTTTAACAATTCCCAAAATTAAGGTTTCAATACACTTGCAAAGATCTGATCTTTACATCAAAAACAAAACATAATCAGGTTAACCATATGCCAAATGATTAGCGATACTGCAAGGCTACGCTAACGTTATTGACCAAATAACCTAAGTTTATCGACACAAGTACTCTACGTTTGTATCTAATGCAGTTGTTTTCCTCGACCTTCTAAATATAACCATTGATACTGTAAATACAGGATCAATATGTTCCCCTTATCATGAGAAATTTAGTTTGATTCTTATCTACTCCTATCAATAGCCCATCTTCAATTCTTCGTTTTGTGGAATAATAAAATAGTAACATAAGTAGCTTTTATATCAGTGTGCATTTATTATGTTATTTTAACAACCAGTCCTATTAGCTTATCAGTTAATCTTGTGCTTTTGGTTGATCGGTTTCCGAGGGTCGGTCAAATATGAAAAAGCTCTCTACCTGACATGAATACTTCTTACGATATATTATATATATATACGTAAACAAAATTAGTATAAACTTAACCAAACTTCTCTTATGGTAGCAATATTTAGTAATATTTGATGGCTACTACTGTTTGACTGAAGATAAACCCATGTGTTTTTGTGTGGACTTTAAAGTCTACACATTGTTGTGATGCAGTTTTTTCCGATTGAGGGGTCACTTTCCGTGATAACTCGGGTTAGTGCTTTCGGAAGTTTTCGACAGTGATCGGAGAATCCGAAGTTTCGGTGAGATGGACAGCCAAGGAAGTAAACCCAGAAATTCGATCAGTATCGAGTAAGTCGCACTTAATTATTGAATATAGAAGCCTTTTCTGACACATCTTTCGAAGAGCGTGTGGTTGCTGGAAAATATTCATTAAGGAACAACTTCAAAGGCAGCGGAGACGTAGATGAAAAGTGAAATAACAATCGCGACGGCTGAAATCTGCATATCCAATGAGCTGAACAACTGCGGTCGTAGGTCACGTATCTTTTTTTTTCACACTTTTAACTCACTTTCCGCAGTGTTTGTTTTTCTGTGCGGCTTGAGCATATTTGATTCGCATATTAAAACGAATCAAATGTCTGGTTATTTATTTCTTTCAGCTTTGCCACACAATGAATGCACAACGAGTTGTATCAAAACAAGTTCGCTGATCATGTTGTTTTACTTGCTTGGACTCCGCGATATAATTCACCTGCTCCACTTCTCTCAAGTGGTATATTTAACAGAAGACCGATGTCGAATTTAGAACTGAACTAAAACATTGTCATGAAAGGATAAAAGTAACATCGAACCGTAGAATATGCATATATCCAAACCGTGCGACAAATAATTTAATTGTCGGTTCAAATAACGTCCTTCGCCGCCTCTCAAAACACCGACTCCAAGTGATTATTTCGTGAAAAGAAAAATATATTTCTTCGCCTTTTAACGCAAGCTACTAAGAAATTATTCCAAAAAAGGTTAAAAAAAAAAAACTCAATGAAAGAAAATAAGTTTTTCGATGAGTTGTTTACACAAGCTTTACACAAAAAGTAAGGGTTGTGTAAACAAGCAATGCGAGAAAGGTTCACGTGCTCCACGCAACATTTCTTTTTTTTAATGAAAATAGTATCCTATCTTGCTAGCGGTAAGGAAACGCTTTTGGTCTAATAACTGCTGTTCTTGTAGGATTCTAGGTTTTTATTTGCATGAAAAAAGGCATTTGTCGTGAACGACGCGACAAAGGGTAACACCACGCTCATTCACATTGCGTGACATCCCAAGCGGCAATGGTAACGTGTGTTTCTTGAAGCGTAGTACATAATACAAGTAATAGTACACTTTGTTCTTCCAACAGTCTTGTAAAAAATAAATTGATTGATAAGTTCTTTGTTTTTTCGCCTTGTATCTCGAATTACTCGATTCGAAACTTGAAGTTGTTGAGTGCTACAGTAACTCATTGATTAATTCATAATGCCAACTTTTATTCAAATGAAAGTCCACACATGTTCGCATAGCGGACTCACTTTTACTGTTATTAAAAGTGATCCATCAAGCACGTTCATGACATTTTTTTAAAACGAACTCCTACTTATTTTTGCAGCGGAAATATTGTCATCGAAAGAAAAGCGGAAGAACAACAGCAAGTTTTATCTGTAATCTTATTGGTTCCTGAAACGGGAGCGTTTTCCTGATATCTGGCGAAGCAAAAGCAACAAAAATACGGATAACATAAAAATGATAAAAAATAATAATTATTGCACGTATACAGACCTACACTATAGTGACAATGTGAATTTATTGGCAAAGTAAAGGAGCGAAGAAAGAAAGAAATAATGCAATACTAGTGTCGTATCTAAAACTGTTTTCCATCAAAGGTGTTAGGCCGAGGTTCATGCACGGTTTGATGAGAGTTAAGAAATTTCTTAGTAAGCAAGCAGGTCCGTTTTGTGAATACCTTTAAACATGTCTTACAATTAAAGCTCAGACATAATGCGTCCCAAAGTACGAAGAAGTCTTTTATGACTGAGGATGAATTCATGAATACGGGTCCTGGTTTAAAAGGCAATCAAAGGGCTAAAAGGAAACAAGACTTTTTACCAACTTCATGCAAAATTCGAACAGAATACCACATCTTGAAAACTGCGTTCGTTAAAGAGTTCTAAAACTAAAGAAATTTTAAGACTAAAACTAAACACGAAACGACGCAGAAAAAGTAAAAAAGCCTCCATTAACTCGAAAATGGAGGCTTAGATATATATTAGTTCGCGGACATTATCTGTTTTGAGAAGTGAACAGTTTTCCGAGAATGAAGCTTCGAGGAACAGATAATGCCCAAGTACAAATATCCGTGCATATTTTTAAAGCCAAATTGCGACTATTGTTTTCATTATCCTTCAGATATTTATAGGCCGCTTATATTGGGAAATTTTTCTCTCAAAACTTTTAAACGTTAAAGTAATTCTGTTGGCGTTCAAAGCATTGTTTGTCTGCTCAAAAAAGTTTAGTTCTATTGAACATATGTTTAATTTAACGATTTACTCTGGTTAAACACTGAGCGTATCACAAAGTTGGTAAACGGAAAATATCACTTGGGGAATTTCCCTCGGATATTTCCCAATTTTAGTTTTAGTTGGGGCATATTGTGTCAAGTGACGCTTACTAAACAATCGCGCGTGAGCGATAACATTTGATGGATTATGAATTGTAATATTGCCCGAATAATAAAATTTGATTAATCTCTACTTGTTAAGTACTGCTGCGACATTTTCCACCTACAGCTACGTTAAGGTAAATTTTTAAACCCAGTCGTTCTTACAACACTGTTCCTCGCTGTTTGTGAAACTTCGGTCCTGATTCAAGTATTGAACTCTCTGGCCGCCAAGGAACAGGCAGCGGAAGCCGCGATTTGACGTTTTAATTGTGTTTACGTAGTTGGAAGTAATTCATTGACACGAACATGGCAAGATAGTGAGAAATATATAAATATTTTTCTATTTCAAAACATCCAAACATTTTCGGTTACTTTTTACAAGGGTTCACTTATAAGTACTCGGATATATGATTGTTTTCAAAAGGATATTTAATGTTGCCATGTAACAGAAAAATATTTACCATGTTTAATAAAAAAAAAAATGAAAAATCAAAACATTGTGGTGGGGATTTCTAAAACCAAATCAAACCTTTTTTTTGGAATTTCCTTCAATGAAGCAGTTGAGGGTTCAAAATTGAATTCGAACCTACATGAACTTTTTCCAAGATTAAAATATTCTGTTGAAGGCGAATACCTCCGAATGCGCTTAAATTTTTTGATAAACGATATAAAAAGATGAATTTGCTTTATTTGAAAAGCATATCCATACCAACGATATTAACTCAGTTAATCAACAAAGTGAAGTAGTTGAGAAAGGTTGGGCGTTTCAAGTGACGTCAGGGAAACGTTTTGAAGGTTTACGGAAGATCGAAGTTAAGACCACACCTTAACTTCAGAGGTGGTCTTTTAAACTTCAATATATAGTTATATTTAATAACATGTAGTTACTATTTCTATACTCAGCGGCCACATGAGAACTTTATCATATTTGGGCATCTCGCCGATTAAAAACCTAAAAAGTCATTAAATTAAAAAGCTGTTAAAACTATGCATATAATTGTAACTAAACTTAGTTTTCAAGTGAGTAATATTGACATGATTTGTCAATATCTTTACTTTTTTCGGCACATAGGCAGCAAGGCATATCCGGTGCTGTTTTATCCAAAGGTATAAAATGCGAAATACAGTTTCATTTGTTAGTTAGAAGCAAGAAGTCTCCACGATGAAAGGATTGATTCTTGTAGCTCTTGTTGGCTTTGTGCTTGCCATAGGCTTGGCTTTGCCATTCACTGAAGATGAAGCTGAGGCTTATCAAGCTGAACGGAAGCAAATTGGAAACGACATATTTCAGAGGTAAGGTATAAGTGCAATTGTACTTGAAGAAAGACGAAAGTCGAGAAACGAAAAGAAAAAGAGAGTATATTTAAAAAAAGTCTCCCTTGTTTTCCTTTTCACATATGATCATTTTTTTCCCTTTGAAACAAGTTCCAAGGCAAAGCATCGACACGGAAAAAAAGTATTTCGAAATTAAAAATGGGGGAACTTTGGGGTTTGACTACTGTAATTCCAAATTAAAGCAGGTCTAGCTTTCCCCTTGCAATTTAAATGTAACGTGCTAATTCATATCTCAACTGACGACTAATAATGTATCTTTCAAAGATCATCGACATAGAAACATTGCCATGCTATATTTTTCTAATGTTAGTTGGTCATTTGTATTTTAACATTCAGTGTACTCGCGTATTTTTGTTGTAATTAGATAAAATTATGTGAAACAGTACAAGTGATTTTGTTTAATGTAGGTGAGCGCCAAGGTTTTAAAACGGCGTGTAAAACATTTACATTTCTTTCTTTCTTTTTTGTTTTCGATTCTTCATCAGCAACCCTAAGTTGGATGATGGTGATAAGGATTTGGATGAAGACGAAATAGATAGCGATGGCCACGATGACGCCGAAAACGATGACGATGAAGATGCAGATGACGAGGATGAAAACTCTTTGTCTGATCCATTGGACAAAGAATTGGTTGAGAAGTCTTCTGATCCAATACTGCCCTTCCTTATATTTCGCGGGGCTCGCCGACTTGCTCGCCGCTTCCGACGCCGAAGATCCCGCCGTGGACGAAGATTTCGAAGATTTTTCCGACGTCGTCGCCGAAGCCGCGGTTGAAGCTTCGGTACTAAGGGACTTCAAATCAACTGAAGGTAACGAGAACGGAAACATTTTTTTTATCTTCGTTTTTTAAATGCTTTTTTTTAACAAATATATTTCGTTTCGGACCATTTACATGTTTTTATTCTCAATAAATAATCACGCCAAAGCTCACAAAGAAAACGAGAAAGACTTAGACTAAATAAACGACCTCAAAGACTCGTGCATTGGAGCCAATTGTGTAACACTTTGTTTTCAATTGCATAAATCACCTATCGATTTTATTCGTAATTTTGAATAGAGGATTTGCTATATAACGCTGAAATTGTTAGTAGCTGTTTAAACTTCATTTGCGGAAGTTTTGATATGTCAACCATTGCATATGTCCATTTTAGAAGGAGGTCTAGAATTTTGATCGGATAACGGACGCTTAGATTGGCCGTATCGTCATTTTGCATGGACTATGTAAACACGGTTCTGATATGTAAAAAAACACGTGTTTTGCTAATTCGAAAAACTTACGCAAAGGGTATGTGCGTGACTTATTTTGCTTTAAAATATGAATACTTTTTTCGTCTCATTAGGTTTACAAGGATATTCCACGGATGAAGAATAACAGAACGCAACTTTCAAAATGCTCTAACGAAACTAAGCTGTTAATTAAAAGATTCATGTAGAATATAAAAGCATATGAATAAGCTTGTATCAGCCTTTTTATAACGAATAAATGAATATTTAATTCATATTTCAGCTTTGTCTATCAGTAACAAAAAGCCGTTGGTAATAAATGTTCTCTATTAATTGGTTTGTTCTGGTTTCCCTTTCATTGAGATAGAAATACCACGTGCACTGAGCTACTGTTTAGCTACATGCATGAAACGATAATCATTTGCGTGTCAATGTAATTCGCGTCTTCATTATATTGGTTTTTAGTACGCTTAGCGATTGGCTTGAAATCTGGTGCCTTTTTCTCCCATCCAATCGTAGGTACAGCCATTACCAATCGTGCCAGATGTTACGACTAGCTGACACTCATTTTTCCGCGCTTCGCTACAACTACATGCAATCGCTTCTAGGTTTGTTTATATCACTCTACTATTTGCGTCCTTTGTGACCGACCAGAGAGATTACTTTAAAGGGGTGCTGGTTTTATGTTTTCACCCAATTGACAATCGTTCTATCGAAAAGCCTAACCCTGTCAGTTGGTGAAACATTTTCTCACATTTGAAAAAAAAAAATATCATCAAGCTCATCTCTTCATCTCCTCCTGTTTATGTTCGGTTTTGCTTATTCCTGAAATTGAACGCAAGCTAAGACTCAGGGACGGCGGAGCCGGGGGGGGAGGGGGGCGGAAAAATAAAGACATACATACATACATACATACATACATACATACATACATACATACATACATACATACATACATACATACATACATACATACATACATACATACATACATACATACATACATACATACATACATACATACATACATACATACATACATACATACATACATAAATTATTTAAAAAGGTTCCAGGCTTCAATAGTATACCATCGATTTATTGCAACAGCTCTGTTTCGTATGGTCAAAAGATGACCACACTCTTCAGGCAATTTTTTCGAATGACCGTTAATTTGAATGCCGGCGGTTAAATACAAAATACAAAATATACAAAATATGGTTGCTAGGTAGCAGTTGTGTAGATTACGTTACTTTAAAGTTCTTGAGGACAAATCTATTTCTATGGGGGCATGAACTCGCTAATTCGTTGCGCTTGTTTAAGCTACAAAGATCTTTTTTACAGATAATAATAAACTTTTCGTGGAGACATAGATTACATTTCTTGCTAATATTATTGTATGGCTGACACTTTCTTAGCACTTTCCATTTGATTTGATAGGCTTTTTTCGCGTCTTTAAGAGTCCAGATGTGTTTTGATAGTTCAGTTTCATTTCTTTTGTTGGTGTGTCGAAAGGATGCGTTGTGGTTTCTGTAGCGGTCTTTAAAGTTTGTTGCTAGTCCCCAAAACTCCCCATGGACAAAAAGAGACAGTGACAGTATGTTTGACGTGACAATGGGCTCATACGACGGAGCAGAAACTTGTGAGCTGATCGGGGCATACATGCTGTCCCTCATCGCGCCTAAGTTTAAACATGAAGTAGGCCTCTACCGTGACGACGGCATCGCCGTATGTAGAGCTACACCCAGAGAAATTGAAAAGATTAAGCAAGAAGTCAGCAACGCATTTAAAGCAAACGGGCTTAAAATCACAATCGACGCAAACAAAAAGATCGTAGACTTCTTAGACGTGACCTTCGACCTCGCAAGCGGTAGCTACAAACCTTACATGAAGCCTAACAATAAATTGCTGTACGTCCACCGACAGAGTAACCATCCCCCCGCATTACTTGAGAACATACCCCTGAACATTAACAAAAGATTAACAAATATTTCATCTAGCAAAGAAGTTTTTGACGCAGCCATCCCTCCCTACCAAAAAGCACTCCAGGAAAGCGGATATGACCACAAGCTCACATACCACCCAGAAGCACAACAAGCAACGAGAAATAAGAGAAAGCGAAGACGAAACGTAACATGGTACAACCCGCCATTTAATTCAAACCTGAAAACCAACCTTGGAAGAAAGTTTCTTTGTGTTGTTGATAAATGCTTCCCCAAGATCCACCCGCTACACAAGATTTTCAACAGACACACGATCAAGCTCAGCTACTCATGCATGCCAAACATGAAATCCACTATCGCATCGCACAACAAAAGCATTCTCTCAAATGTCACGCCAGCGCCAACTCAACAGCCACGTGATGGGTGCAACTGCAGGAGAAAGAATGAGTGCCCTCTGGAAGGTCAATGTCTCCAAACCAATGTAGTCTATCAAGCAACAGTGACAAGCGAAACTTCCACGGAATCATACGTAGGACTAGCAACAAACTTTAAAGACCGCTACAGAAACCACAACGCATCCTTTCGACACACCAACAAAAGAAATGAAACTGAACTATCAAAACACATCTGGACTCTTAAAGACGCGAAAAAAGCCTATCAAATCAAATGGAAAGTGCTAAGAAAGTGTCAGCCATACAATAATATTAGCAAGAAATGTAATCTATGTCTCCACGAAAAGTTTATTATTATCTGTAAAAAAGATCTTTGTAGCTTAAACAAGCGCAACGAATTAGCGAGTTCATGCCCCCATAGAAATAGATTTGTCCTCAAGAACTTTAAAGTAACGTAATCTACACAACTGCTACCTAGCAACCATATTTTGTATATTTTGTATTTTGTATTTAACCGCCAGCATTCAAATTAACGGTCATTCGAAAAAATTGCCTGAAGAGTGTGGTCATCTTTTGACCATACGAAACAGAGCTGTTGCAATAAATCGATGGAATACTATTGAAGCCTGGAACCTTTTTAAATAATTTAGTACCGCTCCTAAAAAGTTGAGCGCTCTCCGAAAATCGTTCCACACAAGAAATTTGAAGTTACATACATACATACATACATACATACATACATACATACATACATACATACATACATACATACATACATACATACATACATACATACATACATACATACATACATACATACATACATACATACATACATACATACATACATACATACATACATACATACATACATACATACATACATACATACATACATACATACATACATACATACATACATACATACATACATACATACATTTAAAAAATCAGTACGGGGCTTAGGTAGAGCTAACTTATTTGCCTTGTCTCTAAGGTTATAGTCTGTGCTGAATGGTTTAAATGGGTATTGTAAGTACTCCGGAGCTTGTTTATTGATACTTGTTTACTACTGAGAGAAGGGTCTTTTAAGCCCCCCCTCCCCCCACTTCAAGTCATTAGTCAGCCCCCCCCCCCCCCCCCCCCCCTACTTGGGAAATTGATCCGCCGTCCCTGCTTTCTGACTGCCCGGTCCACGGAGTGCGTATTTCAAAAGATACATCTATTTTCCTATACAAATATCCGCCCAGCGTGATGTACACTAGTACAAAGACATGAATTGCCAGCACAGGTTTACTGGATAATTTTCGGCGTTACACTTCAAATAGTTTTCCGGTTACACAAGGTCGAGCTTGGACTAGCCGCAACGAAACGTATATTCGTTTTTGTACTTCCTATACACCGATCTCAGGGTGACTTAGCGATCCGGATCCAATAGCTTGTTTTAAAGGAAATCCGTAGAATGCGTCCGCGATTATGATTTCTTTATTCACTCCAGGAGCTGTTTTAGTATTATAGAGCTCGTCGTCTGCAAGTTACTAGCCGCATGGGCATTCCCTCTTCCCCAGAATTTGTCCCTGAGATTTTTAAACAACAGAGCAGCCGATCACTGGTGGAAAGAAACTTCCGAGAGTTTCTGCCTACTTTTGCGTGCAAACACTAGAATGTGAATGGCCATGGGGTGCGAGTTCAATGCCAAATTGCAAAAATGTGCCCAGCAACATGTGCGTCCGTTTCCTTTATTCGGCATTTACTTCAACCCGATGTGTGGAACCACTCTTGTTGTTAGATACACCCTTTGTTCTGGGAATGTCGTGGGCAATTATTTTGTTATCTTTAACGTATCCGTAGCGATTTCCCATGAGAAGTTTCAATGTAGGTCCTGAGGTTACACACAAAACACAATCCCCTCTCGCATTTAGATAAAGTCGTACTTTCCCGAGAGCAAAAGGCCTAGTGGAACCGCAACTATTGCTTGCACCCGAAGAATCGTTTTTTATATTTTACAAAGTGTTAGAACTTTGTATGAAAAAAAAACCTTATATAAAAAATAACTATTTGTAATTAAAAATAATTATCACAAAATCTACGTTTAATTTTTTATATAAAACAAAGATCAGTACAGTTTTACGCTTTTATCTACCATAGCTTCCAAACTTTACTTTATCAAATTTTTCTAGTATTGTTAATTGACAGAGCTTGGCTTTTCCAGTTTTGTTCATGGAGGGTACATCTGTAGAGAAAAAAAAAAGTATAGATTAAACAATGAAGATATCTACTTTTAGAATATATTAATTTAATTTCTTTCCTTTTTCTGTGTACATTTCTTTAAGGGACAAATGAATTAAGGAAAATAATACATTTATTTAGCAACTATATTACTGACTCCGGCAAATATATTACTTACTTCAGGCATTGTTTCAAACATATATTAATTATAAAATTACAACCAAATGCAGGACAAAAAAGGCCTTCTTTCTTAAATTTTATTAGTAAAACAATAATAACTTGACTACCTAGTCTTTGAAAAAATGCAAAATAAGAGAACAGAACAACAACTACAACAACAACAAAAAAAAACGGTTTGCATGGCGTTTTATAACGTACGTTACTATAACAGAACATCAACACGAAATTCTACGCCACATTAGCTGCATGCAAGTTGTTAAAGATAATACACGCTAATCATTATGTTTTTTTTTTTTCAGGCGTTCTTCACTTAAGGCACAGAGAACCATAGTCGGCTTAATCTTTCAAGGTATAGCTATGAAGTTTTTTTATTGTATTCATTAATCATTTTTTTTTTTGTTATCTTGTTATCTTTACGCCTCATTTCTGAAGTGAAGTTGAAACTGTGACTTAAGATTATCAGTAAAAAGTGCCCTAACTAAAGTGAAAACATGAAAGCTCAAAACTTGGGGCGTGCATACCTAGAACTGGCAGGTGTTACTTCTTTAGCCACGGAAGCGGCGGAAGAATCTACGAGTGCCGCGGAAGAAGCGACGGACTCGAAATAAGCGTCGTACAATTTGGCGATCTGATGACTTCTCTATTGGATTTGATAAAGAATTGTCGTCATCTTCGTCTTCTTCGCCATTATCATCGTCATCATCATCATCTTCGTAATCTTCCTTGTTGTCTTTGTTTTCCTCAAAGTCGTGTTCATCTTCACCTACATCATTATCTGCAGCATCCCAGTTGAAGTCCCTTCGAAAAAAAATGACAATAACATGTATAGGTATTTAACACAAACTACCTGCGAATGCACAAGCGTTGTTTGACTTATTCAAAAAAACAAGTCAGCACCAATTTTGCTCGTGCGATTGAAAAACAAGGTACATCAACTGTTAAAGCACGCCACATCTTTGTCTTTGTTAGAAAACTTAAGAGATCTTTTAAGCATATTTTTTACCATACCTCACAGCGTCTTCTGATTTGAGGTCATTATTTGTTTGATCTCCATCCTCATTGAAAGGAAGGGCCAAGCCTATGGCCAGCACAAAGCCAACCAGTGCTAACAAGAACAGTTTGTTCATCGTGAAGTCTTCTTCGTTTCTGGCTGGTGAGCAACCACAAATGGTGCATTTTATACCTTTGGGTGACAGATAATCGGGTGCACCATGTTGACAAGATGCCAAATGAATCACGATATTGCAAGGCTACATTAATGTTATTGGCCAAATAACCTTATCTACAAAAGTACTCTATGATTCTATTTGATACACTTGTTTTCCTCGAACTTCCAAATATAACCACTGATACTGAAACTACTACTTTTAAAATATATGATCAATACGTTCCCCTTTATATTGTGAAATAATAAAATAGTAACACAATAAGCACTTATATTTTTGTAACAATTAGTCCCATTAGCTTATCGCCTAATGTTGTGTTAAAGGGCATATGGTTTGAGAGGTTTGCTTCCGAGGGTGGTCTTATATGAAAAGTCTTTTTTTTTTCCTGATGGATGTATTTCTTCTAAGAATAAATTTTATTTACAAATAGATTAAGATTTATTACGTAGATTAACAAAATAAGTATAAACTTGGCAAAACTAAGAGAACTCCTTTATGGCAGCAAAATGGTATTTTTTTATTCATATTTGTTTTGGGTACCCCTGTTGGACTGATCGGCATCGAATGATTAAAAAAAATTCCTAACACAAGTATGTTCTCCTGCAAAGCGAACGAAACGCATCGTGTGCACAATATTACTAATTTACCTTCGTGAAGGAAGTTCTGGAATTTCAATTCTAAACAAAAGATGAATGGTTGACTAACCTCAGTTTCATGTTTGAAAAGAGAAAGGCACAGTATCCTGATTAAAATTGCGGTCCTTAGGACAATCAAAATGTCGGTTATAAAGAGATTTTTGAGAATTGAAGGCAAACTGTAAGCTAGTCGATCGGGGAGGTGACACAAGATGATTCTGCATGCGTTAAGTACTGCACAAGGGAAGAATAGAATATCAAATAACTCTCCATTTACTGAATGATGAATATTGTTGAACCTTTTTGCAATCATTAACTTATTTTTATATTTTACAATTTGCCCTTATGGGATAACAGTAGGTAAAAAGAAAGAAAAAAAAAAACTAGGGTTCTAGGATTCTTTCACTAAAGGAGAGCGGGAGAATTGTTTAATGTGACATTATAGATTTTTGATATTTTATTGAAAGTGCTATGGACGTTATAACATTCATCAAACGATGTTTGAATGTAAGTAACTCAGTTTTTTCAAGTAAGAGGCGAAAGATACCAAATTCATTATTTTATTTTGAGATAATTTTTAGAAATGTCCTTATTATTTTGATTTAACCAGCCATAAACCTAGCCAGATCATTGTTGCCCTCAAAAAAGCCAAGATGTTTACACGCCAACAATTACATCCTTCTGATAGCTGTGTTTACTTCTTTAACTTCGTGCTTTTTTCTGATTTATTTTTAAATAAACTTATTTTCAATAGATTTATGTTTACGTTTATTTTTCAACATCATATTAAACGACGCAAAAATGAATAACATGTGAACTTTCTAAAAAACATAGCAACAATGTGAATTGAATTTATTGGAAACGTAAAGGAGCGATATTAGGAAAAAACAATGTAATACAAGTGTCGCCTTTAAACTGTTTCCCGACAAAAATGTTAGGCTGAGGTTCACCAATTTACCAAGAACAACGAGAAATATCTAATAACTTAAAAGTAAACAAATTTGAAATTTGTTTACTTTTATTTTTTATCTACAAAAACAGGACGTGAGCAAGCTTGCTATCTTCATAATAATTTTAGAAAACAATCCTTGAAGTGAAATAAAACAGAAGTTTTTTTTTTTTTCCAATAAAGGAATGATGTCTCCTCTAGATGATATGCGACCATTCGAATCCACTCACAGCTTACTTTCAACCTGATATCAATTCTGGTGAATTTGATTTGAAAAACATACATATACCAAGAACATGAAAATAGGTTAGGTTGTGTTATTTTAAGGGTCGTGTATTGATTTTAGAAATGACATCTTCAATATCAGTGATTACTGAAATTAGATAATCGTATTTTCTCATTGAAAATGGGTTAAAAACGGGAAGGCTTTCGTTTAGCTTAACTTAGCTTGTGATTTTCTGGCACATTTTCAGCATGTATACAGAGTCTTAATCTGTACTCTTTTTGCCTTTACAATTCAAGATGTAAATTACTGGTAAATATGCTGAAATTAATAATCCTAAGTCAGTGGCAGAAGGGACAATACAGACTTTTTTTTATCCAATGTTCACCTGGAGCAAATAGAAATGAAACCTAATAGACTACCTCTAGTAATAGTTCGTTGAATATGTTTTCTTCTACGGGAAAATATATTACCCTTAAATGACCAAAAGATGTATACTTTGTAACTATATGATCTTCTAACCATAATTGAAAGCTGCGTTAAATGTCTTTTCTTGTTCAAAATGGGTTAAAACGGTAACAACTTTCCATGAAGTCGGCTTTGAATTCTTGTATGTCTTATCTTAGCTTGTAATTTTCTGGCACATTGTCAACATGTACATTTAATTTTTTGCAATTCTTTTGACTTTACATTTAATTTAAGATGCAAATACTGGTGGACGTCGTCTTTATAACTAACTCGTACGGGAAAATATATTACCCTAAATGAGCAAAAGTATTATTGTACTTTTTATCAAAATGTGACCAAAGCTAACTATACAATCATTATGATCTCCTAACCGTAATTGAAAACTGCTTTAAAAGCATCTGGAAAGAGCTTATCGCTGGTATTGTAGTTTGCTTGAAGATATAATGAGAGTTGAGAAATTTCTTAATAAGCAAGCAGGTCCGTTTTGTGAATACCTTTAAGTATTTACAGAACGGACCTGCTTGCTTACTAAGAAGTTTCTCAACAAACATGTCTTACAATTAAAGCTCAGACATAATACAGTCCCGGAGTACGAAGAAGTCTTTTATGACTGAGGATGAATTCATGAATAAGGGTCTTGGTTTAAGAGGCAATCAAAGGGCTAAAGGAAAGAGGACTTTTTACCAACTTCATGCAAAATTCGAGCAGAATACAAGATCTTGAAAACTGCGTTCGTTAAAGAGTTCTTAAACTAAAGAAATTTTAAGACTAAAACTGAACACGAAACGACGCAGGAAAAGTTTGATATTTATAAAAAAGCCTCCATTTAACTTGAAAATGGAGGCTTAGATATATATTAGTCCGCGGACATAATCTAAACTTGAGAAGTTAACAGTTTTGCGAGAGCGAAGCTTCGAGAAACAGATTTTGTCCAAGAACAAATATCCGTGCTTTTTTTTACAGCCAAATTGCGACTATTGTTTTCATTATCCTTCAAATATTTATAGGCCGCCAATAGTGGAAAACTTTCCTCTCAAAACGTTTAAACGTTAAAATAATTCTGTTGGCGTTCAAAGCATTGTTGGTCTGTTCCAAAAGTTTAGTTCTATTGACCATATGTTTAATTTAACAATTTACTCTGGCTGAACACTGAGCGTGCAAGCATAAATCACAGAGTTGGGAAACGGGAAATATCACTTGGGGAATTTCCCTCGGATATTTCCCAATTTTAGTTTTAGTTGAGGCATATATATTGTGTCAAGTGACGCTTACTAAACAATCGCGCGTGAGCGATAATATTTGATGGATTATGAATTGTAATATTGCCCGAATAATAAAATTTCATTAATCTCTACTTGTTAAGTACTGCTGCGACATTTTCCACCTACAGCTACGTTGAGTTAAGTTTATAAACCCAGTCGTTCTCACAACACTGTTCCTCGTCGACTAGCGGCGTACACGCAAATTTGTGAAACTTCGGTCCTGATTCAAGTATTGAACTCTCTGGCCAAGGAACAGGCAGCGGAAGCCGCGAGTTGACGTTTTACTTGTGATTACGTAGTTGGAAGTAATTCATTGACACGAACATGACAAGATAGTGAGAAATAGATAAATATTTTTCTATTTCAAAACATCCAAACATTTCCGGTTACTTTTTACAAGGGTTCACTTATAAGTACTCGGATATATGATTGTTTTCAAAAGGATATTTAATGTTGCCATGTAACAGAAAAATATTTACCATGTTTAATAAAAAAAAAAAAACTGAAAAATCAAAACATTGTGGTGGGGATTTCTAAAACCAAATCAAACCTTTTTTTTTTTGGAATTTCCTTCAATGAAGCAGTTGAGGGAACAAAATTGAATTCGAACATACATTAACTTTTTCCAAGATTAAAATATTCTGTTGAAGGCGAATACCTCCGAATGCGCCTAAATTTTTTGATAAACGATATAAAGAGATGGATTTGCTTTATTTAGAAAGCATATCCATACCAACGATATTAACTCAGTTAATCAACAAAGTGAAGTAGTTGAGAAAGGTTGGGCGTTTCAAGTGACGTCAGGGAAACGTTTTGAAGGTTTACGGAAGATCGAAGTTAAGACCACGCCTTAACTTCAGAGGTGGTCTTTTAAACTTCAATATATATAGTTATATTTAATAACATGTAGTTATTTCTATACTCAGCGGCTACATGAGAACTTTATCATATTTGGGCATCTCGCCGATTAAAAACATAAAATAGTCAGTAAAATAAAAAACTATGTATATAATTGTAACTAAACTTAGTTTTCAAGTGAGTAATATTGACGTGATTTGTCAATATCTTTCCTTTTTTCGGCACGTTGGCAGCAGGGCATATCCGAGTGCTGTTTTACCCAAAGATATAAAAATGGGACATTCAGTTTCATTTGTTAGTTCGAAGCAAGAAGTCTCCACGATGAAAGGATTGATTCTTGTAGCTCTTGTTGGCTTTGTGCTTGCTATAGGCTTGGCATTGCCATTCACTGATGATGAAGCCAAGGCGTATGAAGGTGAACTGAAACAAGTTGGAAACGACATATCTCAGAGGTAAGAGATAAGTGTGATTGTACGTGAAGAAAAACGAAGGTCGAGAGAGGAAGAGAAAAAGACATTTTATTTAAAAAGGGTAACCTGTTTTGCTTTTTTAGATATGGTCAGTTTATTCTCTTTCTAGGCGAGGCATGATATGAAAACACTTAAAATGTCCAAATTAAAAAGAAGGAATTTCGGGGTTTGACTACAGCAATCCTAATTTAAGGCAAGTTTAGCTTTCCTTTTGCATTTCAAATGTAATGTTTAAAGGACAGAGACATAGAAGCATTGCCATACTACATTTTTCTCATATGTTAGCTGATCATTTATATTTATCACTGTACCCGCGTTTTTGGTGTGTGTTATAATTAGTTATGATTATGTCGAACTGTGCAAGTGATTTTTTGACGTAGTGAGCGCCAATGTTTAAAGACATCGTGTAAAACATTTTTCATTTTTTTCTCTTTCTTTTTTTCGTTTCTTGTTCAGCAACCCTAAGTTGGATGTTGGTGATGGGGATTTGGATGAAGACGAAACAGATAGCGATGGCCACGATGAAGACGAAAACGATAACGATGAAGACGCAGATGACGAGGAAGAAAACTCTTTGTCCAATCCATTGGACAAAGAATTGGTTGAGAAGTCTTCTGATCCAATACTGCCCTTCCTTATATTCCGCGGAGCTCGTCGACTTATTCGCCGCCGTAGATCCCGTCGTGGACGACGATTTCGAAGATTCTTCCGACGTAGACGCCGAAGCCGCGGTTGAAACTTTGGAACTGAAGCATTTCAAATCAAGGTAACGAGAAAAGAAAACATGATTTTTTTTTTTTTGGTTTTGTAACAGATATGTTTCATTTCAAACCATTTCTTTACTGTTGAAAGTCTTTACTCATTTCTTTTCTCAATGAATATTCACACCAAAGCTCCCAGAAAACGATACAAACTTAGACTAAATAAACTACCTAAACGTATAGCGCAGTGGCGCCAAATTTGTAAGTCGTCCGTATTTTCACTTGAATAAATTATTTCCCATCCCGCCCTTTCCTCCATGAATAACGGGGTGCGTTTGAAATAAGTCGCCGAATTTGCGCATATCTTGAGATTATTTTAAAGACTGATAGAGCTCCAAATGTGATTCCATACATTTTTTCTTTCAAACGTGGTTGATAATTAAAGTAACTACCTCTCATTGTTTAAATTTTGCCAATATGTATGTTTTCTTTTACGGTCTGACTGCAACAGACATTCCTTTCCGTTATCGTTCGTTAGTTACGTCACCAGAAATGCCGGCTCATTAAAGGCTGCTGCCTCAGTATTGTTAAAAAGTTAATTTAACTTCAAAACGTATCGGTTTCTTTGCATGGCGTTAATATTTTATGTTGTTCATATTGACAATTTGTTTCTTTTTTTGCTATTATGTGAAGATAATTTACTCTATAAAGCTGAAATTGTTAGTGGCTGTTTGATCTTTCTTTGCGGACAATTTGCTATGTCAACCATGTGTCTATTTTACGAGGAGGTTTGGCCAGAGGGTTAACAAGATCAGCTTATAATAAATCATGTTTTTGCTATTGCCTATATTGGCTGTCTCGCCAGGTAAACAGGGTTGTGATAGTGCAAACACGTGTTGGGATACTTTGAGCGACTTACGCAGAGACTACTTGTGTGGCTTTTTTACATGTATTTATATGTGTTTTTTTTTTTTTCATCTCATCAGGTTGACAAGGATATCACAAGGATGAAAAAAGGAAGCCACTAATAAAATGTTCTACAAATAAAACTAAGAAATAAGATTAAAACTCATGAAAAATATAAAAGAAAGCAAGTTAAAAAGCTTGTATTAGCATTTTCATAAAGAATAAAAAATAAACGTTAAATTTATATACCAGTTTCATTTATGAGTAACAACAACAACAACGATAACAACAGAAAATATTGGCCATAAATGTTTCCTTTTCTAGGGTTTGCTTTGCTTTCCTTTTCCTTGCGATATATAGCGCTTAGATGGTGTTCAGCTACATAAAGGGATCAAGAACGATTTTTTTAGCGTCGCATGTAATTCGTGTTTTCATTGGTTTTCATAAGAACTTTTTGAGATAGGCTAACCAATTTTGTGAGAATCAATACTCAGGGCCTGTTTATGCGAAAAAAAGATGTCCCTGATAGGACAGGCCCGGCCAGGGGTTTTGGGTATACAGTATCTTGGGTGTTTTTAACCAAGGTATTCGGTATTTTTTTGCCAAATATAGGTATAAAGTATCTTGTTTTCCTGAATTTTTGGTTATCTGTATATAAACATAATGTTTTTTTTTTCTTTTTTAAAGTGTCGTAAAAACTCTTATACACAGTGCTTGTGTAACTTTTTTTTTTTTAAAAAAAAAGAAAGATCTGCAGTTATTGTGTGACTACGTGGTCATGAATGGTCGGGTTTTGACGTTTTTAAAAGCTGTTAATTAGACTTGACTTAAACCCTTTCGCTCCCCATGGAGCATAGGTCCACGGATTGCATGTTTCCCATGGTTTCTGTAATCATTAATATCCATTTGATGGGTGATTAGCCCTTCAAACTTCACCAGAGCCCCGTTAGCCAGGGGTTTTCAGGGTTCCGTGCAGGCCTTCATGGCTACCGTAGCGGCCCGGAGGATCGAATCCTCCACCATACTTCGCCCTGGACGGCAATCCCCTACTTTCCTGTTACCAGCTACCACGGCGAGGACGAGGGGTTGGACTTTGGTAGCCTTAATAGGCTATGTTAATTAGAGACGGACCATTATTTTTTTTTGGAGAGGGAAGATAAAAAATCCCGATAAAAGTTGTTTGCTAGAGCAAAAAGGCTCAGATAAATTGTTTGCAGACCTGAGAAGGAGAAATAAATAGTTTGACGACAATAAATAGTCAGCCATTTATACATCATGATACATCATCAACAGCACTCTTTTTGATGCCCAGAATGCTGGAAATTGCATTTCCGATCTTCTAGTTTTAAAAAATTCTCTGGGGGAGAATGCCCCCAGACCCCCCTTGTAAAGGGGGCATCTCAGCCCCATTCTGTGGTCACATCCACCAATTCTTAATCGGAAGCTGCTTACAAAAAATGTCATTGACAAACCTAAATTACTTGTTTGTATAACTGTAATAGTCCCTGATCAAAATGAGGTGTGCACTGGTCACACGAAACACGTAGGAGAAAAATAAATGGTTTAACTAAAGTTCTCGCAGATGCTGCTCACTGCAAAAATTAAAAAAATCGCCCTGTTCAAAAACTTCAATTAGTATAATTGTATGATAGTTCATGGGAATATCGCCAAAGAGGAAAAGGATATGTCTTTTTAAGTTCTATAAATAAATAACCAGCCAAGGCACCTATCTGGACACCAAAAAAAAAATGTCTACTGGAAGTCAAAGCCCGAATAAAATTGTTTACATGCACGGAAAACGACACAAAAAATAGTTTATCTAGAAGAAAATTGGATACCTTACCTCCAAGCAAACAATGGTCCATCTCTAAGTTACACCAGCCTTTCTTAATGGACATGGCTTTTAGGTAATAATTCTAGGTATTTGGTATCAACGTTGTTGCATTTTTCAGGTATATTGGTATCCCAGGGGGAAAAAATGGGGTATATTGGTATCCCACTACCCCCCCTGGCCGGGCCTGATAGGAGGAGGGTTAGCCTCTGTCCCAATCCATCTTTTAACTATCGTTTACATAGGAAGGGTTGTCCCTGTCAACAGGGCCAAACATTGACCTTCCCTGTATCGTGCTAGCTCTGTATGTCTTGAAATTACCCCTCGTAGTCGAATCAAAAAGAGCGGAAGTGTTTACCTGGACAAAATTTGGTTCGCTTCCCAGGGTTACTCTACCTTCAAATCGAGTGACCCTCCACGCAGGTTCACCCTGCACCTCCACTCCGCTTTTGGGGTAAACACTGCACATTAGTTATGGCCAAAGAAAGGATGATAACAGTCAACAATTTTCACGGCTCGCTTCTTAACCAAACGTTTAGCGAAGTCAGAGACGCTGTCTCACAGGCAGAATCATTTCATGACTATTACTCTCTAATACGCACAATTCAAAAGAACATGAATTCACAGGTATGACTTTCAAATCGTTTTGTAAACATTATCCATTACGTTTTGATGGTATACTTGATGGACTCGAGGAGGCCTCGTACAGCAGCTTGTCCATGTATGTTGCCAGGCTCACCACAAACAGGGTTCCCCAGCTGAGAACTCCCTCCAAATGCAAGGGCCGTTTTGTACATGTACCGCTCGTTCAACTCTTTAAACAATCCATTTGACAAAGAATTGGTTCAGAAGCCGCGGTTGAAGCTTCGGTACTGAGGGGCCTCAAATCAACTGAAGGTAACGAGAACGGAAAACAATGATTTCTTTAAATTAACAAATATATTTTATTTCGGACCATTTACCTGTGTTTTTTCTCAATGAATTATCACACAAAAGCTCACAAAGAAAACGAGAAAAACTTAGAGTAAATTAATTACCTAAATGCCTCACGCATTGGCGCCGTATTTGTAACTCTTTAATGTTTTCAATCGACCTCTTCGATTTTTTCGTCATTTGAAATAGAGGATTTACTATATAACGCTGAAATTGTTAGTAGCTGCTAGAATGTGAAAGGCCATGGGGTGCGAGTTCAATGCCAAATTACAAAAATGTTCTCATCGTATGTTTCCGTTTCCTTAACTTGCAATATGTTTGATTTCTAAACATTATTCATTCTTTTGGTTATAAAGCGTGTGTTGTTGTTGTTTGTTGTTTCTGTAACTTGACATTTGCCTATACCTGATTTAACGTATCCGTAGCGAATTCCCATGGGTAGTTTCAATGTTGGTGCTGAGGTCACACACAAAACACAATCCCCTCTCGCATTTGGATAAAGCCATACTTTCCCGAGGGCAAAAGGGCTAGCGGAACCGCAACTATTGCATGCACCCGAAGCATCTTTTTTACATTTCACAATAATTATTATGAGTTTCGTGTGAACATGTGTAAAAACAGCAATAAAACATGAGGAAATCCACTGTACCCTAACTGTTTTTATATTTTAAAACAAACCCCGCATTCTAATAAACCCCCCACACCACCCCCCTCCCCCCAACCCGCCGGCACAACTTTACAAACCATTTCTTTATAACAATTAGGCTACAAGCCCGAGTTTTCTTTTCAATGAAAGGTGAAAGAACAGGAGGACGGTGCTGTCTCTACTTGGACCGCGTATCGCCAATACTTTCATGTGCATCGAAGAGCAATTAATAAATGCCTGATGCTACAGCTGCCTCTGAATTCTGGAAGTCATATAAATTATATGAAAAAAAAAACTTAACTTATCACAACCGAAATCTACGTTTAATTTTTTTTTATTATTTAAAACGAAGATCAGTACAGTTTTACGCTTTTAGCTACTCTAGATTCCAAACTTTACCTCATTAAACGTTGCTAGTATTGTTAATTGACAGAGCTTGGCCTTTCCAGTTTTGTTCATGGAGGGTACGTCTGTGGAAAAAAAAGTATAGATTAAATTGAAGATATATTCTTTTAGAAGCTATTAATTTAATTAACTGTGTACCATTTATTAAAAGGACAGATGAATTAAGAAAAATAATACATTTATTTAGCAAATATATTACTAATTCCGCTTTCAGCTTTTATCTTAATTAGCTTAGCATGTTGATATTAGCGGATGTTGTGTCGAACATAAATTAATTATAAAATTACAACCAAATGCAGGACAAAAAAGGCCTTCTTCTAAGATTTTATTGGTTAACTCTATCCAGACCGGGGGAGGGGGGGGGGGGAGGGGGGGCGGAAAGTGCCCGCGCTGACTTTGAACGCTAATAACTTTTTCAATATTCCACCAAACGCTGCCAAACTTTTCGAATTTATCTAAAATTTATCTGTGAATAATTTGGTAGGATCGGTTGCTGTGTCAGGAACTTGACGTCACCATGGAAACGACATTTTGACAGGCATGTTCTCCCAAATTAGAAATTTTCGTGTTTCTATTAATGAAAAATAACTTTAATGCAATTATTTTCACCTTTTTACTGGTTTTAAGCACACTTTAATTGATTTTGAGTACTTTCCAGTAATTTTGGGTGGTTTTCTGACGTTGTGAAAAAAATTCGAAATCCAAGATGGCGGATTCAAGATGGCGGCTGTTTTGGCATTATGATGTCATTGACACGTGATGTGACGTCATCATCTCACGTGACGTATATCAAAAGTTAGATTTTCGGACATACTATATATCCTGCAAGTTTCATTGTGATTGCTGATTGCTTAAATATTCTGGAAGTTACGGAGACGGGGGGGGGGGGGGGAATCCGCCCCACCCTCCTCCCGTCTGAAAAGATCCAAAAAAGCCCGGTCTGAATAGGGTTAAACAATAATAACTTCAATATCGTTTTTTAGAAACAATGCAAAATAAGAGAACAGGACAAAACAAAACAGTTTTGCATGGCATTTAATAACGTACGTTACTAAAAAATAATGCAGTGCCACAGAACATCAAAACATTAGTTGTATGCAAGTTGTTAAGGTCATTGCCCTGTTTTGCATTGCGCATCCTTACTGCGCAGAATTTTACGCGTAATTAGCGCGCGCGCGCGAGCACATCAACAAAATGGCGGCTTCTTTCTATGTGGCTTAGTCCGCGAGAGAAGTAAATTGTCACTTTCTCCTAAACGAGCCTGGTGACCTATCAATTTTTTCTCATATTTTGGGTGTAGCGATCAAATTCTTTCTGTAAAATGAAAACAGATCAATTCATGTGTTTGAAAAATAAATTATCGCTAAAAAAGTGTACTTTGCCAGTACTCGCAGAGGAATTATATGGAATATACATGGTCGTCCTGCTCCTAAACGAATCTGGTGACCCCCCTTTTTTATTTCAAAATTTAAGTTCCCTTGAAGCAATAAACCAGTAGGCGAAGTTTGGTTAAAAATCTATGTTCAGTTTTATTTCGGGGCAATGACCTTAACGATAATACACGCCAATCATTATGATATTTTTTCAGGCATTCTTAACTTAAGGCCCAGATAACCATAGTCGGTTTAATCAATCAAGTTCTAGCTATAATGATTATTAATTGTAACAATTAGTCATTTTTTATCATTTCTGAAGTCAAGTTGAAACTGTGGCTTAAGATTATTAGTTAAGAGTGCCTTAACTAAAGTGAAGACATGACAGCTCAAAACTTGGGGCGTGCATACCTAGAACTTGTAAGTGTTGCTTCTTTAGCCACGGAAGCGGCGGAAGAATCTACGAGTGCCGCGGAAGAAGCGACGGACTCGAAATAAGCGCCGTACAATCTGGCGATCTGATGACTTCTCGACACAAAAGTTACTAACATGTGAACTTTCCAACAACATATCAATAATCTGAATTGAATTTATTGGCAACGTAAAGAAGTGATATAGGTTAAACAATTAAATACAAGTTTCGCATTGAAACTGTTTCCCGACAAAAATGTTAGGCTGAGGTTCACCAATTTACCAAGTACATGTACAACAAGAAATATGTCATTAAATATGTAAATCAGTATTGTTCATTGTGGTGTAAGATAGGTAATGAACGTTTATTCGTTTGTCTCACGATAGAATCGCTTTGAGATATGTTGATCGCGACGTTTCGACTGCAATACTGCTAGACTTCATCAGGCGATGAAGTCGATGGGATTGTAGTTTGCTTGAAAATACAATGAAAGTTGAGAAATTTCTTAGTAAGCAAGCAGGTCCGTATTGTGAATACCTTACAGAACGGACCTGCTAACTTACTAAGAAGTTTCTCAACAGATATGTCTTACAATTAAAGCTCAGACATAATACGTCCCGAAGTACGAAGAAGTCTTTTATGACTGAGGATGAATTCATAAATACGGGTCCTGGTTTAAAAGGCAATCAAAGGGCTAAAAGGAAACAAGACTTTTTACCAACTTCATGCAAAATTCGAGCAGAATACCAAATCTTAAATAAATGCGTTCGTTAGAGAGTTCTAAAACTAAAGAAATTTTAAGACTAAAACAGAACACGAAACGACGCAGGAAAAGTTTGATATTTATAAAAATGCCTCCATTTAACTCGAAAATGGGGGCTTAGATATATATTAGTCCGCGGACATAATCTGTCTTGAGAAGTGAACAGTTTTCAAAGATGCATGTACACTGAGCGTGCAAGCATAAATCACAGAGTTGGGAAACGGGAAATATCACTTGGGGAATTTCCCTCGGATATTTCCCAATTTTAGTTTTAGTTGGGGCATATTGTGTCAAGTGACGCTTATTAAACAATCGCGCGTGAGCGAAAATATTTAATGCATTATGAATTGTAATATTGCCCGAATAATAAGATTTTATTAATCTCTACCTATTAAGTGCTGCTGCGACATTTTCCATCTACAGCTACGTCAAGTTAAGGTTTAAACCCAGTCGTTTTTACAACACTGTTCCTCGCTGTTTGTGAAACTTCGGTCCTGATTCAAGTATTGAGCTCTCTGGCCAAGGAACAGGCAGCGGAAGCCGCGATTTGACGTTTTACTTGTGATTACGTAGTTGGAAGTAATTCATTGACACGAACATGGCAAGATAGTGAGAAATATATAAATATTTTTCTATTTCAAAACATCCAAACATTTCCGGTTACTTTTTACAAGGGTTCACTTATAAGTACTCGGATGTATGATTGTTTTCAAAAGGATATTTAACGGTTGCCATGTAACAGAAAAATATTTACCATGTTTAATAAAAAAAAAATGAAAAATCAAAACATTGTGGTGGGGATTTCTAAAACCAAATCAAACCTTTTTTTTTTTGGAATTTCCTTCAATGAAGCAGTCGAGGGTTCAAAATTGAATTGGAACATACATTAACTTTTTCCAAGATTAAAATATTTTGTTGAAGGCGAATACCTCCGAATGCGCTTAAATTTTTTGATAAACGATATAAAAAGATGGATTTGCTTTATTTGGAAAGCATATCCATACCAACGATATTAACTCAGTTAATCAACAAAGTGAAGTAGTTGAGAAAGGTTGGGCGTTTCAAGTGACGTCAGGGAAACGTTTTGAAGGTTTACGGAAGATCGAAGTTAAGACCACGCCTTAACCTCAGAGGTGGTCTTTTAAACTTCAATATATAGTTATATTTAATAACATGTAGTTATTTCTATACTCAGCGGCTACATGAGAACTTTATCATATTTGGGCATCTCGCCGATTAAAACATAAAATAGTCAGTAAAATAAAAAACTATGTATATAATTGTAACTAAACTTAGTTTTCAAGTGAGTAATATTGACGTGATTTGTCAATATCTTGCCTTTTTTCGGCACGCTGGCAGCAGGGCATATCCGAGTGCTGTTTTACCCAAAGATATAAAAATGGGACATTCAGTTTCATTTAGTAGTTCGAAGCAAGACGTCTCCACGATGAAAGGATTGATTCTTGTAGCTCTTGTTGGCTTTGTGCTTGCTATAGGCTTGGCATTGCCATTCACTGACGATGAAGCCGAGGCGTATGAAGGTGAACTGAAGCAAGTTGGAAACGACATATCTCAGAGGTAAGGAATAAGTGTGATTGTACGTGAAGAAAAACGAATGTCAAGAGAGGAAGAGAAAAAGGCATTTTATTTAAAAAGGGTAACCTGTTTTGCTTTTTTAGATATGGTCAGTTTATTCTCTTTCTAGGCGAGGCATGATATGAAAACACTTAAAATGTCCAAATTAAAAAGAAGGAATTTCGGGGTTTGACTACAGCAATCCTAATTTAAAGCAAGTTTAGCTTTCCTTTTGCATTTCAAATGTAACGTTTAAAGGACAGAGACATAGAAGCAGTTTTTTATACTACATTTTTCTCATATGTTAGTTGATCATTTATATTTACCACTGTACCCGCGTTTTTGGTGTGTGTTATAACTAGTTATGATTATGTCGAACTGTGCAAGTGATTTTTTGATGTAGTGAGCGCCAATGTTTAAAGACATCGTGTAAAACATTTTTCATTTTTTTCTCTTTCTTTTTTTCGTTTCTTGTTCAGCAACCCTAAGTTGGATGAGGGTAATGGGGATTTCGATGAGGACGAAACAGATAGCGATGGCCACGATGAAGACGAAAACGATAACGATGAAGATGCAGATGACGAGGAAGAAAACTCTTTGGACAATCCATTGGACAAGGAATTGGTTGAGAAGTCTTCTGATCCAATATTGCCCTTCCTTATATTCCG
Source organism: Oculina patagonica (assembly GCF_052425735.1). Classification (NCBI taxonomy): domain Eukaryota; kingdom Metazoa; phylum Cnidaria; class Anthozoa; order Scleractinia; family Oculinidae; genus Oculina; species Oculina patagonica. The sequence goes on along the minus strand of NC_135764.1, from coordinate 9,819,954 downwards.
CGGAGCTCGCCGACTTATTCGCCGCCGTAGATCCCGTCGTGGACGACGATTTCGAAGATTCTTCCGACGTAGACGCCGAAGCCGCGGTTGAAACTTTGGAACTGAGGCATTTCAAATCAAGGTAACGAGAAAAGAAAACATGATTTTTTTTTGGTTTTGTAACAGATATGTTTCATTTCGAACCATTTCTTTACTGTTGAAAGTCTTTACTGATTTCTTTTCTCAATGAATATTCACACCAAAGCTCCCAGAAAACGATACAAACTTAGACTAAATAAACTACCTAAACGTATAGCGCAGTGGCGCCAAATTTGTAAGTCGTCCGTATTTTTACTTGAATAAATTATTTCCCATCCCGCCCTTTCCTCCATGAATAACGGGGTGCGTTTGAAAGAAGTCGCCGAAATTGCGCATATCTTGAGATTATTTTAAGGACTGATAGAGCTCCAAATGTGATTTCATACCTTTATTCTTTCAAACTTGGTTGATAATAAAAGCAACTACCTCTCATTGTTTAAATTTTGCCAATATGTACGTTTTCTTTTACGGTCTGACTGCAACAGACATTCCTTTTCGTCATCGTTCGTTAGTTACGTCACCAGAAATGCCGGCTCATTAAAGGCCGCTGCCTCAGTATTGCTAAAAAGTTAATTTAACTTCAAAACGTATCGGTTTATTTGCATGGCGTTAATATTTTATGTTGTTGATTTTGACAATTTGTTTTTTTTTTTTTTGTTTTTATGTGAAGATGATTTACACTATAAAGCTGAAATTGTTAGTAGCTGTTTGATCTTTCTTTGCGGAAAATTTGCTATGTCAACCATGTGTCTATTTTACGAGGAGGTCAACAAGATTAACACGAGGTTAACAAGATCAGCTTATAATAAATCTTGTTTTTGCTATTGGCTATATTGGCTGTCTCGCCAGGTAAACAGGGTTGTGATAGTGCAAACACGTGTTGGGATACTTTGAAAGACTTACGCAAAGACTACTTGTGTGGCTTTTTTTACATGTATTTATATTTTTTTTTTTTCATCTCGTCAGGTTGACAAGGATATCCCAAGGATGAAAAAAAGAAGCCACTAATAAGATGCTCTACAAATAAAACTAAGAAATAAGATTAAAACTCATGAAAAATATAAAAGAAAGCAAATTAAAAAGCTTCTTTTGGCACTTTCATAAAGAATAAAAAATAAACGTTAAATTTATATACCAGTTTCATTTATGAGTAACAACAACAACAACGATAACAACAAAAAAATATTGGCAATAAAAGTTTTCTTTTCTAGGGTTTGCTTTGCTTTCCTTTTTCTTGCGATATATAGCGCTTAGATGGTGTTCAGCTACATAAAGGGATCAAGAGCGATTTTTTTAGCGTCGCATGTAATTCGTGTTCTCATTGGTTTCCATAACAACTTTTTGCGATAGTTTTAGGAATCTGGCGCCTCTTTCTCATTCAGTCCGATTAATACCATAACCAATTTTGTGAGAAGCAATACTCGGGGCCTGTTTATGCGAAAAAAAAGATGTCCCTGATAGGAGGAGGGTTAGCCTCTGTCCCAAGCCATCTTTTAAGTAGCGTTCACATGAAAAGGGCTGTCCCTGTCAACAGGGCCAAGAATTGACCCTCCTTGTATCGCGCTAGCTCTGTATGTCCTAAATTGCCTCTTGTAGGCGAGTCAAAAGGAGCGAAAGATTTACATGGGCAAAAGTTGGCTCGCTTCCCAGGGTCAAACTTCCTTCACTCTGCGTCTCTACTTCGCTTCTGTGGTAATCATTGCAAATGCAAAAGAAATGATGATAACAATTTTCACGGCCTGCTTTTTATCCGAACGTTTGGCGAGCTCAGGGTTTATGTTCCACAGGCAGAATCGGTTCAATATTATTACTCAAATACACATATTTTGAAAGAACATTTACAGGTATTTAAGACTAACGTCCTCTTTCATTAATTATCCATGACTTTCAAATCGTTTTTTGATGAAGTTTACATTATTCATTATTTTTGACGTGATCCTTGATGGACTCCAGGAGGCGTCGCACACTAGCCGGTCCCCCCAGCTGAGAATTCCCTCTAAATACCACCGACCGTTTCGTTTATGTACTGCTGGTTCATCCGCGTTTTGGTGGCAAAATTCCCCTTCTGGTGTAGCGGTGGTAGTGAATTCGGTTTCCTAGAAATGAAGTGAGAAAGAGAACAGGGCAAATGACGATTATCTTAAAAGGTCTTATAAGGTCTTATACAAAAAGCTTATACAAGTAAGCTTACACAGCGGATACAATGATCAATGTAACGTCGTCTTGCGCACGCGTTTACCTTACTTTCGCGCGCGCTGGTAGTATAAACTTTTGAACTCTCTAACGGGTCTGTCACTGTGCCCCTGACGACAATTACAGGCTTTCTGAGTGCAGACTAGCATATTTTTTATCGAGCTGTGCCGAGAATTATTTTCTCAGTGAGCTCACTAAACTATTTTCTAAGAATGTAATAAGCATTTCTTTATAGTTTTCGTAACCTTCTTACGTGAAATTTGTTTCTATAGAACTGTATATGTTACTCTGTTATTTTTATACATTTTAAACGGCATGATTTATTTCCAGAAAATGGGACCTTCCAAAAAGTGTGTCAAATTTGACAGACTTAAAAGAACACGAATTGGCGAAAGTGCTTGCGTCAACGAAAAACCACTGTAATGGTCCATTTAAGAGCATTGTTTATGAAAAATTCGGCGAAGAAGAGGCCAGGCACCAGGAATTGCTCCGAGGAAAAATATAAACATCTATGTCTTCACCGTTATATCTCTAAATGAGAAAATTAACGAGGCTAGAAAACGCGAGTTTCCATTTTTAACCAATATTTGGGTTTCACAAATTTTAACAATTCCCAAAATTAAGGTTTCAATACACTTGCAAAGATCTGATCTTTACATCAAAAACAAAACATAATCAGGTTAACCATATGCCAAATGATTAGCGATACTGCAAGGCTACGCTAACGTTATTGACAAAATAACGTAAGTTTATCGACACAAGTACTCTACGTTTGTATATAATGCAGTTGTTTTCCTCGACCTTCTAAACATAACCATTAATACTGCAAATACAGGATCAATATGTTCCCCTTATCATGAGAAATTTAGTTTGATTCTTATCTACTCCTATTAATAGCCCATCTTCAATTTCTCGCTTTGTGGAATAATAAAATAGTAACATAAGTAGCTTTTATATCAGTGTGCATTTATTATGTTATTTTAACAATCAGTCCTATTAGCTTATCGGTTAATCTTGTGCTTTGGTTGAGCGGTTTCCGAGGGTCGGTCAAATATGAAAAAGCTCTCAACCTGACATGAATACTTCTTACGATATATTATATATATATATCTAACTTGATTTGATAAAAGGTGGCTATCGGGCTGTTAAGGAATGTATGGGGTTTCATTTTTTTTTTTTTTTTTTTTTTTTTTTTTTTTTTTTTTTTGAGGATACGGAGAATTGTTCGGCTTTCTTTTAATGAAATGTCGCCCTGTCTAATGTAGTGAATTCAATCTTACTTTTCTTTTTCTTCCTCCCTGTCTCTCCCCCCCCCCCCCCCGTCTCCCTCCCCCTAGATTTACTTGTGGTTAGTCTAGCCCAGTCTCTAACTCCAACCCCTCTCTATCATTTGAATTCTAGTTGCGCGCGCTAACTAGTAGAACAGTTGTGATCTATAGCTTTCCATTCTGCCGTCTAAAGGAAGTTTGCCGGAGGACATCATTAAGTCCCGTGAAGGTACATACATACATACATACATGGTTTATTTGATAAAGCAGGTTACAAAATAATTGGCAAGACGTTAAGTCCTGATGTGGACCTGCACTATCTAAAATAATAAATTACAATAAGATCCTATATAATACATGATCCAAAATTTATTTACAATATCTGAATAAATAATGATAGGTAAAATAGATGAATTAATAACAATATACAGTAAAAAGATAAATAAATGAATAAGTTAAAAATATATGAAGTCCAGAGATTTGTTAGAAACGCAGCAGGACGCTTTAGTGAAACTGATAGATTTTAAGAGACTCTTATTTGCCTTAAGTTTTTTCTTGAAAGAATCAAGGTTAGAGCAAGACTTGATGTCATCGGGAAGGAGATTCCAAGATAGTGCAGCACGATGTTTAAAAGAAGATCTTCCCACTTCTGTTCTTGGTCTATCAACCTCAACATTTAAGGATTTTCTAAAGTTATAAGTAGACTCGGGTTTCACTAGTAAGTCCTTTAGAGGATCGATGCTATTTCCATGGTAAATATTGTGCGTAATAACTAGAAGTCTCTTAATGTAAAATGAAACAATTGGGTTCCAATATGAAGCGTTCCTGATGTAATCACTATGGATGTAATGCGGTAGACTATTAATAATTCTTGTTGCTCTCAAATGAATTCGGTCTATATCATCTAACAAAGCTGGAGAACAAGATCCCCAGACTGCAATACCATATAGGACACTGGGGATGATTGTTTTATAATAAATAGTTTCCAAGACTGGTTTTGGTAGGAACTTTATCCGTTTTAAGACTGCGACTTTGTTACTGAAGGACTTACAAACGTTCCCGATGTGTTCATACCATGATAGCTTGTTGTCGATTGTTAACCCAAGACATTTGGATGATTGTTTGTACTCAATAGTGCTACTGCCGTAAGTCAAACGTCGCAGGGGACCAATAAAGCTCTGTCTTGAAATTATCAGGGCTTCCGTCTTCGATTCGTGGGCTATTAATCTGTTAGACTGACACCAGGTATATACCTGGTCTAAAATGGATTGCAGTGTCAGGATGATATTGTCGATGTCCTTGCCAATTGTGTAAATTGTGGTATCATCAGCAAACATGAATACATTACCACTTGTTATCGATTCAGGAAGGTCGTTTACGAAGATTGAAAATAATTTGGGCCCTAATATTGAGCCTTGGGGGACTCCAAACGTAATGGTTTTGGGCTCGGACTGATATTCTGATAATTGGACAAACTGCTTACGTGCAGACATATAATCATCAAGCCAGGAAAGCAGGTCACCTGATACACCAATGGCTTTTAGCTTTTCTTGTAGGATAGTATGGTTCACAGTGTCAAAAGCTTTCCGAAAATCGATAAAAAGGACACCCACTTTCTGGCCCTTGTCCAGTGCATTTCTCCAAGTCTCTGTTAAATGAAGTAAAAGGCTCTCAGTTGAATAATTTTTTCGAAATCCCCATTGGTTGTTGCATAATAAACCTTGTGTATCCATATGGTTGTTTAAGGTGTCGCTCACAATATCTTCCAAGATTTTTCCTGGGATACTGAGAAGGGAGATAGGTCTGTAGTTGTTTGCGTCTGTTGGTGATCCTTTCTTAAATATGGGATTGACACGTGATAATTTCCAGCTGGAGGGGAAAGATGCATCTCTCACACTCTTCGTAAAAATCGGTAATAGACTGTGGATGACAGAGTCGCCAATTATAGAGAGGTCCCTTGGAGAAACATGGTCAGGACCGGTAGCCTTCTTGGGGTTAGCAGCCTTTATCAGTTTGTTTTTTACCAGTTCCCAGTTCAAGTAAGTATAGTCTCTGGTAGGTGTAATTCTAGTGATAAAGGTGAAAGGTGAAAGTCTTACGATTTGTAAGTTGTGCGTCGGCTGTTATCGTACCTCAAACCGAGCTTTAGGCGGTTAAACACAGATAACCGGTCGGCTCGTTTTGCCAGGTACAGATAATGTTGAGCTTGCTTTAGACAGCAAAGGTCTTTAGCCACATCAATTAGGACTCGGAACTAGACTATACGGACTGATTTGAAGGCGGTCATAACGATATTTGGCTTGAACTTTACCGTGGCTAAAGACTTAGTTTTTTACTGTTGAAGTTTGGGGAGCAGGCGTTACGCGCTCGACGACATTCAAATACATCCGGGACATTGTCGGTTATTTCTAAAAGAAACATGTCGGAGTGGATAGCCAAGGAATCGCTTCAACCGCTGATGTGAGTACATAGTTTTCTTGTTTCCTCAATTTCAGGCGTTCTCCGCCTAGCTAACACTCATAGTTCTCTGTGATTCGCTAGTGGGAGGCAATGCGATCGAGTGCATTTCCGGCCGCGACAATGGAGTTGACAATTGAGATAACACATGCCCGCTTCCTCAGATATTTCGCCTGATTTGCTTAAAGTTGAATCGAATGTCGATGTAGAATGCTTTAGTTCAGTTTATTTGAGACGTGCATGCTTTAAGAAAGCTACAGTTCAGCTCTCCGCCGAGTGTTTTCTTATGTCTATCTTGGTATTAAATTTGACTCACATTTCAAGTTGTAAACACTCTTAATTAAATTGATAGAATTCTTGATTTAAACAAAATGCCGTATATGCAGTCTTTTTGGTTAAAAAACACATAAACTAGAGTACCTTACGTTAAACTTGAGCTAAAATTAGCCCTCATTCAGCGTTCGTTACAGAAATAAGGCTTCAGAACTACGGTGTCATGTCAAATTTCGGGAGACACCTTTTATCAAATCAAGTCAGATATACGTAAACAAAATTAGTATAAACTTAACCAAACTTCTGTTATAGCAGCAAAATAATACTATGTGAGTAATATTTGATGTCTACCACTGTTTGACTGAAGATAAACCCATGTATTTTTGTGTGGACTTTAAAGTCTACACATTGTTGTGATGCAGTTTTTTTCCGATTTGGGCCCCCCTTGTACGATGGTGGGGGTGTGAGTTTGCTTGTACGTCCGAGGGCTAATACAGTAAATCAATCAACTGACACTGCAAGTATCATCCATAAATAAGTTCTACCAAATGGACGGAATATATGGATTCCAAGGATTTAACGGGGACATTAATATATAATCATTTACCTTTTATTATTACTGTAAGTATCTTATAATACTTACAGAAATAAAGAGAAGTAAATGATTATACATTCATATCCCCGTTAAATCCTTGGAATCCATATATTCCGTCCATTTGGTAGAAATATTGATGTTGATATCTAATACAGTAAATCAATCAACTGACACTGCAAGTATCATCCATAAAAAACTTCTACCAAAAGGACGGCACACATGGACTCCATGGTTTTAACAGGGATATGAATACATAATCATTTACCTTTCATTATTACTGTAAGTATCTTATGATACTTGTAGTATTATATACGTGATTATGTGAATACACCATACTTATAAGAATATAATATCGTTTAGTTTATCGTTTTGTGTGTGGTCTTTTTTTTGTTTTTGCTTTCGATTTGTTATAGTGGCATTTTCCAAAGATTAACGGTCATAAGAATGAATCGGCACAATTCGATCAGAACGTAAATGTCTTGGGCCTCTTTTTTATGTTCCTTTATTTCGGAAGAAGTTTTAAAAATAAAGTGAAATTAAGAATATACCTACATCCGAGCTATTGGGAAGCGATCTTTCTTTCTTTCTTTCTTTCTTTCTTTCTTAACTTAAGGCATATCATCTCATTGGATCGCTAGCAAAAACCATCCTGTATCAGATAAATTAAGTTTGGGCATTGTGACATTGATCCGCATACGTTTTTAGTCTTGACAATCCATTTGTATTAAGGCCAATTTCAATTTCAAGCAAACTTTTAAACTTAAACTTACCTGAAATTGCTTTGTCGCAGGAATCTCGCTTCTTGCAGATGGCAGTCCAGGATTTTGACAAGTCTTTTTCTTTAACACTCCAGACGCATTTCGCACTGATAATACTGCATTGGCCAGAAACTACTGGGCTCATGTAGCATAAAACGGCTCCTCTTATGGCTTCACTGTTTAATTGCTTGCTCGGCTACTTCGCACGACGCATCTTTGCCAACAGTTAGAGGGAGAATGATGTGCAAAATTGCTGCTGCTTAAATAACCGACTTGTACTTGTGAAATTCGTATGAATAAATATGTGTATCAAACTGTGCGTAAACAAGCCTGAACTTATGTTCCTCAACACTTTCTATGGTCGTTTGGGGCTTTGGACTTTCTATGCTTCATTAAAACTATTTTTTCAAGTTCAATGTTAACCTAATTTAGAGATGAATTTTTCTTGACTTCTCCGTGGAAAAAAGATGGGCACAAATTAGTGTTGATAACCATTCGCAGCTTTTTGCCAAGCAGTTGTAAACACTTCACTGGAAAACAAGTGGACAGAATGTAGCGTTGATGACTGTTGGTAATATTTGGCAGCTTTATTTCGCATACTACTGTAGCATTTCAGGGTAAACAATTGGGCAGAACGCGGTATTGATTTGGTCTGAAGATGATTGGTACTTTTTGGTGGCGGCTTTATTTCGCAATTAGCAGCAACATCCAACGAATAATAGTAATGAAAGATGGAAGAAAAGTAGGTAGGCGGGGTGTTGAATTGGTCCGAAAGCGATATAAGTGCTTACTTTTCGCAGCATTTTTTCGCATATCACAGTAACATTCCAGTGGAAAATAATTGGTCAGAATGTAGTGTTAATTTGGCCTGAAGATGAACGGGTAGAAGATGTGTTGGATGGTTTAAAGGAAGCTGTTACCGATGTTCGAAGGTTATGTTACTTGTTGTTAAAATAGAACGTAAGTTTTGTTGATTTGATCTGAAAAAGAATGCTAGAAAACAAGTAGAGTTTTTAACTATTTCACTTAGTGCTAACCCAGCGGACTGTACAGTTTCAAAGAACTCACTACAGTGCGTCAAAATTTCGGAAAAATAAGTGAGGATGGCAAAATAATAACAATAATAATAATTAATAAAAACTGTGGAGAAAAATACAGAGAAATTGAAAATATAACGATTACAGAAATGATTATTATATTGATAATCCCGCTAAATCCATGTAATTTTTTCATTCAAAACATTTAGTAGAAGGTTTTGTAAGTATCATAAAATACTTACAGAAATAAAGAGAGGTAAATAGTTGCATATTTATATACCCTTTAAATCAATGGAATCCATTTATTCTGTGCATTTAGTAGTAGATTTGATGTTGATAATCTAAAACAGTAAATCAATCAACTGACACTGCAAGTATCATCCATAAATAAGTTCTACCAAATGGACGGAATATATGGATTCCAAGGATTTAACGGGGACATGAATATATAATCATTTACCTTTTATTATTACTGTAAGTATCTTATAATACTTACAGAAATAAAGAGAAGTAAATGATTATACATTCATATCCCCGTTAAATCCTTGGAATCCATATATTCCGTCCATTTGGTAGAAATATTGATGTTGATATCTAATACAGTAAATCAATCAACTGACACTGCAAGTATCATCCATAAAAAACTTCTACCAAAAGGACGGCACACATGGACTCGATGGTTTTAACAGGGATATGAATACATAATCATGTACCTTTCATTATTACTGTAAGTATCTTATGATACTTGTAGTATTATATACGTGATTATGTGAATACACCATACTTATAAGAATATAATATCGTTTAGTTTATCGTTTTGTGTGTGGTCTTTTTTTTGTTTTTGCTTTCGATTTGTTATAGTGGCATTTTCCAAAGATTAACGGTCATAAGAATGAATCAGCACAATTCGATCAGAACGTAAATGTCTTGGGCCTCTTTTTTATGTTCCTTTATTTCGGAAGAAGTTTTAAAAATAAAGTGAAATTAAGAATATACCTACATCCGAGCTATTGGGAAACGATCCTTCTTTCTTTCTTTCTTTCTTTTTTTACTTTCTTTTTTTCTTTTATCATTTCTTGATCAGCAATTCTAATATGGATGATGGCGATGATGATTTCGATGAAGATTACTTAAATGGTCCAGAAAAAAGTGAAAATGATGACGATGAAGAGGAGGACAAAGGAGAAAGTTATTTGTCTAATACATTAAAGAAGTCATTCGATCCAACCATTCTAATACTTTCCTTTATTCGCGTTCGTCATGTTTTCCGCGGGACTCGCCGAATTGTTCGTCGCTTCCGTCGCGGTAGATCACGCCGTGACAGATTTTTCAGACGTTTTCGCCGAAGAAGCCGGGGTTAAAAATGGTATTGACTTGTTTCAAATCAAAGAAAAGCACGTCAAAAAACAAAGTTTTTTTAATTTCACTTCCTTTCTTGTTTTCGATCAAATTAGTTTTTTTTTTTTTTTGAACCAATCTTTAATATTCCAAACATTATCTTTTCTCAGTAAATAATCACACTAAAGCTACCTCATGAAAGCGTGAAAAACTTAAAATTAATAAACCAATACAAGGCATTTACCCTTATTTTGGTGGCGCGTTGGGTACTTATTTTGCCCAGTCTTTAAGTCACTCCCAGAAATATGGGAACGCTTAAGGAAAGAAAAAAAGTTTCCTGAGATTTTTTTTCATTCACGATTTGACTACGGGAAATATTCTTATACTTCATCGATGCTTTGTTCAGGTCATGGGGTTGTTATATACGCGGGGTTGTTATACGCCAATGACTAGGAATTTGTTCTTCTTTTTCATCTCAACAGACTTGCAAGAATATCTCACGAAATGAAAAGAAACCAAAAATGTCTTCACGACACTATTTTTTTTAATAGTTAATTCTTAGATACAAAAAACTTGTATGGGATATAAAATAGGATTAAAAAAGATATTAGAATAAGCTTGTATTCGCATTTCTTATAACGAATAAATAAAATGTGAAAATCATATATCGGCCTCGTCTATGAGTAACAAATCATGGTGCCCTTTTTTCATAGGATTGTTCTCGCTTCGCTTTCTTTGAAATAGATAGCTACACGTATAGAGCAATTTCCATTGTAAGTAACACTTGCTTTGGTTTAGTTTGCTTAACTACACCTAGGGCCTGTTTACACGATTCCGCAATGACTTTCATTGCGGAACGAATTCATTCCATCTCCATGCATTTATCTGTATCTGTTTACATGATACCAAGACGAACGTCAAGTAATTCCGGAATAAGTTCATTCTGGTTTTTATTCCGTAATGAAATTTTTGTTCTGAAATGACATAATGTAGTTAGCTAAACCGATAGTCTGTCCGATGTCCAGCAGAACATCTATTTTAGAGAGGGTGTATGTAAGGGTTTGTTCGCCACCCCACCCCACACAATTGGAATAAATCACGTGATATGTAGTCGACCACGAGGTCGAGATGAGCTTGAGAATAAAATCTTGGGCAAGTCGATTGTTTATGGCTTTTTATTAGGCCGGCCACGTCCAACAAATGCTTCAGGCTCAATACAATTCTGTTTAGTTATACGTTCAAAAAACAAAAACTTATTTTACTTCACATTTGATGGGGGAAAAAAGTGATCAAGATTCCCCAATTTATTATTTTTACCCTTTAGAGTATGATTTTAAATATCAAATTAATTCTATTTCGCTTTATGCAATATAATCCTTGTTACTGTTACATATATCGCTATCGTTTGTGACGATTACAAATTGGATCTTTTTTTGGCCAGCCGTGGTGAAATTCCCATTCATTGCTTTCCCTTTTCGTGCAAGTGATATAAATGTGTCATATAATGTTTTTCTGTAGAACTTCGCTGAAGCAAATGTGTGGAAATGATTATCTTCCAGTGTCTCCTTGAAAATTGTTTCGTCATTGGTTGAATTCTGTGAAAAAAAAAAAAAAAAAAAAAAGTTAGAATCGTTAAGTTTTGACGTCAGTTTAGAACCATTTAACTGCTTCAGTTTAGAACCATTTAACTTTGAAAACGCAGCTGTCATTGACCAAGGCGGCTTAAGAACTAGAAAGAATTTAGAAGCGTGACATTCCAAGCTAACTCCCAATACGGATAACAATTCCTGTCCTCTACCTGGAGAGTACAACATTCCTTTTAACAAATATTCCTAGTTATTAGCATTTTTATTTCGCAACTTCACACTCTGCATTTTTTACTCTTTTTAACATTTTACCCGTCAAAGGCTGTAGTTCAAACAGCCGAAAGCTCGTGTTTTTAAAGTTTTTTAGCCAGAGATCGTTTTCAAATTTTATAACATTTAACTGCCGTTGCTAAAATGTTAGTCCAGCCCTCACTGTTACTGTTAGCCCCACCCTTGCCCCCGCCTTCTCCTCCCCCACCCTTGCGCATTCCAAAAAAATATTTAAAAGGTAGTTTGTTTTTAGCGAGTTGAAATTTTTAACGTACCGAAGAATACACGTTTCCTTCGCTGTTCATTGCAACAAAAAGACCAGTTTCAATTCCTTTGAATTGCTTGAAACTGTCGGCTACTGTCTGCTCCTCAAGTTTGGCTGAAAAAAGTAAGAAAGTAAAATGAGAAACATCATTTGATAAACATCTCGAATCGCTTAACAAGAAGATTACGCAAAATCCCCCTGGTAATACTCCTTTAAACAAGGGTGATGGTAAATGTACACTATTCATTCACAAAAAAAAGAAAAAAAGCAGGTCTCTTACCATATTTACTTGCACAGCGTACGGTTCCGTTAACTGTTCCATCACGAGCAATTTGCAGAGTCCATCCATACTTCCCAACCAAACGAACAGCCCTTTTAAAAGTAGGTATGCCGCCCGCAATGGTGCTTATATTGGAGTTCACTTTAAAAAGGACCGGCGCTGAACGGCTCACGCCCAAAGTGAAGATAACTAGAAGAATTGCGTTCTACAGAAAGAAAAAAAAAATGGCGAATGTTAGTCAGTCAGTCAGTCAGTCAGTCAGTCAGACAGTCAGTCAGTCAGTCAGTAAGTGAGTGAGTAAGTGAGTGAGTAACAGTAACAGTAACAGTAAATCTTTATTGTGCCTTACACTCCAAAGGGAGGTATTGGTCTAGTTACAATAAAGGTGTTATAGCAACTATGCTAACAAATTACTTAATAACAAACAATGAAATTACAATGCAAACGTTTACGGTAATTATTGGACTATTACTTATACAACTATTTATTGATATAACTTTCAATTTAAAACTTCTTTTCTTTTTTGAAACATTAGGAAGATATATTTAGCTATGATTCTAGAGGTAGCATAATTATCTAGTTTAAGAAGGTACTTTATTTTTTCATGATCAGTTAAATCTACAAAGCGAGGATCAGTTTGTGACACGATTGAATGAAGCTCTTTTCTAATATCATTATACCATTTGCAATACATTAAAAAATGCTGTTCGTCCTCTATGTGGTTTTCCTTACATACCAAGCACTTTCTTTCTTCAACTGGTATGGATGCTCCTGCATTTTCATATTTTCCAGTCTGTATGCGTGGGGAATGTACCCCTAATCTTAGTTTAGTTATTTTTATTCGATGCGCTGGATTTTTAACTGTAGTGAGATACTCTTCTAATTGGTAATCTTTTTTAACTTCTTTGTGAGTGAATTTTTCTCTAGAGCTAACTGACGCGTAATTTCGGACCTTTGACCAAGTTTGGAAATAATTTTTTCTTAATCTATGTTTAATTTTAGAGCAAGAATTGAGTGAGTGAGTGAGTGAGTGAGTGAGTGAGTGAGTGAGTGAGTGAGTGAGTGAGTGAGTGAGTGAGTGAGTGAGTGAGTGAGTGAGTGAGTGAGTGAGTGAGTGAGTGAGTAAGTAAGTAAGTTAGTTAGTAAGTAAATAAATAAGTGTTCCTGAAAACAAACCCGCCTCGAATAAAATGGGTAGTGTAAACGATTAGCAGTGCTGGGCCAACTATTTCCAGATGACTCTTCATTCAGTTCATTAGCATAAATTCCACTCGATCGACATGGCGGTGTATAAAACGTGTATTTAAAAAAAACATAAAGTTGCCAAGAAAATGTTATGAACATTCATGGAAGAAATAGCGTGACTATCAGCAGTCTTCTTTGGTCGCTTTCTCCTCAGTTCAAGTGAATAAGTGAAAATGGAGTTCTTTTTAATGGTATAAAAATTAGTCGGGGGCTTTTAAAAACTACCAAGAACTACCCCTTTCTATTTGGTCCAAATCACAACACCAACTTGTCAAAAACCGGAAATAATCGAATTACGCTTCCCCATGTCAAAGCCAAAATTCAAACAAAATCTTATTAGTAAGCACTCTACTTGATCCGAAACTCATTATATTTAGCTTACTTTGTGTAACAATTTGTTTAAGATTGGTTTGTATCCTACTTTCGTTTTAAATACTTCACCAGCACTCGGACGCTGTTTCCCAAATCGCACATTCAATCAGCAATAACTATGCCGGAGGGTTCACTCAAAAACATCGCAATTCCGTCTTGACAATTCTAAACACATTTTACTGAAACCGGCCAGTTTATGGAAGAAACTTGCTTTCACATTTTTAAAAACCGAGTTTTGGCAGGCCGGTTTCACCGCAGACAGTCTACTCTCGGCGAGTAAAACGAGGGCCAATAAAACGCGTGCGCTGGAAGGTTCGCTTCCGGGATGGACTTTAAACGTATCAGCACGTAGGCTAGTGTTGAATCAAGATTATGTACCTTTTAAAATGAAATTTTGGCGACAATTTAACTTCGCGAATTTAGCGATTTTGCAAACAAACGCTGATTTAAAATGTCGCTAAAAACGGATTTTTGAAAAAATCGCTAAATTAACGTGTCGCCAAAATTTCATGTAATGACATATCACTGTTTCATTACTTTACAGTTTATTTTAATTTATTTATTTCATTTTACTTACAGAACTTACAAAAATACATTTTCTGTGCTTTCCTCTCTGCTACGACAAGAGACTCACGAGAAAACACGATTTATTCAACCTTCAGGCTCCAACGTTAATATTTTTTTTTTAGTTAGTTTTGTTATGTATAATTTATGTATAATTAAATGCACGAGTCATGGTTTGTAATGGGTTTAAAAGGGGCTGGATCACGGTATTTCAGTTATTTCTACTTATTTTCGTCAATTAAGAGTTTTACGGTATGTAACTTTTCACGGCATTTCGGCTGAATTGTCTTTCATGTTCGCAACTAATTTTAATTTAAAAAAATACTCTCGTCATTTGTTGTATCGTATTGTTAGCTAGCTTTTGCTTATTATAGCAATTTTTTAACTATATATATAAAAGTTGAGGGCATAATGTTATAAAAGTATAGTACCTTCCTTTGTTTACATGTATATATAGAGTAACTTACGTTATTACGTTTTTATTAACTCGAGTTATTCGAAAAATTACTTACTTTTCCTGCAGTATTCATCTTGCAATTTAACTGATTAAATCTTGATTCCACTCGATTGGGTGCAAATTTCTTTTTAATAAAGGGAGAGGAAAACTATCGTTAATACGAGTTATAAAACGAATCACCATTTAATAGTCTGTGTGAACACATGGTGTATTTTCTGAAATAAATACGGGACTTATCCTGGTAAATAAGATCCCCCACCTCGCTATCAAAAGGAAGTTATATATGAATAGTTGTTTAGGGCACACTCGAAAAAATCAGACAAATTGAACCAATTCCTTTACCTACCAATCGCAATAAAATGTCAAGAATAAGTTACCGTGTGAAGAAATACTTGACTTGACTTGACTTGATTCCGAGTTCGATCCAGAATCCGTGTGTACAGTGAATGTCGCAGCTATTCTGACACAGCAGATGGTTGAGACAATCGGTTTATAAAGCGTTCTGGTAACGTGGCAAATAGCGCACTGGTTTTAGAGCAGATTTGCCACAAGTTGAGATGTTTTATTGATGACCTCAGGAAAATGATGTTGTTGATCGATCCATTAGCGCGTGAAAAAAGGCGTCGTTTTAGTGACAAGTTAAGGCTTTATTTATGATCTCATAATTATATATATGTGAGATCATCATATATAGGGCGAAGACACGAATTAAAGTATCTTTTTAGTGGCTCAAATTCTTCCCATACAAAAGAATAAAACTTGGTTTCGTGCTACATGCACGCAGTACGCTTGTACGCGCTTTTCGTTGCTATTTTTCTGCGATAGTTCCAACAGTTAAATGACGATTTCAACATAGAAGTTATTTTTTTTTTTTAGTTTTGAAGTAGCAGGTTAATGTTCCAGCCCATTAGCCATAAAAAGTACCTGCTGTACCTGTACCTGCAAGAATTAAGAAGTTAATTTCGAGCTTGTTCCAGAATCCTCGTGTAAAGTAGATAATGTCACTGCTATTCTGACTTGGCAGCAAGAGTTCTGTGTGGGTTATGAAGACTTCTGATAACTCGTCAAAGAAAGTGCTGATCAGAGCAGATTTGCCACAAGTTGAGATGTTTTATTAAAGACCACAGAAAAATGTTGTTATTGATCGATCCATCAGCGCGTGAAAAAAGGCGTCGTTCTAGTGACAAGTTGAGGCTTTAGTTATGATCTCATATTATATATATATATATATGAGATGATCATCATATGTGGAGCGAAGACACGAATTAACCCTTTGACACCCAAATTTTCCTCAAAAAACGCGTTTTTTTAGCCGCTAAACTGAAATTTTGGTGCTATGGTCTGGAATTTACCTCAACTTTGCTAAAGAAGCACTTTTTTATACTTCAGCAATATTTTCATAAAGATTCTGTGTAAAAATGTACAATATTTTACTTTGGTGCATGTGCATAAGCCAATTTTTTTTTTTTTTTTTTTTTTTTTGCTGAACCGTTCCAAATTTTTTTTTTGCCCCTTTTGCTTCCTTTTTTTTTCGCTCTCTTATTCTCGTTACTTTCTACTGTTCATATCCTATCTTTTGGTTAAAAAAGTTTTGACATTATCAATGGAAAACCCTGAAAAGAGGACCTTGACCAATTACAGGTGTACTGGCCTGTTTAGCAACGATTTTGCACCAAAAATGGATTTTGTTTTTCTTTGATTAGCTCTGTCAGAATGCAACTGATATTCAAAATGCAAAGTTCCTGTAGAAAGGTCGATTCAAGCTCTATCAGATTCTTATCACGAATTTCCACTGACGTGCTTATTAATGACGTCACAAGTGAATCAATGACTGCACCTCCAAATAGCGCCTGAATGCGCGTTTAGGAGTGAAAGGGTTAAAGTATCTTTTTAGTGACTCAATTTTTTTACATACAAAAGAATAAAACTTGGTTTCGTGCTCAATGCACGCAGTAAGCGTGTATGCTATTTTCGTTGCTATTTTTCTGCGATAGTTCCAACAGTTAAATAATGATTTCAACACAGAAGTTATTATTTTAGTTTTGAAGTAGCAGGTTAATGTTCCACTCCATTAGTCATAACAAGTACCTGCTGTACCCGTACCTGTACCTGCAAGAATTAGGAAGTTACTTTCGAGCTTGGTCCAGAATCCTCGTGTAAAGTGAATGATGTTACTGTTATTCTGACTCGGTAGCAAGAGTTCTGTGTGGGTTATTGAGACCTCTGGCAACTCGTCAAAGAAGGCGCTGATCCTTCAGAGCAGATTTGCCGGAAATTGAGATATTTAATTGATGATCTCGTGAATATGTTGTTACGCTATTGATTACTGAATTAGAGCGTGAAACACGCTAACTTCTTAGTGACCCAAATTCGTGTAATACATAGCAGAAATAAGTTTTATATAAGATCCATGCAGTAGTGCGTGTATTGTGATTTTTCCATTTCCTTTGCTGTAGTTCGGACAGGTAAATAAGGGTGCCAATTCGACAACGAGGTGGCTGATCCTTTCAGAGCATATTTATTCAAGTCGACTGTTTTAGTAATGATCTTAAACCAGCGTGTCATTTCGACAAACAGATCGCCAACCCCGTACACAGGGCCAGCTCCTCTTTCAAGATAAGCGGAGATGACCCAGGGGACGAGTTGGAGAGCTTCTTGGTTCCTCAGAGCAGATTTGCCAAAAGTTGAGAGTTTAGTGATGGTCTTGGTGGTAAATACTTCTTGCATTAGGGCCTAACACAAGGCGTCATTTTTGTATTTTAAATTCTTTTAGTTTATCCCGTTCAGGCGTTCAGAGTCATGAAAAACGGCGCGCGCACGCTCCTCATTCGAAAAAGAGCTGACTGGTTCATCAGAGCAGATTTGCCACGAGTTGAAAGTTAAGTGACGGTCTCTTGAATATACTGTGATTAAATAAGGTAAAAGGGCTTGAAACAAGGTCATCATTTATTTAAGTGACCGAACGTATTTCTTTATAGATTGTTTCAGGGGTTCGGTTGTGTGGGGAGCGCTGGAAACGGCGAGAGAAAAGACTGGAAAAGTACAATGAGCAGAAGCAAAGGTAAATGCTGATGTTAGTAAAGTGGAAAGGGGTGATCTCAAAATCCATGGAGTTGTGGCGGGCGTTACTTGTCAGGATGGGCTGTCATTTGAAAGTTGGCTCGGCAGATTGAATCCGGGATAAAAGCCGGCTACAGAAGGTGTTATTCGTGCAGTTAGTCCAAGCCTTAAATTGAGGTCGTACTTGGAGATGATACAGGATTTACCATTGTCTCGCTTAATCCTTTCAGTGCTAATTATCTCAAAAAACCCGCATTTTTTACCGTTAAACTGAATTTTTGGTGCTACGTACTACGATCCTGAATTTCCGTTAACTCTACTTAACCCTATTCAGACCGGGAGGGGGGAGAGGGGGCTTTTGAGGCCCGCGCTGACTTTGAACTTTTATAACTTTTTTAGGATTTAACCAAACGCTGCCAAACTTTCTGAGTTCTCCTAAAATTTATGTGGCAACAAATTGGTTGGGTTGGATGATGTGTCAGGAACTTGACATCACCATGGCAACGGCATTTTGACAGGCATGTTTTCCCAAATTTGTAATTTTGCGTGTTTCTGTTAATAAAAATCAACTTAAATGGCATTGTTTTTAAAGTTTTACGGGTTTAAAGCACATTTTTATTCATTTTGAGTACTTTGCAATGATTTTGGGTGGTTTTCTGGCATTTTGGAAAAATTTTGAAATCCAAGATGGCGGATCCAAGATGGCGGCTGTTTTGACATCATGATGTAATTGTCACGTGATGTGACGTCACCATCCCACGTGACGTATACCAAAAGAAAGAGTTTCGGACGTACAATACATCCTATAAGTTTCATGGTGATTGCTTAAAGGAGAAGTTCACTCCAGAATGGCCATTAATTCTCTTTGCGCCAATAAAAAGTTTACACAAAGATATGTTATTCACCAAAATTTCAGCCTCCAACTTTAGCTATAACCCTACGAAATCTTATCCAAAACTCGACAACTGAACGCCGCCATCTTGGAGCTGGTAATGTATGCGTGACGTCAAAGAGCTCAGCCTGAAGTTTAACGGGGAAATTTTAATAGTCGAAACTCCTTGTTTTTTGTATATCTTGGAGCTCTGTTTGAGCAAAATGGAGCTGCACAAACAGGCATTTTGTCAAACAAAAGCCACTTCGAAGAAACAAGGAGTTTCGAGTATTTAAATTATCCCGCCAAACTTCAAGCTGAGCTCATTGACGTCAGCTCCAAGATGGCGGCGTCCAGTTGTCGAGTTTTGGATAAGATTTCGTAGGGTTGGTGCATGCGTATAAGGCAAAACTTGGATTTTTTGCGAAATTGTTCCCATTTTTTTTCCTTTTTTTCTTTTTCCTTCGTTTTTCTCGGCTTCGTTATTTTCACACCTTTGTACTCTTCACATCCTTCCTTTATGTCAAAAACGTTTTGATGAAATCATTGGTAAACCCTGAAAAGAGGATCTCGATCAATTACATGTGTTTTGGCCTGCACAGCCGCGAGAAATGATCAACTGAGCGGCAGAAGTGTCTCCGAACCCGACGTTTAAATAAGTAAAACGATTCTGCACTATAAACAGCACCTGGTGTGTGATAATCATGCCAACCGTTTCGCTCGGGCGCAAACACACATAATACAATTACGTGACACAGCCCCAGTCACGGTCATTTCTCTTGCGTCTGATCATTCTATCCCCTTTCCTCAGGGGAGTTGTGCGGGGAAAAGCGAATGGAATCTAAATTACAATTTGTTCTCTCAATGTAAGGGTGCACCAGATGGTAAAATTCATACAAAAGGCGTTCACACTCCACTCTCACCCACCACCTTCTCGAAAAAAAAGAAGGCATAAAAGTAGGCAGATCAGTGGAGAAGGGTGATTTTCCATGTGTAGTTTCAATGTGGGTGCTGAGGTCACACACAAAACAATCCCCTCTCGCATTTGGGTAAAGTTGTACTTTCCCGAGGGCAAGATGGCTAGTGGAACCGCAACTATTGCATGAACCCGGAGCATCTTATTTTTACATTTCAAAATGTGTTAGAACTATACACAAATAATGTTTATGAGTTTTGTGTGAAAATGTGTAAAGGCAGCAATAAAACATGAGAAAATCAACTGCACCCTAACTGTTTTTATATTTTGAAAAAAAAAAAAAAAAACGCATTCTAATAAGCCCCCTTGACACCTCCCCCCCCCCCCCCCACTACCCACCCCGGCGGCAAAGCTTTACAAACCATTCCTTTATAACAATTATAATGCATGCTCGACTTTTCTTCTCAGGGAAATTTGTAAGGACAGGTGGACGGTGTTGCCTCTACTTGGACCACTTACCGCCAATACTTTCATCTGCATATGCATCGAAAAGCAATTAATAAATGCTTGATGCCACAGCTGCATCTGAATTCTTATCAAAAATTAAACGAAATATACCCCTCTGTCAGTTTTTTACAATGGAAATGGAAGTCATATAAATTATATGAAAAAAAAAAATTAAACTTATCACAACCAAAATCTACGTTTATTTATTTATTTTTTTTTTTATTATCCAAAACGAAAATCAGTACATTTTTACGCTTTTATTTACTATAGCTTCCAAACTTTACTTTATCAAATCTTGTTAGTATTGTTAATTGACAGAGCTTGGCTTTTTTCAGTTTTGTTCATGGAGGGTACGTCTGTGGAGAAAAAAAAAGTATAGATTGAACAATGAAGATATCAACTTTTGGAAGCCATTAATTTCATTTCTTTCTTTTTTCTGTGTACGCTTTCTTAACAGGACAAATGAATTTATGAAAATAATACATTTATTTAGCAAATATATTACTAATTCCGCTTTCAGCAGTAAGTTTCGATTTTTTAGCTTAGCATCTCGATATTAGCGGACATTGTTTCGAACATAAATTAACTATAAAATTACAACCAAGTGCAGGACAAAAAAGGCCTTCTTTTAAGATTTTATTGAGCAATAATAACTTGAATACCGGTTTTTCGAAAAAATGCAAAATAAGAGAACAGAACAAAAAAAAAAGTTTGGCATGGCGTTTATTAAGGTACGTTACTAAAAAGAAAATACAGTGCAACAGAACATCATCACAAAATTCTAAGCCACATCAAATTTAGTTGTATACAAGTTGTTAAAGATAATCACGCTAATCATTATGATATTTTTTTTTCAGGCGTTTTTTTAACTTCAGGCCCAGATAACCATAGTCGGTTTAATCAATCAAGTTCCAGCTATAATGATTATTTATTGTAACTATTAGTCCTTTTTTATCATTTTTGATTTTTCTTATCTTATCTTTACTTCTCATTTCTGAAGTCAAGTTAAAACTGTGGCTTAAGATTATCAGTAAAAAGAGCCTTAACTAAAGAAAAGACATGGAAGCTCAAAACTTGAGGCGTGCATACCTAGAACTGGTAAGTGTTGCTTCTTTAGCCACGGAAGCGGCGGAAGAATCTACGAGTGCCGCGGAAGAAGCGACGGACTCGAAATAAGCGCCGTACAATTTGGCGATCTGATGACTTCTCTATTGGATTTGAAAAAGAATTGTCGTCATCTTCGTCTTCTTCGCCATTATCATAGTCATCATCATCATCGTAATCTTCCTTATCTGCAGCATCCCAGTTCAAGTCCCTGCGAAAAAAAATGGCAATAACATGTATAAGTATTTAACACAAACTGCCTGCGAATGCACAAGCGTTGTTTGACTTATTCTAAAAAAAACGAATCAGCAACAATTTTGCTCGTGTGATTGGAACAATGTAAAGCAACTGTTAAAGCACGCCACATCGTTGTCTTTTATAGAAAACGTTTTTTACCACACCTCGCAGCGTCTTCTGATTTGAGGTCATTATTCGTTTGATCTCCATTCTCATAAAGAGGAAGTGCCAAACCTAAAGCCAGCACAAAGCCAACCAATGCTAACAGGAACAGTTTGTTCATCGCGAAGTCTTCTTCGTTTCTGGCTGGTGAACAACCCCAAATAATGCATTTTATACTTTTGGATGACAGATAATCGGATGCACCATGTTCACACAATGCCAAATGAATAACGACATTGTACGGCTCGCCAAATAACCTAAGTTTGCCTACACAACTACTCTATGTTTCTATTTCATTTACTTGTTTTGCTCGACCTTCCAAATATAACCACTGATACTGGAATTACCACTTGAAATATGTAATCATCCCCCCTTCAATTATGGAATAATAAAATAGTAACACAATAAGCACTTATATTTTGTAACAACTAGTTCTACTCGCTTATCGGCACATGGTTTGAGACGTTTGTTTCCGAGGGGGCTCAACTATGATAAGTCTTTCTTCCTGCAGGAAGTATTTCTTCTAAGAATAAATTCTAGGATATATTAAATAGATTAACAAAATAAATTTAAACTTGACCAAAATAAGAAGACTTCTTTATAGCAGCAAAATGATATTTTTTGCAATATTTGTTTTGGGAACAACTGTTATACTGAAGATAAGTGATCATTTCAGCTTTTATTTCTTTGAGGCAAAATATTAAATGATCGTCATCGAAAGAAAAAAAAATGGGAAAACAATTGATCTGCTATATGTTATTGAATCCTTTAACACAAGCGGGTTCTCCTGTCATCTTGCAAAGCGAACGTCGTGTGCACAATATTACTAATTTACCAGCGAAAATAAGGTTTTAGAATTTCAATATTAAAAAAGGATATATTGTTGACTAACCACCGTTTTAGAATGGCACAGTGGAGTTGAAGATGGGAGCTGGAAAATGGTGTAACATCATAGACTGACAACAAAAAATAGTTAAATGTAAATAACTCAGTTTTTCAAGTAACGGTCGGAAGATATTAGTTCCATTATTTCATGTTACAATTCTACTGTCCTTATTATTTTGATTACCCAGCCAGAAACCTTGCCAGATCATTGTTGCCCCCCCCCCCCCCACCCCCCTCCACGCAAGAAAAGAGACAAGGTGTTTACAAGACAAAAAATACACCCAAAATGTCCTGCCATCTTCCTGATAGCTGTTTTCCCTTCTTTAACTTCGTGCTTTTCCCCAATTTATTTAACATAATTTTCTTAATATCATATAAACGACAACAAACTTACTATCATGTATACTTTCCAACAAAGGAGCGAAAATAGAAAAAAAAAACAATGTAATACAAGTGTCGCATTGAAACTGTTTCCAGACAAAAATGTTAGGTTGAGGTTCACCAATTTATTAAATAAGTACAACACGTGATATATATTTAAGTTGTTTACTTTTATTTTTAACGTATTAAAACAGGACGTGGAGCAAGCTTGCTGTCGTCATAATAGTTTTAGAAAACAAGCATTTAAGAATGTCTGTCTCAGAAACCCAGGCAATATTAAAAAATGTCGGAAGAAGGGGGTCGGCCGATCTCCACCATATTTATGTTGCATAGAGGTCTTACCCAACTCGTAACCATGGTAACAATTTTTGATTGATTGGCTTTATTGTTTACGAGAACAGACCACCCCCCAAGCTTTTTCCTTCAATACTTGATCCTGGTCCAGAAAGGCTTTTAACTATCCCAATGTGGATTAAACTGGTCTTAATAACGCTTGCCGCAAGTGATCACAAGTAGACAACAGACTCGTGGAAACATCGCTGATGTCTGTAGGTTTGAAAAACGTTCCGATATTCCCGCTGATATATGCCATCTTGAAGCTTAGTTGCGATCGGATTATTTGTCAGACAAGGCCAAGGATGCAAGTTGCGGAGGCGAATATTATTTGCTTTCAGCTACGTATTGGCAAGATTTTGCATTCAGATAAAAACCTGATAAATCATAGCGCTTAGTAACCTGGCATGGATTTAAGAAATTGCAGGGGATGGACTACCGGAATACCCCTGAAATCCGTGGAACGGGCGATCACGGAATTGAATGAGTTGGATTGCTTTCATTCGGAAACAAACAATTATTTAATACAATCGAACTTTAGTTCTTTTTTCTCGTTACAAACAATTTCGTTAATGCAAGTTGCAACCAATGACGCAGTTTCAATCAGTGTGATTCACCACCTTTCAGTGTGCAATATTATTAATGAGTATTTCTTTCTACTTGGCTAGCTAGAGCTGCAGGTTTCAGCGGGATAATTAATTTTTATACAAAATTCATTTTGCAAAGACAGTAAATAAATCTAGGGTTAATTAGTTAGGGTTTCTTAAAACATTGCATGACAAATAAAAACCAGAGTCATACATAATTAAGTAGTTTGGTAGACATGGTGGTATGCAGATCACATGTATCCTGATATGTCGACGGCTCATTATTGTCTTGGAAATACCAGTGAAAAGAAACTCTCCCCTTTATGACGTTACATGTATTATTGTAAGTAAACTCGTCGACTAAATTATCTGAAGGATCGGCAACATTTCACCACCGCCACTGCAACATAAAAGGAACTATTATACCTCACCGAAGTTGAGGTAGACAGTTTTCTGATGCGAGTAGGGTGTAGATTATTTTAAACGACAACATAAAATAAAGCAGGAAGTGTAAATTGCACCTACATGTAAACACTTTCTACCTAACGAGAGAATTCAATAACATTATAATCTCATATTACGAAAAAAGGACCTTCTCGTCGCGATGGTAAACGGTTGCGAACGTTCGCTGAAAATTATATCAAGAACATTTGCCTGTGAGAATAGTACTCATTCAGCGCTTCGACGCTGATATAGCTAAATGAATCTGTATATTCTTGAAACATAGTGTTTATGTTTAACACTGTAAAAAATACCTTATTTGGTCTGAACCCGTCACAGTTCATAACAGTCCGCAAACTGGTTAACTTGCTGACACTAAATTTGTAACAGTTAAAAAGTGTTTTTCAAAAAAAAAAAAACAAATGCGGATATGAACTATCCCTGACTAATTTAATGCTTTAGAGAGCTTTCCCTTTCCCTCAGCTTAATATTAGATCTCTTTTACTACTGGGAACATGAGCAACTTTGAACAAGCCTAGAAATCGAGGAAACAAATGTCGCTTTACTGTTTTTAGGGCCTTCAACACTTAGGTCAAAATGTTGACAAATGTCTTCCAAATCTTTGAGTTTGAACTTGGAATAAAGTTTGCCCCTTCTTTGCAAGTCACATATGTTCTCCCCCCTGTACTTCAATGGTTGGGAAAGGTTTATGTCGTCATACACCGACTGCCTCATCAGTGCCAAGGCTTCCTCTCTTGAAATCCCAGTCTTCTGCGTCTTCGTCATTGTCTGTCTGGCCTTCTTCATCTGATTCTTTTGCCTGGTCAGATGGTTTCTTCCTCTGCTTTGCTGCGAGTCTGGAAAATAAGCTGCTAATCTGCTTTGCAGTGCGCCATTCCGCTGGTTTAAACCTGGCCATTCCACGACTGTCCTTTGCAAATCGCATCTCACGTGAGACCTACCAAAGATAGCGCAGGGTTTGGAGGGATAAACGGTTTTGTAGACAACATTGTCATGCAGGGCACACTTTATAATGAAATAACGTAAAAGAGCGAAAGATCCATCGCTATTCTCCAGTCAGAAAAATATCGCTTGTCTATACCTAACAATAGACGTTTCTTGCAGCGACACGTGACGGCTTTACCCCCTGGCCAGTTTACTGTCAAAAGTTTCCTATGCCGTGAACATATTGTCATTTGTTCTATCTCTTGGTCGCTCAACACAAACACGCCAGCTCTATTTAAGATGAGGTCCACTTCTGAAACTCAGACACGCACGTGCTGCCCTCGTGCTCCGCTTGCCCCAAGAGAACGCAAATATCCACTCACGTCTTTTCTACAACTTAGCAAGGTGATCGAAAAAGCATTTTTGTCTTCTTCTTTGACACCTCCGCATCTGGAGTGAGACGAGTCAACCAAAATGGAAATTGAGCAAGCCATTTCATTACTTCTCTATCTTCCCTAAAGCGAAATTGACTTTCAAAGAAAAACTGTTTGCGTGCTTGGTTAGTAGACCTGCAATGGGATGTAATCGAAACAGGGACGAACGTTAACTTTTATAATTGCATTTCTTTTGTAAATACTGAATAATAATAATAATAATAATAATAATAATAATAATAATAATAATAATAATAATAATAATAATTTTAATAATAATAATAATAATAATAATAATAATAATAATAATAATAATAATAATAACAACTTTATTTAACCACGGTAAAAAGTTTAAAGCTAAAAGCTTGTGGGGCCGTGTACAAATTAAACATTTAAAAAGTCATATAAAAAGACATCCTAAAAATATTAAAAAGATAGAAAAAATTCACTATTTTAACAACAATTTAAAAATTCAATAAAATTTAAAAACATCATCGTTCAGAATGACAGTCTGCGTGGATAACGCCTCGAAGCTAATATTTTTAAGAATGCTCTTGCCTCTTACTATGTTAAAAAACGACTTAAAAATACTAGTTTTACCGTTGTTTTACTGAGCAACTGCTTGCGTGGCGCTAACATAAAAGCACTGGTTTTCTAATATTAAGTTTATGTCATCATGGGGATTGTCAGAATTTAAAGCGCCCTTTTATGTTAATGAACAGCAAATTATTCTACAAACTTTAAGGTGAACGTTTTTAATGTGTCATTTCTAGGAAAAATATTTTATTCAAATTGTTAATACTGCACTTTGTTTGTTTTACCTTCCTTGAAGCCAGACAAAACGTCTTGTTCCCACGATGAAATATACATGCTTTTCTTGCTGGAAATAATTGAATTAGCACTGATATCACGAAAACTCAAAGCATTACTTTATGGCGAAGAAACCTATTCCCTTTCCCTCGTGGAGGTTTAGCGTCTTTCAAGGAATTAGGTCGGTTTAATATTAGGAAACATATCAGTTCGCATAGACGGTAACTGTTACAAAAAACAAATATTTTAATTGTTTTCTTTCTGAGGATAACATGTCCTTAGTGTAACTGATATAATTCATAAATAATCAGGGTAGTATAGTAGTACATTTAAAGCCTTTGCTCGAAAGCTGGGTATCGATGTCTAAGACACTAACTCGTACCGAGACTTTGTACAAAAAAATTCATAGGTCTCATAGGGTTCTTCATAAAGCTTCATAATGAAGGGTTTATTTGCAAATTGACAGTGATGAATGGCGAGCGAATCAAAACGGAACGGGAAAATAATTGAGATGAACAATAAATCATAAATTGTTAACTGTAAATTTGACAATGGCAAAAAGTATTATATAAATCAGCATTTATCTTAATTAGTGTTACCTCACGCCCTTACCATCCTGCAAATCACATCTCGTTGTCCACCCACCCCCTCCCACCCCCTACTCTCCACCCTTCCTCCCACCCGACAATCTCGCTAGCCTCGGCGTCAATGCTGCCGTATCAGGCCAGTTCAGCCGCAAGAATTCGTGGTGAACCCAAGCTTCCGTGAAACCTTTGCCAGTGGCTGAGCAAAGTTCATCCACTTCTTTTATACAAATCTGTTCCATGGATCGAAATTGTCCGACGTATTAACGAACTAAAACCAAGCTTCAAAGAGGCGGAACTCAGTTGAAATGTCCAAACATTTTACAAAAGTGCGGCCGTCTGACCGGGAGATTCGACCATGTTATTTTATCCGTTGTGTACTGGATTTGGGACTCATCTTTGGAATGTCAGATATCTGTTTTTGAAAAAGGAGCACGTATTCAAGGAGAAGATGTCGACAATGTTTCTTTGGTTTGAAGGCCGAACTGAAAGAAACGTGTTCAATTTTTGTCACGCAATCTCTGGAATAACATTCCCTTCGCTCTCGCTTAGAACGAATACTTTGCAGCAAAATCAAGGATAATATGACAAGAAACCAAAGCCTTTTGATTTCTGCACCTGGCGAGGCGTTTAAACGGCGAAATCCGGATAATCAGATCGACAGCAGCTTGAGGGAGCCATACACTGTATAGGACTGGCTTTGAAAATGAAATCAGCAAAAGCGGTAAAACAGTGAACCGTTAAAAAATTTAAATTCGCTGGTCCAATTTCAACACTGGCCTAAAATGTTTTCCTATCTTTGGTGAGTAACTTGCGGTTAGGTTTATATCTGTAACTTTCCGGACCTTGGAGAAACTGTAATTTAAAAATGCCTAGTTTTGCGATTTTTGAAAATGTTGCAAAATATGGCTTTTAAGTTTGCATGCAGATCGTAAACGATGTACAGAAAACATTTAATTTAGTACGCATTTAAACTAACAAAGGACAAGTGTTACGCTGATGTGAAATTATATCTGTTGCTTAAATATATCCAGAGATACACGCTGCTGAAGTTGACCTAAAATCACAACTTTTGTCACGCCATTTGGGCAATTTTTTGGGGGGTGGTCTGTTTTCGTAAACAATAAAGCCAATCAATCAAAAATTGTTACCATGGTTACTAGTTGGGTAAGACCTCCGTACGCTGTAAATATGGTGGAGATCGGCCGACCCCCTTCTTCTGGCCCCTGCCTGGATCTCTGAGTCACAAGCTCTTAAGTGTACTAGAACAGAAGTTTTTTTTTTTTCAATAAAAGAATCATGTATCCTCTAGATGATATGCGACCATTCAAATCCACTCACTGCTTATTTTCAACCTGATATTTACTCTGGTTAATTTGCTTTGAAACGCATATATATACCAGCAACATGAAAATAGGCAAGAGTATACAGTGTCGTTGGGTAAACTGTGTTATTATTGGCAAATGAGTTATTTCGAGGGTCGAGTATTGATTTTAGAAATTACGATAATTTTTAACGTATTTTTAATATCAGTGATTGTATCAATAAAAGAATCATGTATCCTCTAGATGATATGTGACCATTCAAATCCACTCACTGCTTTTTTTCAACCTGATATTTACTCTGGTGAATTTGCTTTGAAACGCATATATATACCAGCAACATGAAAATAGGCAAAAGTATACAGTGTCGTCGGGTAAACTGTGTTATTATTGGCAAACGAGTTATTTCGAGGGTCGAGTATTGATTTTAGAAATTACGATAATTTTTAACGATATTTTTAATATCAGTGATTGTATTAGATAAATATACATTATTATTTATACTTTCTTATAAAACGGGAACAAGTTTTTATGAAGTCGACTTTCTTGTATGGCACATTGTCAGCAATATACTGAGTCTTTATTTGCACTGTTTTTGAATTTACATTTCGAGATATAAATTACGGTTGGACGACGCTGAAATGAATAAGTGGATTTGCTTTGAGTCAGCTTTCTTTGACGTCAGTGTTTCAAATCCAACGTTTTTAAAGCAAACTTCTACGGGAAAAAATATATTACCCCTAAATGACCATAAGAACTACTTTGAAGCTATATAATCTTTCAACCATAACTGAAAGCTGCTTTAAAAGTTTTTTTTTTTTTAATCTAGATACTGTCGGTGATAAATGATATTGATCTTTGGGGAAATTCGTTTTATGTCTTCCTAATTCACCTGGTAAATGAATTAGAAATGAATTATTTGCTTCATTATAGTAGTCATTGTAATTATTCTTTGAAAAGAGCTTATTAGTGGGATTTTCACATGGACGCGACAAAAAATCGAAGTCATTTCGAACTGTTATAAAAGAAAATATGTTTTTACTTTGATTCCAATAGATAACTTGGTACTATAATGAGAGTTAAGAAATTTCTTAGTAAGCAAGGAGGTCCGTTTGGAGACATGTTTTAAGATAAGAGTAGGCCCTGTGAATACTTAAACAAACATTTGAAAACATGTCTTACAAAAACTATGGATGTTCAAAGTTCAGACATAATACGTCTAGGAATAGGAGAAGTCTTTAATGACTAAAGATGAATTCATGAATACGGCTCCTGGTTTGAAAGCAATCAAAGGGCTGAAGGGAAATAAAAAAATGTTCACCAACTTTGTTCAAAATTCGAGCAGAATACAACATCTTGGAAACTGCGTTAGTTAGAAAGTTCTAAAACTAAAAAAAAGTTAGGACCTAAACTAAACACGAAACGACACTGGAGGAGCTTGAGATTTAGACTGCAACAGCAATATACACGGATACTTGCCCGCGGACATCATCTATTCCGAGAAGCGAACAGTTTTCCGAGAGCGCAGCTTCGAGGAACAAATAATTTCCAATTACAAATATCCGTGCTTATTATTCAACAGATGCGCGCGCTGCCCATATATGGTCAAAATGTTAACGTTATCTGTCATCCGTACATAACAGATATCCTGCGATATATGTAGGTTGCGAAAATTCGTCCGAAATCTTGTAAAGCGCTGCATAATTACAGTTTTTCAAACTACGAAATGTTTTTCGTTGACAATTTGTTGAATAATAAAACAATTATCCTGCTCAATCTTGCGGAATATCGTCTGATTTTAGCCAACTCGGCCTACGGCCTCGTCGGCTAAGTATCAGGCGATATTCCGCGCGATTTCGCAGGATAATTGTTAAATATTTTTGAGGCAAATTGAGGGTATTGGTATTATTGTTTTGTTGTTTCAAACGTTTAAATAGATGTGTTAGCGTTCAAAACAATGTGAACGTTGTTCTTTTCAAAAAGTTTAGTTCTATTTAACATATGTTTAATTTTATAGGAAAATTCATTACCTGACGAGGGATTTCTACGTGAAATTTAACGCGAAAAACCGATATCACACGAATCGCGAAGCGATGAGTGCGATATCGGTTTTTCAAGTGAAATTTAACGTGGAATTTACGAGTCAGGTAATGGATTTTCCTTGAATCGCATAGCCTTTTTAGAAAAGAAAGAAACCCCAATTTCTTTTTTGTTTATGGCTGAATGTTGCAATTTTTAACGCGCGGTCAGGAAGCCATTCCAAATCAATTGTCATGAGCCAGCAAATCGGAGTCAAGCTAAAATCCATCACAAAACTTCATTTGAACCTCGCGATTGACATGACTGAACCACCGTTTTTCAACGGCTCCTTCAAGTTTTTAACCATTTTAACGACGGAATGGTAGTATTTTACACAACATTCTTGTTTTTCGAACATCTATATTTCAAGGTTTCGTCTCATCAGCACAAGACAAACTTATGAAATCTTTTATCTCTTCGGCTTGTGAAAGAAGTAGACAACACGCATCCTTAGTGAAAAGCACTGAACATTCAACAACGTCAAGTAAAGGTTTGAAGGAGGTGTGGAACGATAAAGTAAGTACCTTGGATACCTTAAAAATTAAAATTCGACATTTATAAATTAAAGGTCTAAGTCCATCGCAGACAATTTCTGGGAAAGAGCAAGGCTGCTTTCGAAAAAAACGCTATTAGCGGGTCGCATCGCAAGCACATTTAAGCTTAAATAGTTCGCTGGTTCGCTGTGTACAAGTTTTGTTCATTTCCAGAAAGCGCTTTTTGCGTCACGGCGTGAGTATCAGTTAAAGAATGTAAGAAGTCATTCTTTATCGAAAGTTTGGAGCTTTTCACTGCAAAACAATTTCTATAAAACTGTCTTTTGTTTTGATGGAGTTTACAGCACGCAGTAATTGTCACACTTGTTTTGTTTCGTCTCGTGTAGATTTTATTGTACGAACACGGCATTACTGTCGAACTATCAACAGTATTTAATACTTTAACAAAATAAACAGCTGTTCTTTTACACGAGAAAATTGTAGTTTTTTTTCTTTTAACGTTTCTGCAGTGTTCGTGTAAGCGTAACTGCTATTTACTCGCGAGTTTGTCCATACGGTACGGACATTTTTATTTTCCGTTTCACTCATGCGATGAAAGAAAATGTTTAACTGTTGCTCATAAGAAAGCCGTAATTGAAACTTAAACAAGAAAAATCTTCTGCTTCCTCACTTTGGTCAGGTTTTGCTTTGTAAACGGAGAAAATAGTTTTAAAAACATAAATCGATTCCTGAATTTTGCGTACGTTGCTATGTGAAGCTACGCGTTGCTACGGTGCAATATCGCTCAACCTCGCTTTCAAGTCGCAATTCCAATTTGAATACCTCGCCTCGGTAACCAATCAGATGGCGATAATTCTCCTAGCTATGCGATTCTACAGTTTACTTCGGGTGAACACGTACACTGAATATGCAAGCATAAACACAAAGTTCGAAAACTAGGGAATATCACTTGGGTACTAATATCCCAATTTTAGTTGGGACATATTGTGTAACGTGCACGTGATGCTTGTTAAGCAATCGCATGCGAACGAAAATATTTGATAGATTATAAATTGTAATATAGCCCGAACTACAATATTTTCATTTTACAGTATGTATAATCTCTAACTGTTTAGTATTGATGCGACATAGTCCACATACAGCTACGTAGCCAAACGTTTGTTAGGTTAAGTATTCTTTACACAGTTATTCTATCAACAGTGTTCCACGACTAGCAGCGCCATCATACACATACAAAACGTTTAACCATAAACTTCGCGCGCAGCATTTTTTAGGGCTTTCTTGGCCAAGCAGAGAGAGAAAAAGACTGTTATTTAAAAGGCTTCAATGCCCATTTGGGGTAAAAATGCGTCCTTGATATAGACTAAACTATTATTAGCTGCTTTGCAAGGTCTTATATATTTTAATGAAAAAAAAAAACAAAAACAAAAACTGGTCGTTAATTTTTGTCTTTTCTTACAAATTGGCTTAAATTTTGAATGGGCAAAGGAAAAAAAAAATAGGCAAGAACGAAATAAACAAAAACAAGTCATAGTTTACTAACAATGATATCTGGTACCAAAATAGCAAACTCTTGTACACGAAAAAGTTGTGAATGTTCGGCCCTGAGTGAAGCATTGATCTCCCTGGCCAAGGAAGGGACAGCGGAAACCACGACTGGACTTTACACTTGTGCTTACGTAGGTTGAAGTAGTTCATTGACACGAACATGGCAAGATAGTGACAAATATATAAATATATTTCTATGTCAAAACATCCAAACTTTTCTGGTTACTTTTTACAAGGGTACACTTTTAAGTACTCGGATATAGGATAGTTTTCAAAAGGATATTTAATGTTGCCATGTAACAGAAAAATATTTACCATGTTAAATAAAAAAAGAGGGAAACATCAAAATTTTGTCGGGGGATTTCTAAAGCCAAATTAAATCACACCCTTTGTTGAATATTTTTCAATGTAGCAGTCCAAGGTTCAAAATTCAATTCGAATATCCAGTTAAACTTCAATCAGTTTTCAAAGTTAAAATTATCCCCTTGAGTTAATGGCGAAGACCTCCAAATGCGCTAAAAATTCTTCGATAAACAATTTAAACGGAAAAATTGGCTTTATTTGAATCGAATATTCATACCAACTCAGTTAATCGACAAAGTGAAGAAGTTAACAAGGGTTGGGCGTTTCAAGTGACGTCATGGAGACCCATTAAAGGTTTACGGAAGATCGAAGTTAAGACCACGCTTTAACTTGAGAAGTGGTACTTTAAATATCAATACATTAATAACACGTAGTTTTGTTATAATCAACAGGTACATGGGAACTTTGATCATATTTGAACATCTCGCCGATTAAAAGCTTAAAAAAGTCGGTAAAAGCTGTCAAGACTAAGTATATGGTTGTAACTAAACTTAGTTTTCAAGTGAGTAATATTGACGTGATTTGTCAATATCTTTACTTTTTTCGGCACATTGGCAGCAGGGCATATCCGAGTGCTGTTTTATCCAAAGGTATAAAAATGCGACATACAGTTTCATTTGTTAGTTAGAAGCAAGAAGTCTCCACGATGAAAGGATTGATTCTTGTAGCTCTTGTTGGCTTTGTGCTTACCATAGGCTTGGCATTGCCATTCACTGACGATGAAGCTGAAGCCTATGAAGCTGAACTGAAGGAAGTTGGAAACGACATATCTCAGAGGTAAGGAATAAGTGTGATTGTGCGTGAATAGAACGAAAGTTGAGAGACGAAAAAAAGGCATTAAATTCAAAAAGGCCACCCTGTTTTGCTTTTTGTGATATGGTCAGTTTATTCTCTGTCTACGCGAGGCATGACATGAAAACACGAAAACTAAAAAGAAGGAATGTTGGGGTTTGACTACAGCAATTCTAAATTGAAGCAAGTCTTGCTTTCCACTTGCAATTCACATGTAATGTTCTAATCCATATCTTGACTGGTAGTGAATTCGGGTACCTAAAATGCAGTAAAAAAGAAAGAAAGAAGCAAATAACGATCCCCTTAAAAGGTCTTATAACATAACGTACACAACAAACACAAAATCCAAAGTGTTTAGGTGGACGCTTTTCTAAATATACGGCCTTGAAACTTCGCGGTGGCCTAAGGGTAAGTAGGCTGGACTCCGGATCGAGCGGCCGGGTTCGAGCCCTGGCGTGCGTTTCTCAAAAGTCCCGAAAATTTTTCGGGGATGTTTTCGGGCGTCTTTCTTGGGTTCGAAAAAGCGTTTCTCAAAAGGCCCGAAAGTTTCCCGTATATTTTGGGGAGGTTTTCGGAATCTGTGACGCAAGAAATAGTGCGAGCTTCAATTTTCCAGCCAGTGATTGGTTTAAAAATTGCAATTGACACCCATGCACTGGGTTTGTCACGTACGCATTTAATTCAAAACTTTGATGATTCATCTGCAAAGTTTTATCTCTGGCGATTTGTACAGTTTCAGCAACGTTTATTTTTTTTAACACTGATTTACCTCTGGGCTACTTAATGTAAAGGCAGCTTGATGTAAGTGTTTAAAGCGTTTCGGTTTGTTTATTTTATTTATTCGCGGCTTGTAATTAATTTGCAAAGCTCGCGCTATAAACGGCCATTGCCTTGTTTTTGAGCCTCGAATTTTGGTTGAATAAAGTAACTTTTGGTTGAATTATTTTCTACCATTGTCACTCAGTACTTTGGCGGACTTGCTGTTCGTACACTGAATGAATTTCGGAAGTTTCTGTAAAAAAATTCAGGCGGAAAAAGTCGCCCATCAAGTAAATTTTCAAACCGCGCTACGTTCTCTACGCGAAGTGAAAGTTCTTCTTTGCGCGCCGGAGTTTGTTTTGAAATTTGTCAGTTAAACAACCAAATTCTGCTAGATGCCTTTCTCTCTCAAATTATTTAATTTACTGTTGTCCCTTTCATACAAGCCCCTCGCCACACTTTGTTTTCAAAAAAAGTTCTTCGGAGATGCAATGTTATAGCGACACAATAACTCCCGAGGAGTGTTTTCGGGAGCTCACGAGCTCCCTTAAAGTTTACGGGAAAATATGGAGTGATTTTCTCGGGCCCAAAATTGTCGGGCGTTTTGAGAAACACGAAAAAGTGTTTTCGGGAGCTTTATTGGACTAGTGATGTCTCTTTCAAATAACATCGCTATGCATTTTTTTCTTATGTTAGTTGATCATTCGAATTTTGCATTTTACTCGCGTTTTTTTTTTGTGTGTTTTAATTAGTTATGATTATGTCAAACCGTACAAGTGATTTTTTTTTGATGCAGTAAGCCGAGGCTTACAAGTTTTATGTAGTGAGCGCCAAGGTTTGAAGACATCGTGTAAAACATTTCCATTTTTTCCTAACTTTTTTTTATCCGATTCTTGTTCAGCAACCCTAAGTTGGATGATGATAATGGGAATTTCGATGAAGACGAAATAGATAGCGATGGCCACGATGAAGACGAAAATGATGACGATGACGATGAAGATGCAGATGACGAGGATGAAAACTCTTTGTCTGATCCATTGGACAAAGAATTGG